>NC_043750.1:3832864-4137129 GCF_902148845.1 Salarias fasciatus | reverse complement strand
AAGCCTATTTGATATACATGTTAGCCTATCAAATATACTGTGGAAAAATTTACTTGTACTTTTATTCAATATTCTATCTATTGAGTGTTTGTGAATGAACCACCATGGTGAGTGGCACAATCCGATTTTGCGCAGAGCTCCGTCACAGAGCAGCATCTCGGTGGTGATTTGGCTTAATTTTAAAGCTAGGGTCGGCAATCTTGGAAAACTAGCATGGAGCACGAATGTAGCATCTCCCAAGGCTCCGCCCAGCTCCCACTGCATTGGAGGAGCTCCTGTTGGCAGCGAACGCACTGGATGCGGAAGCGCACGGGAGCGCCACTCGCACAAAGTTTGTGATCGCCTTCAGTGTTATTAACTAGGGGTGGGACGAGACACAAATTTCACGGGACGAGATGTCTCGCAAGATTGAGTCCACGAGATCAAGACGACACGAGACGGGGGGGGGGGGGGGGGGGGGGAGCGGGTGTTGGTGCTGAGGTGTGGGGGGCAGCGCGGTACTCACATACTTCGTCGGAGCACGGGAGCCCCCCCCCCCCCCCTGTACACTTCGCCCTAGGCGGCCGTCTAGTTCCCCTATTCCCATTCAAACCGCTGCGCACAGACGACGCCATGACTGCATTTGCACTTCATGCAACTATGTGCGCTGTTTGCATGTTCAACCTTATTTTACACAGACACCACAGAGGAAGAAGAGCGCTGCAGCCGCTGCAGGCTCTCTCTGCATGTTGTGAGAAAAGGAGTGTGAGCCGGCAAGACGTGGTGAAATGTGCATTGATGCGATGCACCGTTTTTTCAATAAAAGAGAAGAACTTAACGATTGTTTCCACACATTTTCTTTACATCTTATCAATAAAACTGTGTCACAAGTAGTTTGTGTACTACAAAGACCAAGATTCCTTGCAGATAGAACATGCGCAGAACAGTATTTCATGTCCTTTTCGACCGGGTTTTTAAATATGAATATGAGCATATTCAGGGTTTTGCACGTGTTTATATGGCTGTGCGCCTTGTAATGTATTATTCTGTCAATATTCCAGTTAATAAAGAGTTTTTGCCTTGATATAAACGTACTTAATCTCGCGGCATTCGATCTCGCGAGATCTCGCGGCATTGCGGTCTCGTCCCATTCCTATTATTAACCTTTCTGACTGCCCGCACACAACGCGCATAGGAGCGCAGCGCGCCCGCTCCACTTCGTTCTATTTTCCACGCGAACTGCGAGCGCTGAGAGCTCCTTGGCAACGCGCGTGCGCACTGAACCAGGACCAGTGCACACCATTGAAATGTACGCGCAGGGGGCTGGTAGAACGGCGAAGGGATTTGATTGGTTCCTGAAGAGCGGTCCACGCGATATGATTGGTCGGAGTTTTTACTGTCCTTTGGCCGCTAGAGTTGTCAGATTTTTTCCGTACCTTTTTCCGTACACATAATGTATTGACTTCTCCCAGGGGGCAGGGAGCATTTCAATCAGTATGACTAAAATTGCTTTTGGACAACATCGTCTACCCTAGCTTTAAAAGGCTCACAATGTCGGAAAAAAACAGAACTTCAGACAAGGCAAAGATGATCCAAAAAAAAGTTAAATGTAAGTTGTGTCCTTTCATATCACTCCACAACAACATTGCTTTCCACCTTAAACGGGTAAGTAGCCAGATAATTGGGCTAATAAAAGACGGTTCTGTTACTCAATTCTCATTTTTAATGCTGACTTTTATTTCGTTTAATTGTAATATTTTAGGTTATTATTATATTATTATTTTTATTTATCTAAAAGGCTAATTCTATTTAATTTAGTGTTTGTTTTTGCATGGATGTTGCGCTGCGAAATGACCCGACACAGTGCAATTAAGCCTATTTCATTTAATTTGAGCAGATAATGTGAGAAATTGTTTAGCCAAAAAATGTGAGCTTATCTGCAGAGATTATAGATATAAATAAATAACATGATTTAGCCCGTTTGTTAGAAGTGGGGTTGGTTCTGGTCATTTGAACGATACTTCATTTGTTTGATGTTTAGAGTCACCGACACTTTGTTCCAGTCTGTGTTTCAGTGTGTAGGAAAAAAAAAAGAATTGTTGTTTTACCT
Organism: Salarias fasciatus; assembly: GCF_902148845.1. Taxonomy (NCBI): domain Eukaryota; kingdom Metazoa; phylum Chordata; class Actinopteri; order Blenniiformes; family Blenniidae; genus Salarias; species Salarias fasciatus. The sequence continues at coordinate 4,135,040 of NC_043750.1, read as the reverse complement.
GCCTGTGCTGTTTTTGTTTGTTTGTTTGTTTTTTTATTTTGTTTAATTTTTTTATTATTAGTGCAATCAGGGCCGACTGTAGGCATAGGCGCCCGTGAGCACCGCTCTGCACTGTGCTGCGCTCCGACGCCCGTGTAGGCACGCTTCAACCCCCAGCATTGTGATCATGTATGAGTGTTTATAACTACTTAAAATGTGTTATACCGGGTGCTTCAAGTAAAGTGTTACCAAACCCATCCATCCATCCATCCATCTTCAGCCGCTTATCCGGGGCCGGGTCGCGGGGGCAGCAGTCTCAGCAGGGATGCCCAGACTTCCCTGTCCCCAGACACTTCCTCCAGCTCTTCCGGGAGGATCCCAAGGCGTTCCAGGCCAGCCGAGAGACATAGTCTCTCCAGCGTGTCCTGGGTCTTCCCCGGGGTCTCCTCCCGGTGGGACATGCCCGGAAAACCTCCCCAGGGAGGCGTCCAGGAGGCATCCTGAACAGATGCCCGAGCCACCTCAGCTGGCCCCTCTCGATGTGGAGGAGAAGCGGCTCTACTCTGAGCTCCTCCCTGGTGACTGAGCTCCTCACCCTATCTCTAAGGGAGCGCCCAGCCACCCGACGGAGGAAGCTCATTTCGGCCGCTTGTATCCGGGATCTTGTCCTTTCGGTCATGACCCAAAGCTCATGACCATAGGTGAGGGTGGGAACGTAGATTGACCGGTAAATCGAGAGCTTCGCCTTTCGGCTCAGCTCCTTCTTCACCACGACGGACCGATACAACGACTGCATCACTGCAGCCGCTGCACCGATCCGCCTGTCAATCTCACGCTCCATCCGTCCCCCACTCGTGAACAAGACCCCAAGATACTTAAACTCCTCCACCTGGGCTAGGGTCTCTCTACCTACCTGGAGAGGGCAAGCCACCTTGTTCCGGTCGAGGACCATGGCCTCGGATTTGGAGGTGCTGATCCTCATTCCTGTCGCTTCACACTCGGCTGCGAACCGCCCCAGTGCATGCTGTAGGTCCTGGTTCGATGAAGCCAACAGGACAACATCATCTGCAAAAAGCAGAGATGAAATCCTGTGGTCCCCGAACCGGACCCCCTCCAGCCCCTGGCTGCACCTAGAAATTCTGTCCATAAAAATGATGAACAGAACCGGTGACAAAGGGCAGCCCTGCTGGAGTCCAACATGCACCGGGAACAGGTCCGACTTACTGCCGGCAATGCGGACCAGACTCCTACTCCGGTCATACAAAGAACGGACGGCCCTTAACAGGGGGCCCCGGACTCCGTATTCCCGGAGCACCCCCCACAAGACACCACGAGGGACACGGTCGAATGCCTTCTCCAAGTCCACAAAACACATGTGGACTGGTTGGGCAAACTCCCACGAACCCTCGAGCACCCTATGGAGGGTATAGAGCTGGTCCACTGTTCCACGACCAGGACGAAAACCGCATTGTTCCTCCTGAATCCGAGGTTCGACTATCGGTCGGATCCTCCTCTCCAGTACCCTGGAATAGACTTTCCCGGGGAGGCTGAGGAGTGTGATCCCCCTATAGTTGGAGCACACCCTCCGGTCCCCCTTTTTAAACAGGGGGACCACCACCCCGGTCTGCCAATCCAGAGGCACTGTCCCCGACAGAGACGTGTCAACCAAGACAGTCCCTGCACATCCAGAGACTTGAGGTACTCAGGGCGAATCTCATCCACCCCCGGTGCCTTGCCACCGAGAAGCTTACCAACCACCTCGGTGACTTCAGCTTGGGTGATGGACGAGTCCACCTCTGAGACCTCAGCCTCTGCTTCCTCCACGGAAGACGTGGCGACGGGATTGAGGAGGTCCTCGAAGTATTCCTTCCACCGTCCTGTGATATCCCCAGTTGAGGTCAGCAACTCCCCACCTCCACTGTAAACAGTGTTGGCGGAGACCTGCTTTCCCCTCCTGAGGCGCCGGACGGTTTGCCAGAATTTCTTCGAGGCTGACCGATAGTCCTCCTCCATGGCCTCCCCGAACTCCTCCCAGACCCGAGTTTTTGCCTCCACAACCGCTCGGGCTGCAGTTCGCTTGGCCTGCCGGTACCCGTCAGCTGCTTCGGGAGTCCCATGAGCCAGCAAGGCTCGATAGGACTCCTTCTTCAGCTTGACGGCAGCCCTCACCTCCGGTGTCCACCACCGGGTTCGGGGGTTGCCACCACGACAGGCACCAGAGACCTTACGACCACAGCTCCGGGCAGCTGCTTCGACAATGGAGGTGGAGAACATGGTCCACTCGGACTCAATGTCTCCAACCTCCCTCGGGACATGAGAGAAGCTCTCCCGGAGGTGGGAGTTGAAAACCATGCTGACAGAGGGTTCCACCAGACGTTCCCAACAGACCCTCACAACACGTTTGGGTCTGCCAAGTCTGTCCGATTTTCTCCTCCGCCAGCGAATCCAACTCACCACCAGGTGGTGATCGGTCGACAGCTCTGCTCCTCTCTTCGCCCGAGTGTCCAAAACACGCGGCCGAAGGTCAGATGACACGACAACAAAGTCGATCATCGACCTCCGCCCTAGGGTGTCCTGGTGCCAAGTGCACTTATGGACACCCCTGTGCTCGAACATGGTGTTCGTTATGGACAAACTGTGACTAGCACAGAAGTCCAATAACAGAACACCACTCGGGTTCAGATCAGAGAGGCCATGCGATCCAATCACCCCCTTCCAGGTCTCACTGTTGCTGCCCACGTGGGCGTTGAAGTCCCCCAGTAGAACAATGGAGTCCCCTCCCAGGGACTCCGAGAAGGCCGGGTACTCTGCACTGCTGTTCGGTCCATAAGCCGAAACAACAGTGAGGCACCTATCCCCGACCCGAAGGCGCAGGGATACGACCCTCTCGTTCACTGGGGTGAACTCCAACACATGGCGGCTGAGCTGCGGGGCTATAAGCAAACCCACACCAGCCCGCCGCCTCTCACCGCGGGCAACGCCAGAGAAGTGGAGAGTCCAGCCCTTCTCGAGAGGTTGGGTTCCAGAGCCCAGGCTATGTGTGGAGGTGAGCCCGACTATATCTAGCCGGTATCTCTCAACCTCTCTTACAAGCTCGGGCTCCTTCCCCCCCAACGAGGTGACATTCCATGTCCCTAGAGCTAGTCTCTGTGTCTGAGGATTGGGTCGCCGGGCACCCTGTCGTCGGCTGCCACCCAATCCACATTGCACCCAGCCCCTACGATTCCCTCGGCGGGTGGTGGGTCCACCGGAGGGTCGGCCCACGTCGCCCCTTCGGGCTGAGCCCGGCCGGGCCCCGTGGGCAAAGGCCCGGCCACCAGGCGCTCGCTTGCGAGCCCCAACCCCAGGCCTGGCTCCAGGGTGGGGCCCCGGCTGCGCCATACCGGGCGACGTCACGGGCCTCGATTGTAATATATTCATAAGGGCTATTGACCTGCCCTTGGTCTGGCCCATCACCCAGGACCTGTTTGTCATGGGAGACCCTACCAGGGGCATAAAGCCCCGGACAACATAGCTCCTGGGATCACGTGGGCACTCAAACTCCCCCACTACTTTAAGGTGGCAGGTCAGGGGGGGAGTGTTACCAAACATTTTCTCTAATTTGTTCTTTTTTTGCTATTGTGACTGACCTGGCCACCTTGGGCCTCCAGAACTGTTAGTTTCCAAGAGATCACCATTATAATTTGTTGGGATCCATGGAAATTAGAACCCCAGTTTGAATCTGGGTTGATTTTCTAGTATTTCATTTCTGGATGTATCCAGGATTTATGCAGTAAAGCGTGTGTTACAAGGAAAAAAAAACAAAAAAAAGCCTGAACGACAAGCTTGTTCTACTATTTGACACAAATTTTGGTCTTTTTCTTTTCTAGTTTTTCAAACTGCCACTTTTATTTCTAGGGAAAACTATGAATCTGAGTGCCTGTTTCAACCACTCAGGTACCACACTCTGCCTTTCTGAGCACACATAATGAAATCTGCTTCCTCTCCTCACGTGAAAGCTACAGAGCCCCTAAGATTTTATATCTTGTGTGCACAAGATTAAAAAAAATACAGGCACCTTTTCAGGACTTTAGTGCCTCTATAGAAAGCTGACTTCTCATAGTTATTGTCATATCAAAGGTGATTCCAACAGTTTGTCACATTTTTCCCTGCAAGTCAGTTATACTTTAGTTGTAATTCATTGAGTCAGTTTCCTCACCTTTTCCCAGCTGAAGAAGACTCTCGTTCCCTCATGACATCTGCCAGCCTTCCTCTTTCCTCGTGGTCTCTGCATCTGTTTAATCCAGAATCTGAACCTTCAGAAGATGAAGCCGTTGCAAACCTCAAACACTCTGTCCAGTTTGATCACTGGGGCGAGGCTGACAAAGAACACACCTGGTAGAGAGAGAGAGAGAGAGAGAGAGAGAGAGAGAGAGAGAGAGAGAGAGAGAGAGAGAGAGAGAGTGCAGACTACAGGAGACAAACAAAGTCCGTGACATGGGACCTTTAACCAACCTTTTATTAGTCATTTATCATAAAGGCATTCCTGATTCTTGCCCAACAGTGCAGAGCACCTCTTTGACTTCCACAAGCAGATGAAGATTAATGGAGGCTGGACTCCATCTTGTGGCAGGTGAACTCCACCCTGAGACGAGCCGGTACCAGATCAGACAAGAGCAGATCCACGTCGTTGTCTGACTTGCTTATATTTCACTATTTTAGCCTGATAGTTAGCCTCAGTTAGGCCTGTCCAAACAGGAAGCTTGCCAAACAAAAGTTTCTGTGCTGTGCTGGACTGTATTTAGGACCAAAGATAAAGAGGCTGTGCTCGTACATGAACCCTAGACCAGCTAGAAACTGCTGCAGTCAAGCTAATGGGATGTACAGGGACTTTGTAAGACACACTGTGAGGAGACTGAGGACACAGAATCATGCAGCCCTTCAGGTACACTTCAGAACCCCCGGCACCACAAATTGACTGAGATGTCGCCACCACCAGAGTGCTCTAACGGTGCATGTGAATAAAAAAAAAAAATAAATAAATAAAAAAAAAACACCCATTGAAGAACTATATACATAGTGTATAGTGCCTGAGCCAGGGACAACACGAGACGCTGCATGTGCCTGCTTCATTCTGGGGCACCAGACACAACCCCAGCATGGCTGACCCTGGAGACAGGAGTGTTGGGTGGAAGGGAACAGAGGCCACTCAGATGGCCTGCCCTCCATCGACCCTGGCCTGGAGGAGGAAGACCCTACTGCCTGGGCAAAGGGTCAAAGTAAGAAGACATCATCATTGCATGCTGGCACCCAGCACCCATTCCCCAAAGGAGGTGCTAGTAGCTATATTCAGGTTGCAGAATCTAGAAAAGGTAGATGGGCTCGACCAGGAAGCAGCTGCACAAACCTCAGAGGCGCTGGTTCCCCGCCACAAGGCCCAAGAGGTTGCTATGCCTCATGTGGAGTGTGCTCTCACTCTCTTGGGGCCTGGAGCACCAGAGTTTACATGTGCCTTTTGGATCGTGTCGACAATCCAGTGGTGTAGCCTGGAGTTTGATACCAGATGATTTCGATCCAGGCACCAGGGATGGAAGCAAAGAAACAGCTGATCAATTTTCCTGAATGCCCCTGTTTGCTGTATGTATGCTTTCAGGGCTCTGACTGTGCATAGCCATGTCTTGTCTCAAACCTCCCCGCTAACTCCCTGCACAGGGCTGAGAGATTTTGTCACCATTAGCTGGCTTATATGAAAATCTGAGAGCACCTTCAGCAGGAATGCCAGGTTAGGATGCAAGAGTACCCCTGTGTTCTCATACAGGAATCTAAAGGAGCTCTCATGTATAGACAGAGCCTGTAGCTCTCCCACTGTCCAAGCCAATGCTTCTGCTGAGAGGAATGTAGTCTTGAGGGACATCCACTTCAAATCGGCCAATTCCAGAGGCTTGAAGGGCCCCTGCTGCAAGGCAGCCAACACCAGATTTAGATCCCATGCTAAGACAGGCCGCCTCCTGCTGCCCGGGTCAGGTCTCGCCACACCTTTCAGGAACTGCAAAATGAGGCTACAGTCACCTTCTGTCAGCCTGTTATCCCCAACATGGGCAGCTTTGATAGCTCCCACCATGACCTCAAAGATCGTTGGTGATTTTCCCGCCGCAAACCGGTCTTGCAGGTAGCGGAGCAACTCTGGAGCCATACAGGCCAGGATGGATGGTTTGCCCTGCACCATGATTCAAAGATGGCCCAGCAATAGATATACGCTGCTCTTGTTGACAGGGCTGAAGTACCCTGAATGGTCCACACCACTGACCGCATTAGTCCCATGTCCAACAAGCTGGCCCTCTCATAGGCCAGGCCCAGAGCCTCTGCCCCTGGGGAAAGGGATGGAACAGGGCCCCTGGTGCCTGACTCAGAAGGTCCTGGCAAATCTGGAGTTCCCATAGCTTCCTATCTAGGCTAGGCACATCCCTGAGAACCATGTCATGTGGGGCCAGTTTGGAGCCAAAAGAAATAGGCCCCGGTTCCTCCACCTGAACCCTCGGCAGCAGGGTAGGAAGAAGGCTGAACAGGGGGAATGCGTACAGCAGCCCTGGAAGCCATTGATGTGCCAAGGCATTGATCCCCAGTGGAGGATTAGCGGGTAGTGTGCGTTGTGCCTGGACTGGGGCTGTCACGATATCAAATTTTCTCTTGACGATTATCGTGGGCAAAAAAATATCACGATAACGATATTATCACGATATCAGCAAAAATTGAACTAATAATGGTACAAACACTCAGATTCATCTTTAATTTTATTTTTGTTTGTTTTCTCTCTTTTCCCAGATGAATTACATTCAGAATACCTGTCAAATGAGGTGTTGAAACAATATGAGAACAGTGACTGTACAACTGCACACAAAAAGTGTAGTTACACTCAACTAATTAAAATCTGATGAACTGATTAACAGAGGATCCACAGCAGAGGCGTAATTTACGTAGGGTTGGTGGGTTATGAAAACCCACGGGCCCTGTTGGGGTGAAATCCTGTACCACCACCACACTGCCGAGAACTTTTGTTTGTTTGTTTAAATCTGAGGCGGAATGAGCAGCAGCTGCTTCTCTCCAGCCAGAGGTGCCGCTACTGGCTAGGGCCCTGAGCTGAAGGGGGCCCGGAGGGACGGCTGATATTAGTCAATTTCAATGACAAATTTAAGGCGCTACACTGGATGCTGCAACGACAGCGTGTCGAAAATCCCCCGCATGGGGCCCTTTTCCGAGCACTCACCAGTTAGTTGCTAGAAGGGGGCCGGCGGAGAAGACGGCGGATATCAGCGACACAACTTGAAATCCCCCCGGACACATTACAACGACACGTCTGGAACCTACCTAATGGGGCCCCACTGCTACCCGGCTTGCATCAACGTGCAGTCAGTGTTGCTAAACACACTTTATTCGGGTTAGGATGGAGCGTCTCGCTGTCGTTGTCAACCACCGCCAACATGTTCAGTTCACTCGTGACGCTCGCTAACTGGGAGCCCCGCTAGCTAGGAGCCGTGCCGCTACCGCTGCTCTGCTGTGTTTACATTTGAGGAGAGGGGGAGAGGTGGGGGGGCTGCAGGAGGGAGACGAAGCAGGGCGGAAGAACAGGAGCGGATTTTGAAAATACACGTTTCAAGTGGCACTAGATCCTCTTTACGATATTATCATGTGCGCATTTTGAGCACGATATTGAAATTTCATTTTTTATTGCCACGATTATCGTCAATACCGGTTTACCGCGACAGCCCTAGCCTGGACTTGAACAGGTTTTAAATGCCACACTGCCAAAGCGACACCAGATGTTCTCGAACACCTCCGGGTGTAGTCTCCATTCCCCCAGGCCAGGCAACCCCTTGAGAGGAGGTCCAGTCCCAAGTTCACCTGTCTGGGCACATGCATGGCTCTGAGTGATAGGAGTTGTGTGTCTGCCCATGTCTACACCCTTTGAGCCAGCTGTCATAGGCATGGGAAGCCCAGGCCCCCCTGTCAGTTGGTATATGCTGCCACCACTATGCTGCCAGTTCTTATGAACATGTGACAACTCTGCTGGCTTGGTGCAATGTGTTCAAGGGCCAGGTAAATGGCCTTTGCTTCAGGATATTGATATGCTGACCTATCCAAGCCCCACTTCAGCTCCTGCTGGTTCCTTCACCTTAATGGATTGTGCCCCATCATACCAGGGATGCATCAGTGGAGACTACCTGGCAACACAGCATTGGACCGAGCCGACTGCCCTTCAAGATATTGTCTGGGATTTCCCACCACTCGAGGGTCATGTGCAGCCTCTTGAGGACCTCCACCATAGCTTGAAGTTCACATCTGTGAACTGTACATGTCCAGAACAGTCAGAGGCACCAAGTGCAGGATGTACTAAGGTAGGGATAGGGCCATCATTGCCTCATCTCCTGATCGTACCCCTGCCCCACCTTCACCAATCCAGCTGGCCCCTCATATCCCCCTGTCTATAGGTGGGGTGAGTGGGTGGGGCTGCTGCAGCCAAGGTCATTGCCAGTCACAGCCCTGCTTCAACAGCCCTGATACCTTGTGTGCACAACAGTGGGATTCCTGTGCCTGGTGAAGCATCCTAGATCTCCCAAAATTAGCAGACAGCTCCACTTGCATCCCGAGTAGGAATGCCCTGTCAACCAGCTGCAGCATGGACTGTAGGATCCACAGGTGACGTCTGACCCCGAGAACCCAGACAAGACTTTCCTTGCCGTCTCTATCTGCTCTCTCATCAATTTAGGGAGAAGCGAGGACACCCACTACATCTCTGCTATCAGGTCTGTGCTGTACTCCTCCACCAACTGCTGAGTCAGGTGACATTGGTACAGAGTTAGGCACCTGGAGAGCACCGACTCGTGGCTGACTACCAGTGACCTCCGGACCACCTCCTTGAAATCAGAGAGGAGGGGCACCAGGAAGCTAGTGGGCTGGGCCCCTACCTCAACATCAAAGTTGGAAGGGGTGGGCCCCTGATTGGACGGTAGCTCACATTGCAAAAAATCCAAATCTGAGCAAGTTTTTTAAACTTCTTTTGAGTGAAAATGTCTTTTTACTTGATTTAAGATAAATTCACTTAAAGGTATAGTGGACAATGTTCTTGGCCTACGAATTCCGGGGTGTGAATTTGGTAACACTTTACTTTAAGCACCCGGTATAACACATTATAAGTAGTTATAAACACTCATACATGATCACAATGCTTTATAACTCACTATACAGCACTATACTACAGCATAGGATTAGGGTTAGGTTAGGGGAATTTTCTCGATGACACCCCCTCAAAGGCAATGCACTGGCCGGTGCACGTCATCTGTAGCTCACCCCCCTATATCACCTTAAACCATTTCAGGGTAATTCAATTGAGTTTTATTTGAAGAAGGGACTGGAGATCAAAGGTAAAAAAAAATACTAGATTAAAAAATAAAGACTCCTGTTTGAGTTATTTTTGGTTTATTTTAGGTGATTATTAGTTATTATTATAGTTGTAGTACTTAGCTTTGGATCTTTTACTTTTAACCATAGCTGAGGGGTGTCTTAAGGGGAAAGGGGAAGGGATGTGATGTGAAGAGAGAGAGAGAGAGAGAGAGAGAGAGAGAGAGAGAGAGAGAGAGAGAGAGAGAGAGAGAGAGAGAGAGAGAGAGAGAGAGAGAGAGAGAGAGAGAGAGAGAGAGAGAGAGAGAGAGAGAGAGAGAGAGAGAGAGAGAGAGAGAGAGAGAGAGAGAGAGAGAGAAGAGTTTTAGGAAGACAGGTCTGTCCAGACTCTGTTTTTCCTCACCTGTTCAGGTGTCAATCTACTGTGGGGAGAGAGAGGGCGGGTTTAGTGAGAGGCAGCGAGAGATATGGAGCCGTAGAGTTTTTTTGGGGGGGTGACATGTTGCACACCCGTGCAGACATATTCAAAATGTCCAGGCATGCAGGGAGGGGGTTCGAAATACGCTGTTTAATCACATCTGAAACATACAGAACATCTTTTTGAGCATCGCCATTCAAACACCAGCAACAGCTACACTGAGCAACGTGTGTCCTAAATAGCACTTAATATTGCATTTTAACCATCTTTACATCTATTTTATACAGTTTCACACACTCACACACTTGATCAGCACACACTTCAATATGTCGGCTGCCCGCGGCCATTCATTCTGAACCTTTCACACGAGCCGTACCATCGCGGGTCCATATTGTACACTTTACACAACAATTACTGTCGGATTCTGATGGCATCTTCTCTTACAGTCACACACATACATTCATCACTGTGCACTGTAAATCACTCAATTCCACCACTCACCTGAAACATACAGAACATCTTTTTGAGCATCGCCATTCAAACACCACCAACAGCTACACTGAGCAACGTGTGTCCTGAGGACCCCTGCTGGTGCTTTAGCTGCCCCAAAAAGTGCCTGTTCACTTAACCCGCTTAGTAACCAAACCCGTTTCTATGTGGTGCTATCACAAGTGCATAAAAATCAAAATTTCACAATAAACCAAGTAAATATACAGAAACTCAAACAACAAAATATAAACAAAATATAGGGGTGTCAATCAAAATGGGGGGGGGGGGTCCACTGTTTCAAACAATCACTGCACTGCAGTGGCTCTCACACTCTCCCCTCCAAAATAAATGTCGTCCCGACATTAAGGATTTCCCTGTGTTCATATCTTCAAGTCTTCAACTCGTGGGTTCAAGGTGGCACTTCTTCTGGAGAGTCAGTCTTTAAGACACGTCCCATTTAACAACAGTCCTTTTCATGACATTTATCTCTCCTTATGTCATGTGTCAGCTCCAGACATCACTGGCCAGGCGATCTCTAGAATGCTACTCTGCTACTTAAGCAGGTTTCGCGTCTCAGACTGAAAGGTTTGAACCCAAATCATGCCCCTCATCCACTTCACAGACCCACATCTACTACATCATGTGTCTGACATTTTCTGTATACTACAACGTGTAAAATGGTCTGACTTCTGGTACTTTCCTTAACATTTAACTCAATTTCCAAATCTTAACTATGAACTGATTACTTCAAATATTATAACAAAACCTTATTTCTTTTCGCCTGACAAATCAGAAGATACACTAACTCACTATGAACTTGAGACTCTTTCAAACTCTAAACTATCTGTGTTTGGATGCGAGTGAGGGTTCACCTAAGGTGTCATAAGTAAGTGTCTTGGGTGGAATTCTCTGACGAAAAGGATACTTTCTGACGACTGGAGGCTGCGGCTCCCCATCGGACTCTTCATCAGATGACGACCCCGACCCATTCAGCATTTCACCAGTTTCATCAGATGACGCCACCTGGTCCTGCTCTGCTGCGTCTGCAGAATCTGCATCCTCCCGGTTGTCATCATGTAGATCGTCATTCTGTTCACCAGCCCAGCCCTGATGCTCTTCTCTTGGTTCTGGTGTGAACTCCTCAGCTTCTGCTCTCAGCTGACTTTCAACTTGATGAAGTGGCGGCTTTGGTTGTGAGAAGATGAGCTTCCAGTCACCTTCCTCCTCAGAGCTACTGCCAGTCTCCTTTTCTTCGGTTTGTTTTTTTCCACGCTTGCTGGTATGCGGCTTTCTCTTTTCAAGTTTCCTTTCCCTCAGCTTTTCCTCCATTGGCAAGAAGTCACATGGCAGTAAAAGGTTTCTATGCAGGACTCTCGTCTTCCCTTGGCCATTTTCCGGTCGGACAACAAAGACTGGACTATCCTGGTACTTTCTTTCAACCACCACATGAACTTGCTCCTCCCAGTAAGACCTGAGCTTCCCGGGCCCCCCTCTGTCTCTGAAGTTCCGCACCAACACTCTACTGCCTGGTTGTAGGTCGACCCCATAAGCTTTCTTGTCATACTGCTTCTTTGCTCTCTTTTGCTCTTTCAAAACAGTCTCAGAGGCCAATCTGTATGCTTCCTGCATTCTCTTTCTCCATTTACTTGCGTACTCGCTTGGTGAGGGGCTTTCAATGTCTGGTGTTAGGTCAAACATGATGTCAACAGGCAGTCGAGGACTCCTACCATAGAGTAAGTAGTACGGGGCATAGCCTGTCGCTTCACTGCGCGTGCAGTTATATGCATGGACTACTTTGGCCAAGGAGTTTTTCCAATCTGCTTTGGCTTCATCGGTCAGATTTCTCAACATGGACAGGAGTGTTCGATTGAATCTTTCGACCTGACCATTTCCAGCTGGATGGTATGGTGTTGTATGTGAGCCTCGGATGCCAGAGTACTCTTCAAGCTTGGAAAATAGCTTATTCTCGAACTCTTTACCCTGGTCATGATGTAGCCTTGCAGGGAAACCAAATTTGAGCACAAAGTCTCCAAAGATCTTTTCAGCTGCAGTTTTTGCTGACTTATTGGTACATGCATATGCCTGCGCAAAACGAGTAAAGTGATCCATGACCACGAGGATATACTCGTATCCTCCTTTACAAGTTTCCAGATGCAAGTAATCAATTGACACCATTTCAAAGGGATATGTGGTCACTACGTTCACAAGAGGGGCTCTCGTTGGCTTGTTTGGACGCTTTCGCTTTAGACAGCTGCATACTCGAGTGACATAATGTTCCACATCTGTCTGCATATGTGGCCAGTAAAATCGATCACGAATCAAACTTAGTGTTCGTTCAAGCCCAAGATGGCCCATCTCATCATGTAACTCTTTGCAGACCAGCTGATGGAATGTTTTGGGGAGCACTAACTGATTTCGTGTTGCCGATTTTCTGTGCAAGATGCCATCTTCATTTATGTACAATTTGTTTTTCTGTCTAGCAAGAACAGACATGTCATCAGTGTGGTCTTTCCCTCTCACGTGAGGCCACTGTCCCTTCAGCACATATTCTCGAGCTTTACCAATTACAACATCATCTTCTTGTGCTTTCTTTAAATCTTCAGTGGAAATCTGTTTCACTGGGGAGGTGACACGTTCCTGTTCTACATCAGCACATGCTGCAGCGATCACAGCTGGACACATCCAGGGCTCATGTTCCTGTGACTTTAGATGGAGTGTCTGAGTGATGGTTGTGATTACCTCTGGATTCACTTCCTGTGAGCAGCTGCGCATGTACCGTTCCATGTCAAGTGGCATTCGTGACAAGCCATCCGCATCACCATTGACTCGTCCTGGTCGGTACTTTACAGAGAACTGGAAATCTGCCAACTCGGCAATCCATCTGTGCGTCGTCGCGTTAAGCTTGGCTGTGGTCAGAACATAGGTTAAAGGGTTATTGTCTGTGTAGACTGTGAACGAGGGAGCATAATAGAGGTATTCACGAAATCTCTCACAGATTGCCCATTTCATAGCGAGAAACTCTAACTTTCCTGAATGCAGATGGTAATTCTTTTCAGGAGCAGTAAGTGTTCTTGAGCCATAACCAATGACCACCAGTTTGCCTTGTTGCCTCTGGTACAATACTGCTCCCAGTCCCTCCTGCGAAGCATCACAGTGCAGCACAAAAGGTTTCTCATAATCTGGGTAACCTAGTATTGGTGGACACAGCAGGTGATCGAGCAGCTTGCAGAGCACTGCTTGGTGTTGTTCTGTCCAGGTTACCGGTCGGCTTGAAGACAACTGTTCCGACTTCGATCTTTTCCCTTTTGTCTTTCTCATTTTTGAACTTTGGACTTGGTTCTTGGGTGCTTTCTCAACCGACAACAGAGAATACAGTGGCTTGGCAATACAGGAAAAGTTTGGGATGTACTGCCGATAATAGGAGAGAAACCCCAACATTTTTCTTAAATCTCCCACAGTCTCTGGTTTGCGGTCTTTTAGGGCCTGCACTGGTGCAATCTCCGCTGGATCCATGTAATAGCCGTCTTTGGATACAATCTTTCCCAAAAATTTCACCTTGTCTTTGAACACTTCACACTTCTTGGGTGTGAGCTTTACACCATGTGCTTGGTAGCGACGTAGCACCTCTCTCAAGTCACTCAGATGGTCTTCAAAAGTCTTACTGTGCACCAGATTATCATCCAAGTAGGGCTGGGAGGCTTCATCCCGGAGACCAGCCATGCACTCCTCCATACTGCGCTGGAACTCTGCAGGAGCTGAGGACAGGCCAAAGGGGATTCTCACCCACTCATACAGACCCCATGGTGTTATAAAAGCTGTGAGTGGTCTACTGCTCTCCTCCAGAAAACCCTGGTGATACGCCTTCCCTTGATCCAGTACAGAGAACCAGGCACTACCACTCAGACTGTTCAATGCATCCTGCACACGAGGGATGGGGTGGCGGTCTGGGATTGATTTTCGATTGAGCTCCCGATAGTCCACGCACAATCGCAAACTCCCATCCTTCTTGCGCACACAAACAATTGGTGAGGAGTAGGATGACCTGGACTTCTGAATCCATCCTTTATTTAACAAGTCCTCCAAATACTCCTTCACCTCTTTGTGGAGTGGTTTTGGTACTGAGGTGTAGGTGCGTCGTACTGGTGTTGTGTCACTTAACCTGATCTTTAACTGTAGTGACGGGATACATCCCACATCATTCTCATCTTTTGAAAATGCTCCACATTCTTCACGCAACATCTGTCTGACTTGTGCCTGTTTATCTGGGGTAAGGTGATCAACTGACACTGGAAGATCCCATTGTTCAGGTTTCTTGTGGTCTAACTGTCTGTGTGTCATCATCTGCTTCTGAAGTGTGGTAGCTGTACTGACCGTATTTCCAGGAGTGCTTGTTGTCTGGGCTTCATCCTCACTGACATTGGCAGGTTTGACCTGGGCTGGGTAGACAGCTCTCACCTGCTGCAGCTGACCCAACACTGTCCGAGGGGGAAGGATGATGTCACGGCGGCTGTCATTGATGACCGGGATGGCTACTTTAGACCAGTTTCCTTTTGAAAGACAGGTAACAGCTTCAGCAACATTTAAACCATCTGGCCACCGTGGAATCTGATCAGGGACAAACAGGACCTCTTGTTTAGCAGCGAGGGGACCTGTTCTTACATTACATTTCACCTCCTTGGTCTGTCCTGCTGGAACAATGGTCTTTGATCTGCCAACTTTCACCACACCTTCTTCCTCATTGTTGTCACTGCTCTGCATCAGGTGAATCAACACATTAGCTTTTTTACAGTCAATACTGAAAGCTTCTCTTACCACAGTTTTTGTAATCTCTGGGTGTTGCTCCGTTCCATCCATCACCAGTTGCTCAATCACATTATATCCAATGATTGGAGGTTCTGCTACCCCAGGCTCCTCTGACACAAGCACTGGCACCAGCATTTCTGACTGTTGGTTTTTACTTGAGCCCAGTTTGAATTTCAGTTCAACCCAGCCTATGAAGGGGATGGGTGTCTGATTTGCTGCATGTCCAACCAAAGTCTCATTTTCATCCAGAAATTCCTGTGTACTTCTCAAGCGGGTGTGTGGGAGACAAGATCTTCTCCAGCTTTCGTTGATGATGGTAACTTGTGAGCCTGTGTCCCACAGTGCTTGTGTTGGTACATCATCGAAAAAACAGTCAACTATGCACTTCTTCCCAATGAGAGCTTTCAGCTTGGCTTGGCGACGTAGGGAGAGATGGCTTGCATACATGGCGTCCACAGTCTGTTGTGTTTTCCCATCTTCCTCCCGCTCAAGTTGCCGAATTCGATCACAGACAAGCTTGTGCACCTTTTCATCATTGTTCTTCTGAGTTTGGGTTATTAATTTTGGGGGTGCAACGGTGTTGACACTCGCATTTGCGTTGTTTTCTGTCTTGCCTGCAAACCTGTTCAGTCCCCTGCAACCCCTTGAGAAGTGTCCTGATTTCCCACACTTGAAACAATGCTCGCATTGATCCCCTGTGCCCTGCTCTTCACATTCCTTACAGCCTTTTCTACTTCTTGGTCTTAACTGGCGGTTCAACAGTGAAGGATTTGTTACACATTTTCTGATTTCTGCCATTTCTTCTCGTAACAGCCTCACTGCTTCATAAAGGTCTGAATCCTTTGGGCTTGGGGGAACTGGTGCTTTCCGCGCTTTAGACTTAACCGCCTCTGCTGACTGTTCCTGAATCTCAAACCTTGCTTCAGCAGAACCCAGTCCCTGACTTTTCATCTGCATTTCTGTGTGTAACTCAGTTACTTTTGGGACTTTATTGGTTATGTTCTTTCTTTGCTTGTTCTGTCTCTCTGTCTCAACACTTGCTGCTTCATTCATCTTCTCAATGAGTAGCTCATCTGTCACTCTCCGATCATCAAGATAAGGTTTGAGCTGAAACTTGATATTGTCATTTAACAGTCCGGTACTGACTGACCTTAAGAATTTCTTTTGAATCAATTCAGCACTGTACTGTTCATCTGAATCTACTCCTCTTGATGCCAGTAAAAGCCTCTCTTTCAACTCGATGGCTCGGAAAAGGAAGTTTTGAGGGGATTCACGGCTGTCTTGGGTTATGTTGACTAGTCTGTGGTATAAGTCAATCGAACTGTCTTCTTTGAAGTGCCCCTTTAAAATCGTCTTCAGCTGGGAAAGCGTCAGATCACTTTTAATCTCAAGCATGTCACGAAGACTCAACCCTGGCATGATTGACTTTACCACTGCTTCGATAACCTCATCTTCACTGTGTCCCTTACACAGACCTCGATCTATCTGGTGCATTAAGTTTGTGTATGACAGTTTGTCCTTCTGACCTCTCTCCCCAATCTGACCACAAATCTTGAAATCTCTCCGCAAGGTCACCTCTGGTAGTCTGTTCACAGCAGTAGACAGCATCTCTTGTGAAGTTGGTGCTCGGTTTGCCGACCCATGGTTCACTCTGTCATTCAGCCTCTTCACTTCGTCCTGTAGGGCTTGGCTACGAAGTTCAAGCTGTGCGTACTTTTCCTCCAAACTTTGCGGGTCTGTGCTCTCATGGCTACCTGGAGGTGAGATCTCCTTTGGTTGTTCTCCATGAACTTCATCTGCATTCTCATTAATTTGCTCAATGAATTGTAACAAACTCTTCAGATGATATACGGCAACATCTTCCTCTTCATCATTTATCACACGATCCACAGATTCAGTGATTAACCGAATTAACGCCCGTTTTGTAGCAACATTTCCAGGTGGGATCTTAGCTTTACCACACACCTCTTTGAGCTGAGCCAGGTTCAGATGCCAAAGTCTTTGGGACAAGACCTCTGCCAACTCCTCCAAGTCCATTGTGTGTAACGTTGCTGCCCTCTAGTGGTCGCTTCTTGTCACGACGATCTCCAGCGACCCTCTCCTGGAACGCTGCCACGGCGAACGGCGTTAATTATCCCCGTACGGGCCACCAATATTTGTTGCACACCCGTGCAGACATATTCAAAATGTCCAGGCATGCAGGGAGGGGGTTCGAAATACGCTGTTTAATCACATCTGAAACATACAGAACATCTTTTTGAGCATCGCCATTCAAACACCAGCAACAGCTACACTGAGCAACGTGTGTCCTAAATAGCACTTAATATTGCATTTTAACCATCTTTACATCTATTTTATACAGTTTCACACACTCACACACTTGATCAGCACACACTTCAATATGTCGGCTGCCCGCGGCCATTCATTCTGAACCTTTCACACGAGCCGTACCATCGCGGGTCCATATTGTACACTTTACACAACAATTACTGTTGGATTCTGATGGCATCTTCTCTTACAGTCACACACATACATTCATCACTGTGCACTGTAAATCACTCAATTCCACCACTCACCTGAAACATACAGAACATCTTTTTGAGCATCGCCATTCAAACACCACCAACAGCTACACTGAGCAACGTGTGTCCTGAGGACCCCTGCTGGTGCTTTAGCTGCCCCAAAAAGTGCCTGTTCACTTAACCCGCTTAGTAACCAAACCCGTTTCTATGTGGTGCTATCACAAGTGCATAAAAATCAAAATTTCACAATAAACCAAGTAAATATACAGAAACTCAAACAACAAAATATAAACAAAATATAGGGGTGTCAATCAAAATGGGGGGGGGGGGGTCCACTGTTTCAAACAATCACTGCACTGCAGTGGCTCTCACAGACAGGTCTTGTCCAGACTCTGTACGCCTTCACCTGTACCGGCTTTGCTCTACTGGAGGGAGGGATAGAGAGAGAGAGAGAGGGAGAGAGAGGGGGGGGGGAGAAGAGAGTGTTTGTGATTTGGTGGTGTGGAGGAAGTGTTGGAGAATTGTGTAGAAGGGTGAGTCGGTTGGTTGGGAGCTCAGTGGTGGTGTTCCTGTTGGTCCATTTCCTGTTGTCTTCTCTTGGTTTTGTGGCTGGTGGCCTTGTTTTCTTCTGGCTGCTTCTGGTAGTGGAGGTCTTTCTCCTCTGCCTCCCTCTGTTGGTTGTTTTCATTTCTGTAGTTCCTTACCGTTGAGGTCCCTCTGGTGATCCCTGCTGGTGTTGCAGAATCCCCCGTTGGTCCTTCCCGTGTTGTGGTGTCTGGTTTGGTTGTCCTGCTTCTTAGGGGTCCTGTACCGGTTGGTACCTGTCTTCTGTTCTTCTCCCTTTGTGTGTAAAAACCTTCTTGTGTTGTTGGTTAGAATTTAGGCTTTACTTAGACAATGTATTTATGGTTGACTTTAGAATTGGTTGTAGGGTTAAGGTTAAAATTTTAAAAAGGAGAAAAAAATGTCACTGTGTTGTTTGTTTAGGTTGTTGTTTTTTGCGGTTGAAGTTTTTTAAGGTGATTGCTTTGTTGTCCTATTTTGAAGCCCGGGTTGGTTTTGAAGCTAAGAATTTCTGAGCACCATCATCAGTAGTGGACCTCAGGATCAACGGGTGTTTCGGCCATTGCCAACTAGACACCCTCCTCTGAGGGAGGACCTGCCAGGGTCGATCAAGCCCTGGAGTGTGGTCAGTGTCCAATTAGAGGGTTTTCGGTTGTTGGGATAGATTTGGTTATTTTTTTTTTTTTTTTTGTTATTGCTAAAATTTTATCTTAGGGTTGTGTTTGTTTTTTGTTTAGTTGGGTTATTCTGTTGTTAGTTCTGGTATGATTTGGTATAAATCCTAGGACCAGGTTAAGACTGACTTCAGTTTTGGGTAGTACTGATATTATTTATAGCTTTATAACTCAATATACAGCACTATACTACAGCATAGGATTAGGGTTAGGGTTAGGTCCTGGCATTGTGATCATCTATGAATGTTTATAACTATAGCTACTTGTTATAATGGCATTATAATGCTTTATAAATGTACTTATAATGTGTTATACAGGGGGGCTTCAAATAAAGTGTTACCGCGAATTTCAACTATTGGTCCTCCAACATGTCAATCACGCTGAAGCATAACTCCGTCCAGCGCGCTCGTTCCCGTTATCTGCGCATGCGCATTCAGAGTGTTTATGTAGCCCGTGTGCTTCGGTTTCAGTCAGTACTTACCGATGGCGAGTCTGACATAATGAAATTGTAACTGTTTCGGAAAATAAGCTGTATGAGCGAGGCCGATTGCAGAAACTGTAAACAGAGTCGTGCACGCCCAGAGAAGATGAGCTTGCTCTCACATGCTTCCGGCATTGATAGGCGTTTCCTCAGGAGGAAACAGCAGAGCAAGTAGGATGGTCTGGCGCATGTGTGTTTTTCAAAAAGCGAGTAACAGACGTTTGGCTTTGACTTTTGAGAAAATCATCCACTGTACCTTTAAATATTATATTTCATCAAGGCAGAAAGGCTTGATTTAAAAGAAAATTCTCTGAAATCAAGAAAATGTTTACTTGTTCCATTGGCAGATTTTTTTTCTTAAATTAAGATACTTTTACTTTGAAATCAGTAAAAAAAAAAATCTGTTATATTCTCCAACAAAAGTCCGTAGGATGTCCTCTGTCATATCTTTATGCAGGTTCAGTAGCCGATTGTCTGGAGTGCCGATATTAATTAAAAGGCTGTCATATCTTTGCACTCTCTTTCTTCTCTTCACTCTTTTTTCTTTGTCATTGTTGTTGTTGTTGTTGTGTTCTTGTTTGTTCGCAAGTTTCTTTCTTCCACTCTTTTCCACTTTTCTGTCTCTTTACCTGGCTTTCTGTCCCCCTGTCAAGTCCAGCAATATCATGTATCAGCACTCAAACCAATTAAAATAAATTAAGAAAGCATGTTAACAAGAGGAGCTTTATTCTTATATGCTCCTTTAGAAGAGCAAACCTGTCGGGTACATAACAGCAGCCCGACTTCCATTCTGCTGTTTCCATGCTGGACAGGACAGGTTAAAAGAAAAAAAAAAAAAAAAAGAAACCATGTGCACCTGGGGCCTTCACACTTGCACACAGGCCACCTAGTGGCCCACCCGAACATACTATATCAGTGGTTTTCAAAGTGTGAGGCACGCCTCCCCTGGGAGGCGCTCAGACGGCAGAGTTCCCTTGGGGAGGCTTTGAAAACCCCTGTACTATTTTATTCCCAAGTGGCAATCTCAAGCATCTTGCTAAACAAACCTGCAAACTTATTATCCTATATCTGCTGGGCCACCACTTCCCAAAAGTATGGTGTGTATTTCAACCTTACATTTCAAAAGTGCATTGATTAATTTAACTTTTTTCCAAACTTTATTTAAATGCAAACATACACATTAAAAAACACTTTCCATATTTTCCCTTGAGTGAAGATGCAGTAACCTTTCTAACTTCATTATATCAACAATTATGACAACAAAAAAATCTTGATTGGCTTGTTGTTTTACCTTGAAATCAACAGAAACGTGTGTCCCATTCACCCCAGTGGTTGTTACTTGAATTTCTTCCAGACAGGATGTGCCTAACGCTGGCATACAAATATGCAACCAGAATACAAACCCAGCAACCAATTTTATTCACACAATCAAGAAGACAATAAAAACAATGATAAAGACAATAGAAAAAAACAGACAGTATAAAAACAGTAAAAACAATAAAGCAATCAGCAGTAAAATCACTCAGGAAAGGCAGTACGAAATAAAAAGGTCTTCAGCCCTTTTTTGAAAGAGTCCACCATTTGTGGAGCCCTGAGGTGGTCGGGGAAGGTATTCCACAGACGGGGAGCAGCAGCTTCAAAGGTCCTGTCGCCCATGACCTGAGTCGAACTCTGGGCGGGCGCAGACGGTGCAGTTGGCCTGACCGGGTTCTAGCTGAAGTGTGTGGGTGGAGGAGTTCAGGGAGATAGGTCAGGGCTGCACCGTGCAGACAGTGATGGGTGTGAGGAAGGATTCTGAACTGAATGCGAAGGTGAACAGGAAGCCAGTGCAGAGTGCGAAGAACAGGGGTGATGTGGTCATGTTTACGAACCCTCATCAGGACCCGCGTAGCGCTGTTCTGAACATACTGAAGCCTTTGGAGGCTCTTGCCAAGGATACTGATGAGGAGTGCATTACAGTCGTCCAGCCTGGAGGAGACAAAGGCATGGATGCGCCTCTGTGCAGCGGGCAGGACCTTTTGTTATGACAACTATAGTGACTAGGGGTGTAACGATACACAAAAATCTCGGTTCGATACGTACCTCGGTTCTGAGGTCACGGTTCGGTTCGGTTTCGATACAGTAGGGAACAAAATGCAAAACCTAAATTTTCTTGTTGTTGTCCATGCTTCCCATGTCCGTGTGTCTGTGTCCGCTTTGCGGCACATCACCAGTGTGAACGCTCTTCTCTCCTGCTACATTTGGGCTCAGCTGTGTACGTTCCATGCAGGCGCACTGATCCACGCATCCTCGAGAAGCTTTTCCGGCTCTCTAGACTGTTTATCTGCTCCTTTATTTCAGATTATTTATAGGAAATGAGGCGCATCAGAGTTTATTTAGCCTTTTTTTTTTCAGTTTCTGAATATCTGTGTATCGCCCGAGCGATTAGATACTTTCACTCAGGGTGCGAACTATGGGGGGGCCAGGGGGTCTCAGCCCCCCTTGATGAGACATGAGCCCCCCTGAAAACATGATTTGTGAAATATTGGGAGGGCCTTAAATATTAGAAAAATGCTGTTTCCTCCATGTTTTTCCTTTAATTATTATTATTGATTTAGTATGATCATAATCATGGATTATATGCAGCATTAGGCCAATTTTAATGGATGATTTGCACATCACTATTTCACTTTAATAAAGATGCCGACCTGCATGCAGTACTTGTCCTCACCATTGAAGCGTGGGGGCGCTATGCCTTAAGCGTCACTTAAAGCAGACATATTCCCTCCGAGGCACACGCACCCCCCCAATAAGTGAGCCCCCCGACAGCCGCAGTATAGTTCGCACACTGCTTTCACTTCTGTGACAGACCTTCTCCTCCTCCTGACAGTCTGCTCTCTCCGTCCACCAGCTTTTCTCTGAGTTTCTTCAGCCTGTTCGCTTCAGACTCACTTTTCAAAGTTAGCGTCTGTCATGGTTTGTTTGCTGTGGCGCTCTGGCGCATGCGTGTACCGGCGCAACGTGCGCATACGCACAACACGGTCACAAAATCTGTCCTGCGCACGGACGTCCGTGGACAAAAATTCATGACATTACGTCCCAGGGACCAATGCGCCACGCGGACATGTGAAGCATGGACAAAGCTGCTAGCAGTAGCAACCATGGCTGCAGGTGTAGCTGCACATGCTAGGCGCAGAACGTAAACACAAGCACCATCCGGCCCGTGAGCCGGGGGAAAAAAAACAAACTTTGGCCCCTGAACTCACCCGTGCACAGTCCTGTACCGAACCGAACGGCCCGTACCGAAACGGTTCAATACAAATACATGTATTGTTACACCCCTAATAGTGACCTTTAAAAAAATGCTATTCTCCACCATTTTCGTTTCACATCTCTACAGTACAGCCGTTAGTCATGATTATGTTACATGTGTTGGCCCCAAATGTAAATAAATAAAACATCTGCCCCTTAAATAAGGTATTCATCATACTAGCAAGGTGGTCCAGGTTTCTTCAAATCGGTCCAGTACTCCAACAACTGTTGTGGAGAACCAAGAATGTAGGTGATGACCTTGGAGAATTCACAGCGGTCATATCTGCTATTGTAGGCTTGAAACTGGGAGGGAACGGGTGGCGAGGTGAGCACAAGACCAAGCTTTTTCATGCACATCCCAATGTAGGCGTCCTCTATGTTGAAGGGTTTGAGGGATTTTGAGATCTCCACATATTTCTTGGGAAGGTCGTTGGAAAACACATATCCCATGCCAAGAGTGTACGTCGGATATGTGGATTCTGGGAACATCTCCTCAGAAACGTACCACTTGGAGGACTTCGTACGGATAACAGGCCTGTTCCACATGAGCATCCCTGTCAGGTAGTTCTCCCTGGGGATACCTGGCTTCTGTAGCATGATCACCAGATTGTCAATGTTCAGGAACATGTCAGAGTCGACCTTCATGGCGTAGGCTGCCTCTGAGCAGCGTGTGGCCAGCCAGTCCATGATCACCATCGTTTTGATGGTCAGGTTGAGGTAAGTGTCCAAGAAGTCACTCTGAATCAAGTCCATGTGCTGTAGGTTTTCCTGTTTCAGCGTCTCAGCATCAGCTCTGTGAGAGAGACCCAGCATGAAGAGAGTGACTACCACCTCGCCCTGAACCAGACTGTTGTTACCCCACGTCTGCCGGATGGCATCCCGAGCGGCCACGTCATCTGGTGACACCGGGACCATGAGGACCAGGAAAGGGGTCTTCTTCGTGCAAATGTCTGCATTATCCATCACAAAGTGGTAGTTCTTTGGATAAGCTTGGTGGTACTGGTACCACCCAGTAGCACCAGGTTGTTCAGGAGGCTCTTCAGTTGTGTGGAATTTGTTGAAATTAAGTTTATGTTTTGGATGGACTCGAAAAGGAGGAGGTGCATTTGTTTTATTACTGAGCCTGAATAGCCACTGGTAGCGCTTGTGGATCGGAAAGTTCTTGAGTGACAGAAAGCTGCTGGACAGCATATAGCACAAGACCAAGGCCAGGCAGAACAGAATCAGGAACTGGAAGCATGGCTGAAAAAAGGCCTTCTTCGGATGATGCAGACTCTCAGTGAGTAACCTAAAAAGACAAGACAATGAGAAAACCTGATGATTATACAAAGACCCGGATGCAACCTACCGATTTCTCATATACTGAACAGAATGACTGATCAACACTAAAAGTGAAGGTTTTTATCAGGGTTGTTTGTTTGTTGTGACAGAGAATCTACTGAATGTCAGCAGTTAGCCGAACCCCCATACTGCACTGAATGCGTTGCAGCTGAGCCGCAGCATGTCTTTCGCAGTGGTGTTTGCCCCATGACGCACCATGTGTGGCTCTGATGCCTAGGCCAGCGAATCAGCTGGGTTCACTGCTGTGTCCACCATATGACTGTAACCATGGACACAGATATCATCTCTCACAAAAAGAAGTTCATTTTCATGGCAGATGTTACTTCGTGTTTCTGTGTCTTGTGTGTTTCGGATACTTTTGCTCTTCCATCAAGGGTAAGTAGACTGCCAGTTGAATATATTTCTTTTTATGAATTATGCTAGTATGTTTTAGACTGCAGTCTGTGTTAACGATGTGGTTCAAAGGACCTGAGGCTGTGTTTAATTTGTAAAAGTCCATGTTTTTAGCAGTTTTCCTCCACTTGCTTGGCTGTGGCAAATGGAGACAATAGACATGCTGTGTATGTTTTGTGGTACGCTGTGCAAGTGGATCACATCCAGAGGAGTAAC
This sequence comes from Salarias fasciatus, assembly GCF_902148845.1. Classification (NCBI taxonomy): domain Eukaryota; kingdom Metazoa; phylum Chordata; class Actinopteri; order Blenniiformes; family Blenniidae; genus Salarias; species Salarias fasciatus. The sequence continues at coordinate 4,110,494 of NC_043750.1, read as the reverse complement.
AGCTACTGTGTTTCTAACTCTACTGCTGCAAGGGAGGAAGAGGATCACTTCTACTTATTCAAAGAAGATGTGGATGTTTTCCTGAAGCTGAAGCCGAACTTGATTCATGCAGTACGTTTACATGCAGGCAATAACTCTTTCTTAAGCGGAATATGCGCAATACCCCAGTTGCGCCCAGCCATGTAAACACCTGCAGAAACCCGAATATGCTCATATTTTGGTTTTTAAAAACCCAAATATTACCCCTGGGTTACTCCTTTTCTAACCCGAATTTCTGTTCATATAAATGCGAATCGGAATATCCCGGTTGAAAGGGACATTAAATACTGTTCTGCACAGGAATCTTGGTCTTTTGAGTACAAGAACTACTTTTGATACAGTTCAACTGCTACTAAGTAAATAAAATGTGCGGAAACGATCATTCAGTTCTTCTCTTTTACTGAAAAAACGGTGCATCGCATCATTGAACATTTTACCACGTCTTGCCAGCTAACACTCTTTTTTTAACAACATGCAGAGAGAGCCTGCTCTTCAGGGGCCCTTCTTCTTCTGTGGTGTCCGTGTAAAATAAGGTTGAACATGCAAACAGGACACCTAGTGGCATGAAGTACAAATGCAGTCGTGGCGTCGTCTGTGCGCCGCGGTTTGAATGGAGATATCCCTGATCATGTAAACAGGAGTAACTCTGTCTGTTTAAGCATGTAAACGGGGTTTTCAAAATGTTTCAGAAACTGAAATACTGACCTTAACTCAAATATTGACTGCATGTAAACGTAGCCATGGTGCTTTTTCAAGGATTAAAGGAAGGACTTTCCAACGCTGGACCATGGTCCTTTCATCAAAAACAATTGAATGTTTGAGAAGTTAGTTGTGCTTCAAAGCATGAACTGGGGAGACACCATTAGCTCAAGTGTTAAATTACCAAAAATGCTTAAAATTTTCTCGTTGAATCATGCTGTAGCGACCCGGGGGTCGCTGTTGTGCTCCACATGCCGCAAGGCATGATGGGAGGAGCTTGTGTTGGGCCATTCAGGGCTGCAGAAATGCTATCTGTGTTCGTGTTGTTCCCTGTTATTATTAGTTGTGGTTATTAGTCTTGTTCTTGTGTTCCAGTGTTCATTTTGTGTTATTTTTGATTATACATGTGTCGGACCGTGACCGGGGTGGGGTCGCTATGGGGGTGACAAGAGGCCTGCAAGCCGCCACGATGTACCTGTTTTCCCGGAGTGCTTTTCAAAAATAAAATCCCTGGTGACTGAAAGAAGTTAGCTGTCTTTTCTCCTGCCTGAAGTCGCTGCTCGACGCTACAATCCATTATGATGACTGTCATCGATTCACCGTTGGCACAACAGTGTAAATAAGTAAATAATAATCCTTCAGTCAGAGTTCCCTGAACATGAGATTAATATTGGGATTCCTCTTCCATGAGGAGTCAGCACATCCCATCTGTTGGCTGATTATGGAAGAGCCTCTTGCTATCAGATGTTTCCCAACTTGTGCACAAGTAAAGAAATGGTGAAAAGGTTATAGAAGGTCTATAGATTATAGAAAACGCTGGCTAAAAAAAAAATCCATTAGTTTTTTCTGTATTTTCAAAATATAAAAAATTGCATTCCATTTTGATAGATTATGTGGCTGCTGTATTTTGTTGCACATTTTGCATTTTGTTTGACATTTTTAAGTTGTGTATTTTATTTGAAAATACATTTTGATATATTTCTTAGCTAGCCCTGCCCACATGTTTTAAATAAATGATCATAACAAAATGTGTCACAATTTTAAGACATTAAAACTCCCCCATAACATAAACCGCATATCTCATCTTCATACCTCATATAGAGCCCCTTCCCTATAGGGCTGCTACACTTTGAGTTCCTTTGAGGGCGGAGAGGGAGAACCGTTTCGGACGCGTATCTGCACGGCGTATTAATCAATCAATTAACTATTTTCCGTTGTTTGGGCGCAGCAACCCATTTATTTTCCATGTCCATAATTCCACAGGTTACATGTCAAGCTGGAGCCGGAGAGCTCACACTTACAGTTCCACATCCATAGGCCGGACACACACACCATTCACACGCCGATTAGACACGGTGAAAGACTGTTACCTGTCCCTCTATCCACACCTGACCCTGATCACCTGTGTGGTCCATTTATGCTTTCCCTATAATGCTCCCCCTGGTGGTCAACAAAAGAAATGATAAATGGCTCCTACACACCGGCCCCTGAATTGATCCGGTCAGGATGATAGGAACAATTCTAAACATAAACACATAATGGAGCCATACAAATCATTTTAAAGAAAGCAAACCACAAAAGAAATAACCCAAAACCTTTGTTTAACAACAATATTTCATTAACTGCAACTTATAATGCGGCTTCTTGAAGATATTTGGAACTGGCCTCTCCAGCACACAGTTTAGTTTGCAGTAGTGCGAAATGCAGTAATCCACTCCTATTACCAGCACTTCCCAAACGTCCATATCCATTTCAATGTCCTTTCCACATATCAGGGCTGAAATCTTGGAGCTCCCAGACAACATGTGGAGGCAGCATTCGGCCCCGTCACTCTGCTCCTTGCTGCCTTCACCACCTCCTTCAGTGTTTTCTTCTCCACCTCCTCCATCAAAGACATGGAGCGTCCAGTACAAGCCCTCCGGCCGACACGGTGGATTTCTGATCTCAGCTTGGAGGGCATACTGAAGTTGATCACCATTCTGATTGTGTTGATGTCCAGCCCTCCAGCTGCTGTGTCTGTGGCCTCCAGGATGTTCATGTCTTGGACCTTTTAACACCCGAGGTTCTGCAGCCTCTGGTTCTGGCTCGGGTTTCTGTGGAGTTCTCCAACATTCAGGCCTATCACTCACAACAGGCTGTGACGCCTGTGAGCCTGTTTCCTGGTCTGAGTGGACAACCTGGGATGAACCTGGAACGTCCAAGTCAACAGACTTCACGTGTTCATCTTCGAGCTTGTTCTTTTTGGAATCTGTTCCAATCTCTTCATGAGTTTTTACATGGGGATGGTAATCAGAGTGTGCCACTGTCTCTGCCATGATTTCCACAAACTTAACATCATCCCTTGACATTTCCTCCTGAGATGATGAATTTCCTTTTCCGGCCCCTGTTCGATCATCAGTTTCTGGGTGGAGTAATTCACAGCTGCTTGGTGAGACCTGGGACTGCATGGAGTCTGTGCTAGCTCTTTCCTCCTGTATATTCAGAGCAGCGGGAGTCCCTTTGCCACATCTTTCGCAATTCAAGCGCCTGTCGCCATCCTCGCTCATGTGCTCAGTACACAGGTGGGCAAAACTTTCAGCCACTACAAAGCCCATTTTCTCCCTGTGCTCCTTCTCAGGTTGTGACCTCTCCTCCACTGAGTGCTCACCAGAGCTAATCACCTTTGACTCCCGCTTCCTCGCAACTTTACCTGTAGTTGAGAGGTTTGATATTTTTGCAGTCATTGTGTCACGGAACGGGAGTATTGCACATTTGCACTTGCATGTTTTTTATTTTGTATTGCCCTTTTTGGATTGCCGTGTGCTTTTGTTTGTGGTGCTTTTAATTTGAAATGGGACGGTGCGTGCTTTACTTCCTGTTGTGAATGACCTGACCCCCACAGCTCCACAGCTGAGGCTAGTTATGGCTAAATGAACTGGGGGCGGATGCCCAGGTGCGGGGGCGTTAATATCAGCGGCAGAGGGAGCAGGAGGAGAGTTGAGCACGGCAGGAGGAGAAGGCAGCCACCTCGGTGCAGTTGGAGCTGAAGAGACGGGACCTGGGACGACGGCGTGGTGCGACGGCGGGCTACGGCCGTGGAGCAGTAGTGGGACCAGAGTGCGAGGCTCATCACGGCAGGCGGGCAGAGTTTCTCTGCCCCTGCGTGTAAGTACCGCACCTGTTGTACTCTGGCGACGTGACGTAGACCACTGCTGCTGAGCCAGCTCGGTCGGCCGCGAACGAGTGAGTGCCCCCAGGTTCCTGTCTCCCGCAGCTGCAGCGCTGAAGGAGGGTCCGGACCGGTCACCTAGCCCACGGGGGAATCGGACGGCGGCGGAGCCTCGGACAGCGACCCGGACGGCGGCGGAGCCTCGGACAGCGACCCGGACGGCGGCGGAGCCTCGGACAGCGACCCGGACGGCGGCGGAGCCTCGGACAGCGACCCGGACGGCGGCGGAGCCTCGGACAGCGACCCGGACGGCGGCGGAGCCTCGGACAGCGGGGGAGCTGTGCTGCGGTGGAGTTGAGCCAGCTGACACGGCAGGCTAGCGGCGAACCTCTCCTCGGTTTTTACTAGCGGACCTTTTAGTATTTTATTTTATTGCTGGCATCATCTTAAGTCTTGTGCTACTTTATTTTTATCCTTTTATTTGATTTATTGTATTAAATCTTTTAACCAGCCATTCATTTCAGCCTGTTGGTTTTGCACTGCTTGCCTTGTTTTTAGAGTGTTTTTAGTATTTTGGTGAGTTCCCAGTCTCCAATAAAACTGGGTGGCGTTGTCATCCGAGTTTAATTCTTCATCTCGCCACAAATTTTGGCGTTGTCGGCAGGACACAAGCACGAGCAGTGTAAGATCCAAAGGCTGTTTTAGTTTTGTTTTTAACTAAGCATGATGATGATGATGCCAGTATATCCCGGTGCGCCTTGGCTGCCGAAGTTTAATGGGCCAAACAGTGACATTAAGTATGGGGACTGGAAAGAGCAAATGTGTGGCATGTTAAATGCACAAAATCTCACGGAGCCCAGGAAAATTGAATTTTTAATGGGAGCGTTAGCTGGGGAGGCCAAACTGCAAATCAGTATTTTAGACATTGGAGAACGCGATACAAGTGCAAAGATCTTGACTTGTCTTGACACCTTGTATGGCGACAACATCCCCATTGCGGTGCTCAGGTCACATTTTTTCTGCTGCAATCAGAAACCAAGTGAGTCTGTTAAATCCTTTACTCTCCGCTTAAGGGAAATGTATTGCAGACTGCAGCGACACAGCCCAGACGATGCACCCTCCGAGAACATCCTGAAGGACCAGATGCTCTTGGGGCTCAGGGAAGGGCCCCTGTCACAAACCCTCCGGACATATGTGCGCCGAAACCCTGAATTGGATTTTGCTGCTGTGCATCATGAAGCTCTACTTCTGGAGGAGGAGCAACGTGGACAGGACATCAACGCAACGTACACCGCGGCCATTGGGGGGTCTCAAGAAGGTACACCACCTACACCTAGCTGGAGAGAGGCTCTGAGGGAAGAGATAATGAATGATGTTAAAGACCAAATGAAAGGCTTCACCCAGGAAATAATAAAAGAAATCAAACCGCTGTTGCAATACTCTGGACTAGAACACGCCCCCATGCAGTACCGACGCAGAACTCGACAAAGATTCCAAAATGATGCCAATGAGTGGACTAGAGATGGGAAGCCTATATGTAGGCAGTGTAGACAGCCCGGTCATGTGGCAAGGTTCTGTCGGAACGCCGGTGCCACCAGCAATACACCTTTAAACTAATCACCCCTGCTGCTGAGGCCCAAGCAGTAGGGACGGCCTCTGAGGCTAACCACCAGGGGGCCACCACCCAATTTGTGGGCAAGTGCCCAACCATTGAAGTCTGGGTTGGTGGAACCAGGATGACTGGGCTGTTAGACACCGGATCACAGGTAACGCTAATCCAACAGAAAGTAATGGAGCAACATTTTTCTCAGGTTGAGAAAGGCACAGCCCCCTTGGTGTTAACACTTAAAGCCGCCAATGGCCTCAGTATACCCTACTGTGGTTATGCCATAATGGACTTTGAAGTAGAAGGTGTAAAAATTCCGGGGAAAGGTGTTGTTATTGTCAAGGATGATTGCTCTACCCACCCACTGCTCATTGGGATGAATGTGATTGGTGCATGTTGGGATGCTGTTTTTAAACAGGGAAAGCCAGCTCTCTCCCCTCAGAAATGGAAGCCATGGCGGGAAGCGTTTGCGGTGTGCCGGAGGACCATCGTAACCACACCAGAAGATGGGTTCTTGGGCTTTGTCCGCCTTGCAAGTCGACAACAGGTTCAGGTACCACCAAGAACTGAGATGATTGTGTGGGGCCGCACTTGCGTGGGGCCAAGCAGCCCTGACTTCCCAGCGGTATTGGAGGCTATGCCTGGAACAGAAGCATGGGGAGTAGCAAGGACCTTATCGGTCGTGCGAAGTGGGAGGGTCCCTGTTCGTATTTGCAACCCCCATGTATATCCAGTCACCATAGATCGCTACCAGAAGCTGGGCCAGTTGTACCGCGTGGAAGACGTGGATGTCCAGGGGTCCCAAGACCTGAGCTTGACTTTGGGCCCGGATGGTGTCATGGAGGTGGGAATGGTGGACACCCAGAGCCCCCACCACAAAGAGCGCACTGAAGAAGTGAGTAAGCCTGCTGACTGTCATCATTTAACACCACAGCAGCAGCTGGAGCTCAGAGCTCTGCTACAGCGGTGGGGGAAGGTTTTTGCTGCGGATGAAGAGGATTTTGGACGCACCGACTTGGTGCAACATCGCATTCACACTGGGGATGCTCCTCCCATCAAAGAGAGGTATCGACCCTTGCCCCCATCTATGTACAAAGAGATAAAGACCCTGCTTGCAGATATGCTCGACAAAGGGGTTGTCCGTGAGAGCTGCAGTCCTTGGGCCGCACCAATTGTCCTCGTCAGGAAGAAGGATGGCAGCTGGAGATTCTGCGTGGACTACAGGAAACTTAATTCGGTCACACACAAAGATGCATTCCCACTTCCACGGATCGAAGAGACACTGACTAGTCTGACCAGAGCAGAATGGTTTTCCACATTAGACCTTGCTAGTGGGTACTGGCAAGTTGAGATGGACCCCGGAGACCGTGAAAAGACAGCTTTCACCACACCTATTGGACTGTTTGAGTTTGAACGAATGCCTTTTGGGCTCTGCAATGCACCTGCTACTTTCCAGCGGTTGATGCAGCAGTGTTTAAGCGGTCAAATAACCGAGTCTCTCTTGGTGTACCTTGATGATGTGATCATTTATTCACCTGACTTCTCCTCCCACTTACAGCATCTGGAGGAGGTGTTCCAAAGATTTTGGCAGCATGGACTTAAGCTCAGGATGGATAAGTGCAAACTGTTTCAACACGAGGTGAAGTTTCTGGGCCATGTGGTTGACAAGGCTGGGGTAAGACCAGACCCAGACAAAATTTGTGCCGTGTTAGATTGGCCTGCACCTGCCACTGTACATGAGGTCCGAGCCTTTCTTGGCTTAGCAGGTTATTATAGACGATTTGTACCAAACTTTGCTAAAATTGCCCGGCCACTGAATAGCCTGTTGAGCGGCGTGCCCGTTAAGAAAAACTCACAGATTCGGATCCAGTGGTCCCCAGAATGTCAGGCTGCTTTTGAACGATTAAAATCAGCCTTGACCCAACCACCTGTCTTGGCCTATGCAGACTTCACTAAACCTTTTGTTGTTTACACAGACGCCAGCAACCAAGGCCTTGGTGCTGTTTTGGCACAAGTGCAGGTCAACCAGGAGCGTGTAATCGCATACGCCAGTCGGAGCTTACACCCAACAGAGAGAAATGATGCAAACTACAGCTCATTTAAATTGGAACTCCTAGCGTTGAAGTGGGCCGTGACAGAAAAATTTAAGGACTATCTCATGGGGGCAAAGGTTATTGTCTACACTGACAATAATCCTGTTGCCCATCTACAAACAGCTCATCTGGGTGCCGTCGAGCAGCGCTGGGTTGCCCAACTTGCGTCTTTTGACTACCAAGTGAAATACCGTGCTGGGAAAGAAAATGTGAATGCTGATGCCCTCTCCAGGTTTCCTGCCAGCTCCTCCACTGATAAAGGCTGCGAAGTTGCTCAGCTGACGGTGACTTCTGAGGTGAGCCCAGCTGCTCAAGAAGTCAGGTTATGCCTGGATGAGGATTGGAAGACCCTTCAAGAGGCGGATCTCGACGTCAAGGCAGTAACAAGGTATGTGGCTGAAAAGTCGAGGCCTGATGGTCCTACAAGACGGGCTTTACCTTTGAAGTCGCAAAAGCTTCTACAACAGTGGGAGAAGCTGCACCTTGTGGATGGGGTGTTGTGTCGGAGGGTCAAAGACCCCAAAACTTTCGAGACGTGTGTGCAGGTGGTGTGCACAGTTGCCAAGCGACAGGAGGTCTGGAGGAAGTATCATGAGGCAGCTGCCCATGCAGGAGCTGAAAGGACCCTCTCCAGGATACGGCAGTTTTTCTACTGGCCTGGGATGAATATGGAGGTGCGTCAGTTCCAACAAGGGTGTGTCGCTTGCAGTTTGCAGAACAGGACCCAGCCTAGGGCCCCCCTGCATCCCTTCATCACCAGCTACCCATTAGAGGTAATAGGCATGGATTACTTGACCTTGGGCAGAGCAACAGATAGGTGTCAGAATATATTAGTTTTGACAGATCATTTCACCCGTTACGCTTGGGCAGTTCCCACGAAGGATCAGACAGCAGAGACTACTGTCCATGCCATGTGGTCCCATGTGATTCAGGTTTTTGGTTGCCCTGCGAGATTTCACTCGGACCAAGGGGCGAACTTTGAGTCATCTGTTGTCCAACAGTTATGTCAGCTCTATGGCATTAGCAAGAGCAGGACCACTCCATACCATCCTGCTGGTAATGGTAGCGTAGAAAGGATGAATCAGACTTTGCTCAATATGCTGCGCTCTCTTGAGGTGGAAAAGCAGCATAAGTGGCCTGAGTACCTCCCTGAACTCTTAGCAGCCTACAACAACACTGTCCATAGTTCGACTGGCTATACACCCTCGTTTTTAATGTTTGGCCGGCACTTGAGGCAACCAGTTGATGTCAGTCTGGGTGTGGACCGACAACCACAGACTTATGACCTACAAGGCTGGGTTAGAGACCACCATCAAAAGCTCTCCTTCGCCTATAAGTTAGCCAGACAGAACATTGACAAGGTGGCAGGTCACAATAAGCAAACTTATGACTGGCAAGCCAAGGCCATGCCACTGGCCCCAGGCGAACGAGTGTGGGTGAGAGACAGGAACCGTAAGGGTCAGGGTAAGCTTCACCCGGGTTGGGACCCAGAGCCCCATGTAGTGCTGGAACAAGTCGGCGATACCAGGGTTGTCTACAAGATCAGACCTGAGAAGGGGGGCATTGAGAAGACTGTGCACAGGAATTCGCTGAAACTTTGTGTTGGATCCCCACACGAGGACCTGGAAAAGACTACGGATGATCCTTCCGAGAGTGGTACACAGAGCCGGACCCCATACTATTGTTCTTTTTATGATCCACCTGCTGAGCCACCAGAACATCCTGTAAACCTGCCTGAGTTACCACAGAGCCCTCGACGTTCCGTCCGAGTGAACTTTGGACAGCCTCCAACCCGGTTCCGGCCGGATGAAGACTGAGGTGACAGGGACTGCCACCCTTAAAGCAAGGGGGGATGTCACGGAACGGGAGTATTGCACATTTGCACTTGCATGTTTTTTATTTTGTATTGCCCTTTTTGGATTGCCGTGTGCTTTTGTTTGTGGTGCTTTTAATTTGAAATGGGACGGTGCGTGCTTTACTTCCTGTTGTGAATGACCTGACCCCCACAGCTCCACAGCTGAGGCTAGTTATGGCTAAATGAACTGGGGGCGGATGTCCAGGTGCGGGGGCGTTAATATCAGCGGCAGAGGGAGCAGGAGGAGAGTTGAGCACGGCAGGAGGAGAAGGCAGCCACCTCGGTGCAGTTGGAGCTGAAGAGACGGGACCTGGGACGACGGCGTGGTGCGACGGCGGGCTACGGCCGTGGAGCAGTAGTGGGACCAGAGTGCGAGGCTCATAATAATAATAATAATAATGAATTTTATTTGTCATGCACTTTACATTTGTAAAACAAATCTCAAAGTGCTACAATGGAATTTAAAACAACAGTGACGATTAAAAGTAACAAATACAGGCTAAATCATTAAAAACACTCATACTTACACTCATAAAATGCAACAGAAAACAGTAAAATCATTCAAAAGCTTTCAAAAACAAAAACGTTTTCAGGCAAGATTTAAATGAGTCCACCGACTGTGGTGCCCTCAGGTGGATAGGTAGGGCATTCCACAGTCGGGGTGCTGCAGCCTGAAAAGCCCTGTCCCCCATGGAACATAGTTTGGTTTTGGGGACCTTCAGCAAATTGATGTTGGCGGAGCGGAGGCGTCTGGTCGGGTCATGTGGAGAGAGAAGTTCTTTAAGGTACACTGGTGCACTACCATAGACACACTGATGGGTCAGGAGGCAGATTTTGTATTCCAGCCTGAACCTAACCGGGAGCCAGTGAAGGTTATGGAGAATGGGAGTGATATGGTGTCTTTTTGGCACCCTCATCAGGATCCTGGCAGCACAGTTCTGGATCGACTGAAGCCGTTGAAGGCTTCTTCCAGAGATCCCGATGAGGAGTGCATTGCAGTAGTCCAGCCTGGAGGAGACAAAAGCATGGACCAGCTTCTCAGCAGCGGGGAGGGAGAGGGAGGGGCGTAGTTTGGAGATGTTCCGGAGGTGAAAAAATGAGGTCTTACAGATGTGTTGGATATGGAGGTCAAAGGAGAGGGTGGGGTCAAAACGGACACCCAGGTTGGTAACGGCAGTTGTTGGGTTGATTGTGTGACCGGCAAATGATAGAACTGTGGAAGGGGAGGACTTGAGTTGATGTGGAGTTCCAATTAATAGAAATTCAGTTTTGGAGCTGTTGAGCTGGAGAAAATTGTCATTCATCCATGCTTTAGTCTCCTCCAGGCAGGCGGTGAGTGATTGAATAGAGAGGGAGGAGGTCCGGTCCAGCCTGACATAGAGCTGAGTATCATCAGCATAGCAATGGTAGGAGACTCCATGCCTGCTGATGATGTGGCCCAAAGGGAGCATGTAGATGGAAAACAGGCTGGGTCCCAGCACTGACCCCTGGGGAACCCCACAGGTGACAGCGTGGGACCTCGACCTGGCTTCCCCAAGGGCCACATACTCAGCCCTACCAGTCAGGTAGGACCGGAACCACTGGAGCGCTGTATCAGAAAGACCAATGAAATGCTGGAGTCTGTGGAGGAGGATGGAGTGGTCAACAGTGTCGAAGGCGGCTGAGAGGTCCAGGAGTAACAGGAGTGAAGGAGAGCCCTGGTCAGAGGCCACCAGCAAGTCATTGGTGACCCTGACCAGAGCTGTCTCAGTGCTGTGAGCTGAACGGAAACCGGATTGGAATTTGTCATACAGATAAGAGGACTGGAGGTGTGTGTGAATTTGTGAGAAGACTACTTTTCAATGATTTTTGACAGGAAGGGAAGATTGGAAATGGGCCGGTAATTTGATGTTTTTTCAGGGTCAAGGGAAGGTTTTTTGAGAAGTGGTTTAATTATTGCAGTTTTCAATGACTGTGGCAGGTGACCGTGTTGCAGGGAGTGATTGATGATAGTTGTGATTAGGGGGCTCAGTGTAGAAACATGGGATTTGATCAGGGATGTGGGAAGTGGATCCAGGTGACAGGTGGAGGGCCTCATCTTGCGAATGACGTTCTCCACCTGTCTGTCTGTAACAGGGGAAAACTGGGAAAATTTGGAAGCTGGAGTGGGAGGTGTGGAGTTAGGAGAACTGGAGGGCAGGAGAGCAGAACGAATGTTATCAATCTTGGATATGAATGTATCCAAAAAAGCATCACATTGTTCATTATTGTTTGTTTTTTGTGTAAGAGGTTGTGGTGCGAGGAGTTTGTTTACAGTTTTAAACAGTTGTTTAGAGTTTCCCGGGTTATTGTTAATGATGTTTGAGTAATATTCAGAGCGAGCAAGACTGAGGGCTTTGGAATATGATTTTTGATGTTGTCTGTAAATTTGTTTATGGACTGTTAAACCTGAGGCCAAAAAGCGCCTCTCGAGGACCCTCCCAGCCGCCTTCTGTCTACGCAGTGCACCAGTGTACCACGGAGCAGATTTTGTGAAAGTCACGGTCCGAGTCTTCAGTGGGGCATGGGTGTCAAGGATCAGCTGTAGTCCAGTGTTGTAATGGTCCACTAGGGCATCTGGGGATAAGTGGTGGGCAGTCTGGGTGAGGTTATGGAAGTCACGGGTCAGGTGGTCTTGGTCAATGTCTTTTATCTTGCGGAAATGGATTTGTCGTTTGTCCTTATGATTTGATGCTTGCAGGGGGAGGTCGAGTGAGATGGCACTGTGGTCCGAGATGCCGAGGTCACAAACATGGAGGTTTTTTATGGGGGTGTTTGTAATGATGAGGTCCAGGGTGTGTCCTTTGGCGTGGGTTGGAACATGTATATGCTGGGTGAGGTTAAGTGAGTCAATGAGTTGGGTGAGTTCCATAGAGTACTGACTCTTGGGGACCTCAACATGAATATTGAAGTCCCCAAGAATCATGACATTGGAAGATTTTGCACAAACAGACAGAAGGAGATCAGTTATTTCTGTGATGAAATTTGAATGTGGTTTGGGTGGCCGGTAAATGAGGAGAACAGTCAATGGAGATGGATTTGAACAGGTAAAAGCCAAACATTCAAATGAGGACAGAGTGGGAAGTGAGAGTGGCGTCAAATGTAAGTCAGTCCGGTAAATAATCGCTAAGCCTCCACCCCGCCCGGTCCCACGTGCCCTGTCTAGGTAGGAATACCCAGGGGGGCATGCTTCATTTAGTATGAGGTAATCACCAGTTTTCTGCCACGTCTCGGTGAGGCACATGAGTCCAATATTCTTTTCTAGGATGTGACTGTTGATCAGAGACGCCTTATTTGTTAATGACTGACAGTTAAAAAGTTCTATTTTGATTTGTGGTTTTGATGGAATACACTTTACCAGTGAGCGCAGAGAGCTGAAGTCCACCCCGCGTTTTCCGTGCAGCCTGCCGCGGCGCTGTCCCAGGACTACAGGGCTGTAGTTATTAAGCCCCGAGGAAGCCGCGATCTGATGACGCGTCGGATGACGCAGTGGGTGAGCGCCGGTGCGAGCAGGTGTCCACACGCTGGGGATGAAACCCTCTGCCCGCGGTCCAGAGTACCAATATCTCCGCACGGCTCCTCTATGGAGGCATCGGGGCCGGCCGAAAGTTCCCGGAGGTTCCGCGGCTGCCGCGTGGGCACCGAGCTCCCGAAACGGACCCGGCAGATGACGGAGCATGGTGGACAGTGGGGTTAGCTTCACGTTGCTACTGCCTCCTGGGAACCATGGACCAGGCACCCAGAGATTGGAAACTGCAGCGGACAGCAGCAACACGTTCAGTGCCAGAGGTGTGACGGATAAACACCGAGGAGGGAGACCCATGGAGACAAGGTAGGCCAGATGGTGTTGCCAGAGAGACCGCGTGCTTGTCCCAGAGGTGGGCCAACGGTGGGCCAGACTCTGCAGGCTCCAGGAGGGGGCTCCGGCTCAGGCTAGCAGGTCTCGGGTGTAGAGCAGGCTCCAGGAGGGGGCTCCGGCTCAGGCTAGCAGGTCTCGGGTGTAGAGCAGGCTCCAGGAGGGGGCTCCGGCTCAGGCTAGCAGGTCTCGGGTGTAGAGCAGGCTCCAGGAGGGGGCTCCGGCTCAGGCTAGCAGGTCTCGGGTGTAGAGCAGGCTCCAGGAGGGGGCTCCGGCTCAGGCTAGCAGGTCTCGGGTGTAGAGCAGGCTCCAGGAGGGGGCTCCGGCTCAGGCTAGCAGGTCTCGGATGTAGAGCAGGCTCCAGGAGGGGGCTCCGGCTCAGGCTAGCAGGTCTCGGGTGTAGAGCAGGCTCCAGGAGGGGGCTCCGGCTCAGGCTTTTCCTCACCAGCAGTCAGGATGGAGCAGAGATCCCTGGAAAAGTGACGTCGCAACGGCTCGAAGGACCATCAACTGTAACGGAGGAAACCTGGTAATGTATGTATGTATGTAAAGTTTCATCACGGCAGGCGGGCAGAGTTTCTCTGCCCCTGCGTGTAAGTACCGCACCTGTTGTACTCTGGCGACGTGACGTAGACCACTGCTGCTGAGCCAGCTCGGTCGGCCGCGAACGAGTGAGTGCCCCCAGGTTCCTGTCTCCCGCAGCTGCAGCGCTGAAGGAGGGTCCGGACCGGTCGCCTAGCCCACGGGGGAATCGGACGGCGGCGGAGCCTCGGACAGCGACCCGGACGGCGGCGGAGCCTCGGACAGCGACCCGGACGGCGGCGGAGCCTCGGACAGCGACCCGGACGGCGGCGGAGCCTCGGACAGCGACCCGGACGGCGGCGGAGCCTCGGACAGCGACCCGGACGGCGGCGGAGCCTCGGACAGCGGGGGAGCTGTGCTGCGGTGGAGTTGAGCCAGCTGACACGGCAGGCTAGCGGCGAACCTCTCCTCGGTTTTTACTAGCGGACCTTTTAGTATTTTATTTTATTGCTGGCATCATCTTAAGTCTTGTGCTACTTTATTTTTATCCTTTTATTTGATTTATTGTATTAAATCTTTTAACCAGCCATTCATTTCAGCCTGTTGGTTTTGCACTGCTTGCCTTGTTTTTAGAGTGTTTTTAGTATTTTGGTGAGTTCCCAGTCTCCAATAAAACTGGGTGGCGTTGTCATCCGAGTTTAATTCTTCATCTCGCCACAATTGCAGCTATTTTATCTGGAGCTCCATCCTTTCCTTTCTCCTTCGCAGGTCTTCTGCTTGCTTCTCCAGAGCGTGTTTCTCCTGCAGGGATGCAGCTCGAGCTTCCAGAGCAGCTATTTCTGCCTCAGCCTGCATGAGTGCAGCATATCTACTGCTCCTTTCAAACTTAACTGCATGTTTAGAGACAGCTTGTTCTTTCACCACACCCCCATCGGGCATGACAGCTGCAGCAGGTCCACTCATATTAACACTTCCCTTTTGTACCTTTATTCCATAGTCCATGGCCATGCGCACTTAAAGAAAAATCATAAATCAATAAACCACTCCCTTACAGTAAACATCAGTTTGTTGAAACACCAAATGGAAACGTAAATTCTTCAGTATTGTTTCAAAGTTCAAACCACACACAACACAAATATCGTCCACGAAATTAAGTGAAGTCTCTTCCTTCGAAATAATGTCGACAGCACAAGTTTCAATTATGGCGTGCGCACATAAAGTTAATGGCCATATGATGAGAGTATGTGGTAGAGCACCGGGTACCTCCTTTTACGAACTCTTCGCAAAGCTTTCCTCGCCTGCCCGCTGCTTCGCTGCTGCTGCCGTGTCCAGACGTCCGCTCTGTACCCGTCGCTCGCTGTCGCTCTGTAGTTTCGCTGCTAGATCCCGCCAACCAGAGATCCGCTGCCCGGCTCCGTTCTCTGTCGCCTTCTGTCGTTCCGACGCTGCGTGCCTCTGGGTGCGCTGCTCGGCTCAGCTTGCTGCCCTCTGCTGCTGCTGCTCGTTGCCGCTCCGCCGCTCGCTGGTGTCGCTCGCCACCGCTCACCCCGCCAATCGGGGACTTCTGCTCGGCTCCGGCGCCCCTCACCGCAGCGCCCAATGCACCGCGTAAGGACCCCGCTAATACACGGTGATCCCTTGCGCCTCCTAGAGCCCCGGCTGTAACGCTCCAGCGTCTCAAAAACCACAGCCTCCAGCAACTCAGCTACCCCCCGAAGTCCACAGCTGATCACCAATTAATCAGCTGATTACATCCGATCAGTCATGCAGCAGTCTTTTGACTTAAAATGTAGAGCCCCTTCCCTATAGGGCTGCTACACTTTGAGTTCCTTTGAGGGCGGAGAGGGAGAACCGTTTCGGACGCGTATCTGCACGGCGTATTAATCAATCAATTAACTATTTTCCGTTGTTTGGGCGCAGCAACCCATTTATTTTCCATGTCCATAATTCCACAGGTTACATGTCAAGCTGGAGCCGGAGAGCTCACACTTACAGTTCCACATCCATAGGCCGGACACACACACCATTCACACGCCGATTAGACACGGGCTGTGTTCGAAACCGCATACTTACGTACTACTCATACTAACTTACTGAGTATGCAGTGTGTTTACACTGGCAGTATGCGATTTTGAGTATGCGAGAAGTTCCCGGATGCATACTGCATTCGCCAGAAATGTTGAGTATACATCGTGTGTTCACTACTCATACTGAAATTGCCCAAGATGCAACGCGACGGACATTTGAATAAACTTTATTCAGTTCACAATGACTGTTTCTTCATGATGTACATTTAGCAAGCTGAGTATGGTTGTAGATTTAATCTTCCCTCCATTGTTTGTGCTCGTAGGTATGTCATATTACGAGATTTTTGATTGAATTGACAATGATTAAAAATAGTAAAAACAAAAAAACAAAAAAAAACCCTTACATCTGAGAACACGTCCATGCTGAAAGCGACCATGATGCACCGAAGACGGCGAGCCGATCTTTGTTGAAGAGCCGAAAAAACTCTCCGTCGGTAAAGCATCATAATTGGCATAATAAGTGGTCCGTTAACGGGACACCGGTCCAAACGGCGATGTTAAGCGAGATATATTGCTGAAAGATTGCCTTCTTGTTTTCAAAGTAAAAGCACAGATTTATCACTGAGGTTGTTTTGCATGAGAAAGGGAAAGGGGTGGTTTATTTTGGTGAAAATAACCCGAAGTGCGTTGCTCACTGCGGCTGGCTTGAATTTCGCCGAATTCGTCCGAACAAAATCATAAACGGCTCGTATTCGGACAAATAAACGACACACTCGGGCTCTAAACCACCACTTTGTCGCCTAATTTTAAAAAAAATCTCGATGAAGTAATACATTTGACGAGTTTAGAGCTAAAGTGAAATCAGCTTTAGCAGATCGATTTCTGCTCATGGAAGAAGTGCAATGCATTGTGGGTTATTATGTAGTATGCTGTAGTGTAAACGCTTCGCATACTGTTTGATGGACTGAGTAAGCGGGATGCAGGATGGATAGTATGAGTATGTAAGGATGTAGTAGGCAGTATGCGGTTTCGAACACAGCCACGGTGAAAGACTGTTACCTGTCCCTCTATCCACACCTGACCCTGATCACCTGTGTGGTCCATTTATGCTTTTCCTATAATGCTCCCCCTGGTGGTCAACAAAAGAAATGATAAATGGCTCCTACACCTCATGTCTTTGACAAATTTTCAGATAACTGCCCTAATCATGAACCTAAAATTATGAATAGCATAAAGTGGTAAAGAAGAAAGGACTGTGTATTTTATACTAAAGGTAGTATTATATTCTATTCTCAATCATTCATTACTGTCATTGGTAGACTTAAAATTTCTGAATATTACATGGTAATTTTGTGCTGTTTGAACAAAAATATGGCAATTATGTCAATGATATCAACTTGTATGGAAGAATGATTTAAATGTACTGTACATATAACTTTATATAAAAACCTCTAGTTTGTTAATTTTTTGCTATTGTGATTGACCTGGCCACCTTGGGCCTCCAGAACTGTTAGTTTCCAAGAGATCACCATTATAATTTGTTGGGATCCATGGAAATTAGAACCCCAGTTTGAATCTGGGTTGATTTTCTAGTATTTTATTTATGAAAGTATCCAGAAATAATGCAGTAAAGACTGTGTTATGACAAAAACAAAGCCTGAAAGACAAGTTTGTTTTACTATTTGACACAAATTTTAGTCTTTTTTTCTAGTTTTTCAAACTGCCACTTTTATTTCTAGGGGAAACTATGAATCTGAGTGCCTGTTTCAACCACTCTGCCCTTCTTAGTACGCGTAATAAAATCTGCTTCCTCTCCTCACGTGAAAGCTACAGAGCCCCTAAAGTTTTATATCTTGTGTGCACAAGGTTTAAAAAAAATACAGGCACTTTTTCAGGACTTTAGTGCCTCTGTAGAAAGCTGACTTCTCATAGTTATTGTCATATCAAAGGTGATTCCAACAGTTTGTCACAAACATTTTTTCCTGCAAGTCAGTTATACTTTAGTTGTAATTCATTGAGTCAGTTTCCTCACCTTTTCCCAGCTGAAGAAGACTCTCGCTCCCTCATGACGTCTGCCAGCCTTCCTCTTTCCTCGTGGTCTCTGCATCTGTTTAATCCAGAATCTGATCCTTCAGAAGATGAAGCCGTTGCAAACCTCTGACACTGTTCAGTTTTATCACTGGGGCGAGGCTGACAAAGAACACACCTGGTCGAGAGATAGAGAGAGAAAGAGGGAGAGAGAGAGCAGATGACGGGAGGACAAAGAATGAGACCTTTAACCAACCCTTTATTGCTTCAGTTAGTCATTTTGCTTTTTGCCCGTGAATTCATGATTCAGACTGAGCACCTCTTTGACTTCCACAAGCAGATAAAGATTAATGGAGGTTTGACTCCATCTTGGAGCAGGTGAACTCCACCCTGAGACGAGCCGGTACCAGATCAGACAAGAGCAGATCCACATTGTCTGACTTGCTTTTATTTCTCTATTTTAGCCTGATAGTTAGCCTCAGTTAGGCCTGTCCGAACAGGAAGTTTGACCTGCAAACATTTCTGCACTGTGCTGGTATGTATTTAGGACCAACGATATCCAGCAATCATCGTCACTTTTTTTACCTCCAAAAGTATTCATGGACACTTTATAAACCCATTCTGCTGCACTGAAAACATATTTGCACATATTTGTATGTATTATATTTCCTGTTACATTTTAAGATTTATGCTGTGAATAAAGTTAGATCTTTTCTTTTATACATTTCTATCATTACTCTTATCAAGATTTGCACTATTACTAATTCTTATTCTTTCTTTGCAACTTTCATCACTTTTTGCACCCCGCTGTGTGTCCTATGAGCCTCTGTGACTGTAAATTTCTCTGTGGTGAAATTAATAGTCTATTCTGTTCTACTTTGAGATTGAGAGCGCAGCGTCTCAAGTGATACAGTCAGTGTGTCGGTCAATTACAATATTTACAACACTTAAAAAAATAATATTGTACAAAACAGTTTCTTACATTTCCAGACACTGAACACCATTCTCATACCAAGGAAAATGATATTGATCCCGATAATAACTTCTTCTCTTACATTAAAGAAAACTCTTCTACTCAGGGGAAAATTCAACAACATCATCAGCACAGAAATCAGCTCATCAATAATCCACCTCAGCAACAGAAGCCTCAGCGCCAACTTTCAAAACATCCAACTCTTTTTAGGTCTGTTCAAATGTCATTCTAATGTTTTAGCAAATTCAGAAACATGGTTCAATAGTGAATGGGACAGTGATTTTGTCATTTAAGGGCATGAAATGATGCACATAAAATAACAGAATAAGAGTGGAGGCTTTGTTCCTTGACTGGAAAGTGGAGCTTAATGTGACAGAAAGCCATCAGTGGTGAATTATGTATCAGTGTTGAAATTTATATGGAGAAGAAGAAAAATGTAAAATATCATGGTAAGCTGCATTTATAGCGCGCCAAGCTCAAACATTGACTCTTTTAATGAAAGGTTGGAAGGATATGTCTCAACAGTAAATCAGAAGGTTATGATAATCTGTGGAGATTTTAATGTCCATTTTTTTAACCCAAACAAACATCAGCAACAGATGAATTTATAAACATGCTGATACACAGTCTGAATTTATTCCCAAAAATCATCATAACAGCAGGACCACTCCTCACTCTGCAACATTCATTGATGATACATTTAAAAATCACAAAATACAATGAACAAATTTAATTAGTTTTTTTTTTGTAAATGTAGGACCAAACCCTGCCGGAAAAAAATCCTTTTCCAAAAAAACAGTGATGAGAAACCCAAATTCTATGTTTCTCCAAGGATAGAATCCGTTAATAATTGTAAAAACAAAACATTCACTCACTGTGAAGACACTGACATGAAAATAAGTCATTTTGGGGCATTCCCAAGCCACCAACCCATATTTCTAATGTATCATTTCAAATAGGGCAATTTAAAAATGAAATGGAAACAGCCTAAATCAAACCACTGTACCAGAATGGCAACAGACACCAGAAACTACAGACCTGTTTCTCTTCTGATTCTCCAAAATCTTTGATACAGTCTTTAATAACAGATTAGATAAATTCGTAGAAAAAAAGAAACTTACTCTCAGACGGGCAGCAGGGATTCAGAACCAACTGGTCCACATCACTATTAGAACTAAATGATAACCTTCAGCAGCTCTAAACTCATTGAAGAAATCACAAAATCCATAAACAAAAAACTCACAGCTGGAGTTTTCACTGATTTTATACCATAAATCATGACATGAATTAATGAATTAGATATGGAATCAGAGGAGTTGTTTGTGAATATGGGAGACTGTCACTCTGAACATCTGGATACTGTGCGTGGCGTTCCCCAGGGCTCAGTGCTGGGACCTAAACTGTTCATACTGAACATCAATGACATCTGGAAAGTCTCTGAAATGGTGAAGTTTAAATTATATGCTGATGATACAAGTATTTTACGAAACTGGTGAGCATTTACACCAAATTTTGGAATTAATCACCTCAGAGAGGAAAAAATGAAATTACGGTTTGAAATTAAGTTCTCATTAAATCTACGCAAAAACAAAAATCTGTTATGTGGGCTGAACGGAGTTTCAAATGCAGAAGCCAATAGCAAACAGGAGTGAGTGATCTTAAGATTAACTGGGTGTACAGTCTTATTTCTGGGTCCAAGAGTACAATCCTCGAGAGAGGGAGGAGCAGGGCTGGGAGGCAACGGCTGAGCAAAGGGTGAATCCAGATGACAAGGTGAGCAGATTCCCAGACGGACACAGAGTGCAGGCGGCGGCAGGCGAGTGGCCGAGGATGATGATCAGAGACGGAAGGTTAGAAAAGGCTAGAAAAGAGGAGGTGCAGGGTGAGCTGGAGAATAAAGTCTCTGGGAGAAAACACATTCCACAAAAACTAACTGCAGGTGGAGATATGATCCAGCACTGCAGGAGGGTCTGAGGTCTGCCGAAATCGATGTCCTCTTCATCACAAAGAGTGGCCTCCCCTCCTTGATGATCCGTGATTCCGTGAACCAGGGCGGTAAGTCAGAGTGAAACGGAAACGTCCGAAGAACAGAGTCCAACGGGCCTGGCGCGAATTCCGACGCTTGGCTGAGCGCACATATTCAAGGTTCTTATGGTCTGTCCACACGATGACAGGAAGTTTGACTCCCTCCATCCACCCCTTCAGAGCCAACTCAACCACAAGGAGCTCCCGATTCCCGATGTCGTGGTTGCATTCTGCTGGGGAGAGACGACGAGTGAAAAAAGCGCAACGGCGAAGCTTGTTTCCAGAGGCAGAACGTTGAGAGAGGACAGCTCCCCTTCCCGAGTCGGAGGCATCCACCTCCACCACAAACTGGAGACTCGGATCAGGCTGAATGAGAACGGGAGCCAACGTGAACAGATCGTTGAGTCTCTGAAAATCCTGGGAGAGTCTAGATAAGAGGGCGGAGGTGACTGCAGTGAGGGGTGCAGAAACCTTACTGTAGTCTCTGATGAATCTGCGTTAAAAGTTAGCGAACCCCAGAAAGCTGCTGTGATTAGCTCAGCCCCGACTTCCGTAAAGCAGCCTCAGAAGCCTCTCTATATTCGGTACAACTCACGGATACCACCTTATCTAACGTGCCGGTTGGCAGTATGGGGAAGTACTTGTGCTAGTTCCCTGAAAAGATTTATAACAAAGAACAATAAAAAGGATAAACAAGGAAACAAGGTTGGCTTTCAAAAATATATCAATCCACTTTTCTCGCAATCAAAAATGTGAAAATTCAAGGTTCCTGTGGAGTTTAAAACTCTTCTAATAATTCATAAATCAAAGAATAACGAATTTCCTGGTAGTATTAAACAGCAGTTTTGATTCAAGAGGAGAGTTACAGTTTAAAACTCATTTGAACACCAGGATTGTCTGATCGTGGTGCTGTTTGAGTGATGGGCTGTCAGGATCCTGTGGGCCCCGCCCCCTCAGCTGCGTCTCCCATCCTTCTTGTGGCCTTGTCTTTCCCTGGTTCCCTCAACTCACCTCCTCACCTCACCTCACCTCACTTCATTCCTTCAATCAGTCCATTAAACCATTGTCCAATCATGTCTCGTCTCCTCCCCCTTCCTTGAGTATATAAGCAATCTGCTCCTACTCCAGCTGTGTGAGTCTGCAGTTTGACCTTTGGTAATAACACGGGAGTGTTTTAACTGGTGGCAGTGTAGTATATTTACAATGTGCTGATGCATTAAAAACGATAAGAATTCTAAAGATATGTTTTGAAACAGCAACATTAGATTAAATAAATACTTATTCCTACTCCTTTTTGTGCTTGTGAAAGACACTAATATTATTGACTTTATTATACTGTTTATGTGATTGGATCTAATTTTTTTTCTATATTTTCATTAATATATATATATTTTTTTACATGTTCTTAACTATTTTCCTTTTAAAGGTGGATAAAACTGCGGACTTCCCCTTTAAAGTGATGTGTTCTACTTCTTCTTCTTTTTCTGTCCAATTCGGGAATCCTGGAATAACAGACGTTTGTTTTGTAACTGTTGAATTGATATTTTCAGCAGTGAAGCAGACAGGTTGTAGAGGATTCAGGAAGATATAAATAGTAAATTGGGGCGTGTCAGAAGTGTTGGAATTAAATAAGCTTTGTTTCTTCTTCCTCCTTGTCAGAAGTGATGACTGTTTGTGTGCAGGTGTGGCGTCAGTGGGTGTATATAAACTACAGCCGTCCAGATGTGAGTACATCATGTCTGTGCAGATAATTGTGAAATTATGTTTGTGAGTCAGTAAATAAGACGGATGAATTGTGTATTTTAATAACAAAAATATTATCAGAATTGCTTCACAATCATTTGCTCCTGGTGAAGACCTGCTTTTTCACCACTAACAACAATGACAGCAGTAAAAAGTTGAACACAAGTATACTTGAACAGTGCAATACATACAAGTCTATGAAAGATATATTTTCTAATTTCTTCGCTTTTTTTTCTCACATGACCCATTTTCCCGACATTCTCTGACAAACGTGAAGCAGCAACATGAAAGACAAACTGAAGTCTGGTTTTAAATGACTAATCCTGATTTCACATTCTGCTCCCAGAGACGGTATCCATTAATCCAGTCCTGCTTCTTGAAGGCCACGGTAGATTTTAATTAGTTGGATCCACGAAAATTAAAACCTCATCGTAAATCTGAGTCGATCTTCTGAAGCTTTTGAACTTGAATTTAACAAGGAAATAAAGTTCTGCTCCGCATGTCAGGATAACATGAAGCCCAAGAGAGAAATGTGTCTTTCTACAGTTGGCAGAGTAGATCAATAACACGCAAATAGGATGAAAAACAAATTGCGCGCGTCTGTGCGTAACATATGCGCCAGGCTCAGTGACTGTAAATAAGCGAGGTGTTTTACACTTTTTGTTTTTCCTTCTTATTCCGTTTTTTCCCCGTCTTTCCTGTGTTTTAAACTACCAGCTTTGCTTTTAAGGGAAGCGCTTCCTCTGTGAACCTGTCTCCAGGCACTGCGCGCTGCGCACACAATAAAACCCGCTGCCCCTCTTTGCGCACAGTTACAATTATTTTACTGTCAGCCAGTACCACCAGTCAGTCACCAAACTTCTTTTTTTTTTTTTTTTTTTTTGTTCCCGGCACGATAAGGGAGTTCTGCTTTAGCAGTAATTCATTGAGTGAGCTTCCTCACCTGTTTCCCAGCTGAAGAAGACTCTGCCACACTTCCTCCTTCCTCCTGGCCTCAGCATCTGTTCAACCCAGACTCGGAAGCTGTTGCTGCAAAGTTCTGATGCTCCCTCCCGTTTTACCACCGGGCGTGGCTGACAAACAACACACCTGGGAGAGAGAGAGAGAGAGAGAGAGAGAGAGAGAGAGAGAGAGAGAGAGAGAGAGAGAGAGAGAGAGAGAGAGAGAGAGAGAGAGAGAGAGAGAGAGATTTATTTTTAAAACACACTTTTATTTACACAGTGTTCAGTGGTACATTGTGTGTCAGAGTCTTAAAAACTATTCTTTCAAATATAAAATTGTGCAAATTGAAGTTGGTCATTGTCCGTACAGCACATGTTCTTAAAACACCAGACATCTTTAAATCATTGTTCTGGTCTTGACGTTCTGTGCTTCTCTGCCCTCCACCTTGTTCCTCCTGCTGCCATCAGGAGCTGCCACTTGTATTTTTCTTTTTTTTTTCCTTTTTCTTGTAACCAGCTCCCATGATAAAAGTTCTCTCAGTAAAAGCAACACTGAAAAGAATGAAAACCGCCGTTCAAAGAATGGAGAAGCCTGTGAGCCTCTTGTACTCACTAAAAATGTGATAAATAGTCTCTCTGTGACGGCAGAAGGGGCATGTGTTTCAAACAGCAGGATTGAGGACAGAGATAGAAGCATTGGAGGCGATGGCACCGGGGTCCTCAGCATCCGGGGAGAGTTCTCAGCTGTCCCTCCTCAGCAGGCTCCTGTCTCTGGGCATCATCGGTCTGGGCAGATGGACTGCATCCCCAGCAGAGAGCCCAGAGCCTGGGCGTCGCTCAGGTCCGGCCCCACAGCATCCACAAGCTGACCCACGGTGAGGGTCCCAGACTGGATCAGCCTCCCGGTCAGGCCGGGGGTCGAGGCTCCGCTGATGTCCAGTCTGGATCCGTGGATCAGGGGTTCTTTCAACAGCCAGTGCAGAGAGTCGGCTTTCAGGCACCTTCTGCGTGAAAACAAGGCCCGGCATTTAAATAAACTCTGGTAAAACGGAGGCAGCCCCTTGAGATTGAGAAATTTGGGATCAGTCAAAAACAGAGCATTATCCAACCCCAGCTTATTGGCCCGCCTCAGGATGCAGCTGGCCACGCCTCTCCACACCAGATCCGCCGGTCCTGCGAGGTACCTCTGCTGGAACTGGGGTCTTAAAGTGGCGGTCCTGCTGGCCAAGTGGACCAGGCCCTGGCCCCCCTCCCCCCTGTGGCACCCAGTGCAGACCATCCCAGGAAAAAATCAACCATTTTCTTTTGAATTTGAGCCAGGAGGCCTGGAGGCCTGGAGGAGGCTCTGCACTGGTGAGTCGATGCCACAGCTGGGATGCGACCAGGTTGTTTAAAACCAAGACTCTGCCTCTCAGTGGCATCTTCGGGAGGAGCCACCTCCACTTGGAGAGTTTACCCTCCACTTTCCCATGACGGTCTCCCAGTTCTTCTGAACAAAATGTTCTTTGCCAACACAAATTCCCAAATATTTGAGGCCCTGCCTCCTCCATGTTTTAAAAGCCTGTTTTTAAAACTAATGTTAAGACCCTGTTTTACTGCTTGGATGTGAAACCCAGCGTGAAACTGCTCCTGTTTTATTGGTTGACTTTTTTATTGTTTCATAGATTTTTTTTTTTTATGCTTTTTTATTTTTTACTGTTCACACTTTATTCTTTTCCTTTTCTTATGTACAGCACTTTACGCTCAGCTGTGGTTGTTTTGAAAGTGCTGTATAAATTGAACTGAGTTGAGGATTCATCTTTCATGCTGCCGTCAGGACGCATTAGCCACTTCGGTAGCTCCACAACAAATCTGAATTCATTCAATTTAGATATATGACAAAATATGCCTCCAAAATCATCATTTCTAAAACATGCAAACGTATCTCCGAAGAAGCAGAAGGAAGTACAAGTGTATGAAACGCCACTGCTTCTCCGTCAGTTGTAGAAAAATGACAATGCTTTGCGTTTGTATTATACAAAAGTCAAATAGACTCAATACGCTAATTTATAAATGTCACAACAGAAGTCAGTTCAAAGCGATCTACTGTTAAAAGTTGTGGAATTATATTAATTTGTGACTTCATAAAGATAAATCTTTCCCAACACTTCAGTTTTTGGCGGCAGCTCTGGCTGGCTTGGTGCAGTCGGCACCTCTCAGCCTGATTCCCCATGTCCTCATGTCCACATGCTGGAGTGTCCTTGAGCAAGACCCTTGACCCCCATCCGTTCTCTGAGTCCCTGAAATCAGATTGTTCAAAGCAGAAAAGAGGAATTTACCCAACAGCATTGCGAAAGTATGAGAGTAATTTAGCTTATCACCTGACTGATAACGCCCCCCTGCAGTTATTAGCTGACTCTACTGTGCTCAGTCATCATGAAGCGTATCCTGCAAGTCTTTCAGGAATCTGTCAGACTGAGACTCTTCGATTGGACGTGATTAAACCATTAATAATCCAACCGGGCCAGCATCACGTGTCGACTCTTATCTTGATATGCAGATAAAACAACGTGCTGGAAAGTGTGTTTATCACTGTTGAGCTTTTATAAGTAGTAATAATAGTTTAATATTTTTTTAACCCTGAGCCTGTCCTATAAAGTCACCCAGATCGCCCTCCAGTCCTGCTCCTGTGAGTCTGGCCAGCTGAACAACCTGCTGACCGATGTGATCCCCTTGTTGACGTCTGGCCTCAGGCCTGTTTGCATGTCCAGAGGCTTGAAGCGCGAGTTGTTCTCAGAACCCATTCCCTTGTGGTGCTCCGTGTTGTAGGATGCTCATGCAAAGAAGATGAAAATCCCACAAGACTCACTCACACACGCACTAATCACCACACACGCTCACATCCAGACCACAGAACTGGTTCTTTGGCTTTCGGATGTAATTTGATCAAATAACTGATGACGTCTCGATCGTCAATGCTTTGTGTGGCGTTCTCCACTTCTTACTTTACATGTGGTTACAGAGGGCGTCGTTAGAGGAACTCCAGTCCTGAGACGCTTTCAAGGCAAATAGTGACCTGTGGAGACCATTCGTCTGTCATTTAAAAAAAAAAAAAAAAAAAAGGATAAATATTAACCCGAAGTATTCCTGCGATGATGTGTTCTTTATCCCACCGGTTCTGCTTTTGGCTAAAGATTAACAGAGTCGATCCATCTGTTCTCTAAGGTTTCACGGTTTGAGGCTGATCAAATACAAACACATTCCTGCTGGCTTTAACGTCTCAGGAAAAAGAAAACAAAAAACAAAAAAACACCACACACAGGCACAGCCACAAATGAAATCCTCATTTATCTGTTTACTTTAAGAATTTATACCTTAATTTAGATTTTTATGTAAAAAGAAATCATGGTAACGCAGCTGAGAATAAGACGCCAATTGTTTAAAAAGCATGCTGAAAATAAGGGATTTTATGTTAAATAAAGACATTCATCCTTTTATTTACATTTTTTATTGACAGAGCAACAGGCCATTACTGAATTTTGGTCTGTTCCAACTGCGTGTCTAACACCTGAGCAGGGTACTCGACTGCATATTCCAGATACTCTAACAGGAACAATAGAAGTATAACTGGTATCAAAAATACATCTACCTGCAACATGCAGTAATCCTGGTTTGGATTATTTCTCAAAGGAACAGGAACTGAAGATCACATACAAACAAACTCGTGTCTTGAACTTTTTTCAGGAGAAAACAAACACGCCTGTATTGATGATATTTGGATTCCAGCAGCACGACGCCATTCGCTTTGGCAGAGATTAATGTCACACAAGAGACGCAAGCAACAAAACGTTTCATGGATTGTTGTTCTCTTCAGATTTGTGGCAATTTTGAAATGAAATAATCCCTTGTCTGATGAATACTGTTGGTGGTCAGGATGGTCACAGCGAGAACTGAAATGCTAAAGCTGAGAGGCGTGCGGTGGTTAAATTGACCAAACTGGACTTTCTTGACTGTATTTCGTGTTGACGACGTGTTTCAGCCTTGCAGCTTTTGTTCATGCAGGACAGCGTGTTGTGTGAAGCTTGACTTGTTAAACTGAGGAGTTGTTTCAGTTTCATTCTTATTCTGGAACCAAACCATTGTCAGACCTTAACTGGTGAGCTGAAATGTCTGATTGAGAGACGGTTTGACGTTCGTTCTTGAAATAATGCGTCCGTCTGGACAGTCTGGAAGGTTCTGCCAGTTCCTCAGAGGAACGCTGGAGCTCTTTCAGACTGACCGCCGGGTTCTGGGTCTCCTCTGGCCAAGGCCCTTCTCCTCCGACGGCGTCCTGCTGGTTCTGAAAGACCAAACCAAACTAAAGTAAACCAAACTAAACTAAACTAAACTAAACTAAACTAAACCAAACCAAATTACACTAAACAAAATTAAACTAAACCAAACTAAATTAAACTAAACTAAACTATACTAACTAAATACTAATTTAAACAGTTAAGTATCCACAAAGCTGCCCTAGGAGCTAGAATGCTGTGGGAAGTACGGTGCACTGAGCCCTGTCCTCTAATGTCTGAATGTTCTTCCCTTTAGTCCGTTCATTGCTTTTCACCTGCTGTCCCCCCCTTCGAGGGGGAGTCTTCTCCAGTTTCAGTTGCTGACTCCATTACTACAAGGGCCTACGAACAAGCTCTGGCCGGACTGGGAGGACACTCCTGTCGGTGCTGCCCGTGGACTGGCTTCGGTTCTACCTCTGGGATCCGTGGTTCTTGTGCTGGACCGTCCAACGGACTGTCCTCAACATAGTCCTAGGCTTTACTTCTTATTGTCTCATGCTAGCTGTTGCCAAAGCTGTCCGTCCCTGGGAGAGGGATCCCTCCATACTGTGGTTCTCCCCAAGATCTCTTCTTTTCCCACTGGGTTTTTGGAGTTTTTTCTTGCCGGATGTGAGGGTCTAAGGCGGTGGTTGCTTCGTTCTGTGTCGTTACTGTAAATATTGACATATTACCATTATGCTTATTCACTGTTTTTACTTTTACCGACCAATGTAACATCTTGAAGCCCTCTGAGGCAACTGTTGTTGTGATACTGGGCTATACAAAAATAAATTGATTGATTGATTGATTGATTGAAAGACGGAGACCACCGAGCTCCACGTACTTGTTTCTGGACCCTTCCTCAGATCTGAGCCTCCATACGATCAGTTGAATTTCTGAGAGTCAGGCTCCAGTCAAGTTGTAGAAACATGTAAAGCGGAAACAGGAAGCAGATGATTTTCAGTGTCACAACAAAAGAAGACTTCACTTCTTTTTTTTGTCTTTGTCGTTGTGAGGTATTGTGTGTAGATCGATGAGACACAAAAAGGAATTTATTCAATTTTAGAATAAAACTGTAACACAAAAAAATGGGGAAAGTGAAGGAGGTTGAATTCTTCCCGGATGCACTGTAGGTACGATCAGAAACACAGAACTTTGAAACTTCAAATTTTTCAAACGCCGTCCTGACTCCAGACACCTCACCTCAAAGTGTGTGTCTCTGTTAGATGGCTGCATTGCTAACAGCTGGAAAGAAGAACTGGATGTTGAGATATCTGAGGCCAGATGGAACCAAAATGTGTTTCTGATCAAGATTCCCTTGATAAACAGTAGATATCAAGCAGAGCAGGACTGAAAACTGACGGCACTCTGAAAACCACCCTCAAATTATTTGATGTATCAGCACATAACGCTGTAGTTTTCTGACATTTTACTTTCAGTCTCTTAATTTGAAAACACAAACTTCTGCACTTTCTACACTTATATTCCTAAAACTGACTTGTTACTTGTTTGAACATGTCAAAATAAAAGATGTTTTATGAAATCAGAGGTGAAAATCTGAAAACATTCAAGGCTTGCTGATCGTAGGTGTTTCACTTGAAAGTTATTGTTAATTCTATATTTATATTACTCATAGTTGTTGCAAATTTCACTTATTTTCAACACACACCCACACACACACACACACACACACACAGATGTGAGACGCGTGGGGATTTCAAGTGTTTGTGTTTATTGACACAGAGTCATTGTCGTCGTCTCCTCCGAAGTGCTGCTGCGGCCCCGATGTACGAATCACATCCGTCGTCACGGTAATAAAAATTTCTAAATGTCATGAAAAAGTACATTTATACACTTTACATTTCTGCGTACATATTTGCCATATACTGTGTGATACATTTCAGCTGAGACTCAAGGCACTTGGACACTTCTGAAATACTGATTAGGATTAATTTTCGATGTGCAAAAAACGAGAATACAGGATTAATCAACACAGAAAATTAAAAAAAAAAAAAGAACTGGCCACATGTGGCCATTGTCAAACATCTCCCACTGAAAAACACTGGAGTTTGGCTGATGTGTTCGTACCTCCTTAGTGCTAGCGTTCATCTGAAGCTAATGTGTACTCTTTATTTCCTCATACACACCTTTGTCGACCTGGTTTCTCCTGTTTCCGGCATCGTTTTCTTCAAAAAGGCAGGGCTGACCGGGCCAACACCTTTGTCGTGGAACGGTTAATAGAGCAAGAAGGAAGCGAGCAGAAAGAGCGGACCTCACGCCGACGTTCAGCCGCGTCAGCATGTCTGATCACACGTCGTGGTGCCGCTAATGTTCCGAGAGCGCGGGCGTGAAGCTACAGGAGTAACTGGGAGCCTAAAATCGCCACAAATCCGTCCGAGTTCATTCTGTACCTAAAAGGCTGTGCAAGTTATCCTTTTTTTTCTGTAAAACACATAAATACTTTGTAAACATTACACCCACTTTTCATGCCATACAAGACGAATGGATGCAGGTGAAGTGAAGCCCACAGTGTGTGTTTGTGCTGGATCGCTGTAAATCACTGTGGTTTCTATGGCTCCTCAATGAGGATTGTCAAGCATGAAGAACACAAGACGACTCGTGTTTTGGTCGTGGCCTGTTTTGATTAACTGCTAAAAAAAGAAAATAGAAAGTAGAGCAGAGGCTGATGAAGAGATTAAAGATGTCAGTGGTTCTCAAAGTGAGGCGGGTGGCCACCAGTTAACATTGTAAAATTAAGCTTTAGTGCAAAAGAATTAACAGACTGGGCATTCATTCATCAATTATTGCTTTAAATGCCAAACGGGGGGGGGGGGGGGGGGGGGGGGGGGGGGGGGGGGGGGGGGGGGGTTGAAGCCCACCCTCCAACACTTTGAGGAACCCTGCTTTAACCCATTCAAAGCAACCGCTGACGAAGCTTCACACTGATGGAGTGTGTGATCCGTCACATGAATCGGCCGTGTGCATCGTCACACAGGTTCACGTCACCTAACCTGCTCATTAGTTCCATTCAGATACAAACCGTCAGCCTGTCTCCTCAAGGTTTCAGAGGGTCATTTCACCCAAATCACAAATATTTCTCAGAAGGACATGCGCTGAGTCGTGTTTCCGTGTGGTTTTGTCTCCTGTTCGACTTGCAGCGGTGTTCAAGCTGTCATGGTGCGACCGGCTCTGCGGCGCGATCTGCCGGGTCTTCACTGATGCGCCTCTCTTGTGCAACACACCTGATAAAGCTGTTTAATGGGACTGAAATCTGCAGATCCTGATTTTAGAAAAAGGTTTTGATACAGCGTCACCGGGCCGGAATCTTCGTTCTGACAGAATTCCATCTATAAAATGACATGTAGGACTGGGAGCAGCTTTACAGTTGATATAATCCAGCGTCTGTGTGTCCATACTGATGTCTGGACACTCGCCACTGTTAATCTTTATATATATAGTTCTCTGTGTGTGTGTGTGGTTTCATTACAAAACAAACAATGAGAAAACTACATCGTTTTCGCTGTTTCCGTGTGAACAGACACCGTCGCCAAAACGTTGTCGTGCGTCGTTTTCTGAGACAAAAACGACATGATGTCCTTTGAAACACTGTTGTGTGAACAGTGAATAGTCGCTGTAGCTGTTTGAGCTGTTTCACCTTTACCTCGCGTTGACTTGTTGGACAGATTTGGGCGTCAGGCAGTTTTTCCCTTTGTGATTTGGGTGAAATGACTGAAACCAGCACGGTGTGGGAAACTTTACAAAACTCAGTTTTGTACAGTGAGCATGAAGAGCTGATGAGTGATGAGCTGTGGAACCGCTGGGTCCGAACGCTGCGCCCAGCCGAGGGTCAGTGCGGGGGGGGGGGGGGGGGGGGGGTTCTCCTCTTTAACTGACGACAGCCGGTTTGAGGAGCAGCGCCCTGGAGGGAACGACCACCCAGGACAGAGGATCCCTGCGCCTGCGCCCCACCTGGGCAGACAGGTTCAGCGCCTCCCCCTCGTCCCCCTCCTCCTCTTCCTCGTCGTCCTCCGGCTCGTGGGCCATCGCCCGCCCCAGCCCCCCCAGGGCGCCCAGCCCCAGCATGGACGCGGCAGAGAGGCCGAAGTGCAGCAGCGGGGAGTCCGAAAGGCCGAGGGGCCCCATGGCGGCGGCGCCGCCGCCGCCGGGCCCCAGGGGGAAGAGCGGCGCCCCGTGGTGGCCCAGGGCTCTGGCGTGGCAGAAAGCGGAGAGCGGCAGGGAGGATCCCAGACCCCCCAGGAGAGCCGCCGCCGCCCCGGGGAGGATGACGTGCGCCCCGCCCACCGGGGGCAGCTCGGGGGCGCTCTGGTGCCCCGGCAGGCCGAACCCGGAGCCCGGCCGGCCCGACGCGCCTTGCTCCTGGGCCACGAAGTGCCCGTGGGCCTTGATGTGCTTGCGCAGCGAGCTGGGATCCGTGTAGCGCTTCAGGCAGCCGGCCATCTTGCAGTAGTACGGCTTGTCCACGTAGTGAGTGCGCGTGTGCTTGAAGCGGTCGCTGGAGTTGGAGTAGCGCTTGCTGCAGCCTTCGTACGGGCAGATGTAGGGTTTCTCACCTGGAGGAGGAAGACCACAGTGAGCAGGAGGCGGAGGAGACACACACTGGATTCACTGTCACCAGAGGTGAACAATCTGGAGGAAAGAAACGGACGCTTCATTCACACTTTGAGCATCTAAAGAATGTAATAATATCAAACTATCCAGATAATCTCTGAGGAGACGCCAAGTAACCACAGGAAGCCGGAGTGAATCAGTAACTCTCATAACTCAGCTTGAAAACGGAAGGAACACAGAGTCAACAGAATGAATCAACCACGAAACTCAATCCGCATAACTCTGTGGCAGAAATGTCGACACTTCCTGGTGGATCGCCGGGTCACGGTGTCTGGGTCGGCGGCTGGATGGAACGAGGTTCAGCTGGTGTCAAAAGAATCCAGACTATGGACAACGGTGCAACCACAGCCTGGTTTTAATTTACAATTAACCAAGAAAGTTGTGAAAATATCATCAAATTTTACTGCTGAATTCTCAGTGGAGGCGACTGATGAGAAAAAGAAAACACAGGGATCATCAGCGCCACAGCAGGACGAGGAGGGAAAACCAGGAGTGTTTGTGACGCAGGAAGAAGGAAGAAGCGTTTTTAAAATGGTTTTTTGAGAGAAAAGAGAGGAATTCATGGAGTCTGCCAGGATCTGAACACTTGATTCCAGTCCATCTGCAGTGTCCCCCTTCTTACAGCCGACTCACCGGTGTGTGAGCGAGTGTGTATCTTGAGGTTCTCCAGACGCGAGAAGCTCTTGTTGCAGGTGGGACAGTGGTGCGGCTTCTCGTTGGTGTGTGTGCGGATGTGAATCAGCATTTTATACCTGCGGAGAGACAAGAGGCTGAATTCACTGCTGTTGATTTTATCTCCCATGTGTTGTTTGTTTGTTTGTCACTGTAACTGGTTCTGTGGTTACTGACAACAACAAAACCAGGACCTGTTCAGAGTCACAAATCCAACTTACTGAAAATCAGTTTAAATTTCAGTGATGAGTGAGTGACTTTTTCTAAAAAAAGCAGGAAAGTTTATATCTTGTTAATGACAATGAAAAGTAACTTTTCTCGAGCAGCAGAGCTCTCGAAGTGTTTTCATAAAAGATAAAAGTAGAAATTTTACAGAAACCCTTTAAAACGTCCTCAAGTCAGCTCAAGTTTAAAAACAACTACAGCCAAACCGAGGTGCTGTACATAAAACATAGAGTGTAAGATAACACACGATAAAAACAGGAAGGTCCAGACAGGACTGAGAGTCGGCCATTCCCATCATGCATTATATGTACAGCTAGAGGAATTTAAAAATCAGGAAAAAATGTAAAAAAATGTTGTGAATTCCAAACATAAAGATTCTTCACACATAGAACGAACATTTCAAGCCTTTAATTATCACTAATTTCACACTATTAATCATTAACAAGCAGGTTATTGTCAAAGGTTTTTTCTGCAATGCCCCTTGTTAATGAAAGAGTGTGAGGCTGTGCACGGCTCGTGCACACACTGAGCGCCTCCCATCAGGGTGTGTGTTCAGTGACCTGGCGTTGAAGCCCCTCCCGTTGCGGGCGCAGCCCTCCCACTGGCAGCAGTAGCCCGAGTCCTTCTCCGGCTTGACGTGGAAGTCGTTGATGTGGTCGACCAGGTCCTGCAGCGAGTCGAACAGCAGGTGGCACTAGAGGACAGACGGGGAGAGGCAGCAGGACTCAGACTCAGCAAATTACCTCCTGCTACTGCTTCTTTTTTTTAATTAAAAAAGGCACAATTCCCAAAATGGAAAAACAAAAACACATGAAAGTGCAGCAACGTGAGACAAAAAGCCCGAAACTGTATGATCTAATGTAACACGAAGGCATGAAAGTGGCGTTAAAAACAGCGATATGACATGAAAACAGGCACCATGATCGTGTTTTATTATCATTATGAGCATAATTCTGTCGCCATCATCTCAACTGGCGGTAAAAAGTTTGTGATTTAAATATGCGGGCCTTTCTAAATGTTCTTTGCTTGTTTTGCATGTGGGGTTTCTCGACCAAATCAAAGACATGCTGAAAGGTTTATTTATGACGATTATCTAATGAGTTCAAAAACGCATTTTTCATTTTAGAATCTTAAAAAAAAAATTGTAAAACTGTATGTCTTCAGACATAAAGCCGGGATAAGATAAATGAATATTCATGAGTTAATTAGCTGCAGCACGATACTGTGAATGAACCTTCTTCCTTCCTTCCTTCTTTCTTTCCTGCTCATAGCGCCGCCTAGTGGTTGCAGCCTTTCTCATGGAGTTTCTACCTGAGTGAAAGCTTCTGGCGTCGTGGTTTTAACCCTCCTGCCAGAGTGAGCGGACAGCGCCTTTCAGAGACTGGCGCTCAGTCAGCAGCGTCGTGTGTGTGTGTGTGTGTGTGTGTGTGTGTGTGTGTGTGTGTGTGTGTGTGTGTACCTTCATCCAGCGGCAGGCCAGCTGACCTTCCAGCGACGGCTCCGGGGACGCCGGCTTGTCTCGGCTCTGGCCGAGGAACAGCGAGGAGGGAAAGCTGTAGCCCCGCGGCGGGCTTCTGATGGGGAGGTAAAAGGGATAACCCTGCGGCGAAACCCCGCCGTCCACGCCTCGGTGATGAACGGCTTCCTGAGGTCGAAGAACAGAGAAACGTCACATCGGCTGCATTCAGTCAGACATGTTCAGATTCTCACTCAAGGTTTCTGGACCTTCCAAAAGCCAAGAATTGAATGTGGAGTTTCTGTGATGGTCAAAATATAGCTTAAAACTGTTAAAAAGTTTGAATTATTATTTCTGCCATGGCTGTAGTTTAGCATTATTGGAATTATTGCCTGGATGCTCCAAATGTTTTTCATTCAACATTCTATCAAAGGTTCCAACAACAGATTCTCTCAGTCGTCAGGATCTTAGTCCCCACTCGGCCGTCACCTCTCTCTCACTTACAGTTCATGATCACACTGCGCCGACCTGGGCTCTCTCGCTGTCCCATCAGGCTGTCTGTTCTCTGGTCCGGCCCTCCTGTTCATCTCACTACCAAACCCTCACTTCCACGTGAACCGGAGATTAAAGTTCTTAACGTGTTCGCTGAACCGTATCAAAGACATCTGCAGAATTACAGAAATCTGGAGGACTGAACGAACGAACCTCCTCACGGGTTAATTTGGAGCGAGAGGGCAGATTTTTTTTTTTTTTTTTATTAGGTGCTCCAACAAGAAAAGCTGTGTGTGTGATGTTCCTCCACACACGCGGGGCAGCAATTGGATTTGGGCAGAGTCGCTGGACGGCTGTGTGCAGACACTGTCCTGCACCCACAATTAGATTCACTCTCAGGATCCCAATTCAATTCAGCGCCGCTGAAGAAGCCTGCAGTGTGTTGAGCCACAGCTGCTCCCCTGTGGATCACCCTGAGAGGACTCTCCTCATGCCCGCTCGCCACGTTAACTCATTATAGGCAGACAAATACCTACACAGAGCGGCTTGCCCTGAAACACATTTTTTTATTAAATGAAACAGAGGGGTTTTATCTTTACGCTCACATTTAGCATGACTGTCATCAGGATATATTTATCTGACCAGAGACTTTATTAGTAATGTGTCTCGACTGCTGACAGGAAACACAAAGTTGCAGCCAGTATCTCGTTAAAATGTGGATGTTAGAGCTGTAAGGCCTCTTATTTTGACAATAACCTGTTAATCAGTGATTAGTATGAGGTACGGTTCATGTGAAAATGCAGCATTTTTGCATTTTTGTTTCATGTTCACACGGCAGCATTTTCAAAATGATGCCTGTTTACATGGAAACAGCAGAAACACTGAAAACTGTGTAGTTTTCATGTAGGGCCACTGGTGGGTGCTGTTGTAACGTAATCACACAGGGACGGTCGTACAGAGAAACCGGCCTCAGCTCAGAGGAGCCGCAGAGCAAAATGATCATGACAGATATCAGAACATTTTCAAGAACAAACTAGGAGGATCCACTCTTTTCAAAGAACTAGCGAGAGTAATCAGTCTCAGCGAGTTAAGATCCACAACACTGAATTTGGAACCTTTGGAAATGAAAATGAACTCGGTGGCCGACTCACCCTGGAGAAGATGTGAGGCTGCGGACTGCTGCTGCTGTGAGGCGACTCCAGAGGGGAGGAGGGCGACGGGGAGGAGGGGGAGGACGGCGACGGGGACAGGGACGACGCGTGGCGGGAGGACGGGGACAGGCTGAGGTCCATGGCCGGAGGAGTGAAGCAGGACCCGGGTCGCTCTTGAGAGGAGGACTGGGAGTCTGGGTGTTAAAAGATGGGAAGAAAGTTTGTCATTTCACTACTTTCAAACAGTTCTGCCAATACTTAGATTTAAAAAAGAGGGAGGGAAAAATCTACTAAAATTCAGCCTAATTATCAAGAATTAGGAACAGACAAGAAAAATGTGAATACAATCCCTCAAGGTACCACATCGCTTTGTGAACAGAACCATAAATAAGGGAACCTTCAGGAGTTCAATCCAGAGGGAGAAACACGTTTGGATGTTTGTCAAAAGACTGTGAGTTTGCTGGACACTGTCAGTTTGGACGCTATTAAAGGAGGAGAGGAAGGCGTTCAATTCGATATTATGGCACAAACTGTTCATTCACCTGACGGATAATTCACTGCGAAGCTCCGACAGGTCTAGTGACGTCCTCAACCATGTCTGATTGGTTTCCGGTTGCATGTGACATTTATCAAGGTTGATCAGCCACCAAACACACGTAAAAAAAGAAACTGTGAAGTATTTGCCTGCAGTTCAGCCTTTCTACAGGTTCTTAGCAAGTTAAATGGTTGTGAAAAGACTAAAATAACTTGTTTAGCAGCTGCAGAGATTAGGCTCGTGAAGCTACTGCCTCATATTTTCAGGTTTTTCCTCCTTGTTATGTCATCT
Organism: Salarias fasciatus; assembly: GCF_902148845.1. NCBI lineage: Eukaryota > Metazoa > Chordata > Actinopteri > Blenniiformes > Blenniidae > Salarias > Salarias fasciatus. Next base: position 4,073,181 of record NC_043750.1, on the reverse strand, counting down.
TTTCATGCTATCATGAGTTTTTCAATATTTTTACGCCGATGACGATCAACCCTACATGTCAACAAAACATAGTACTTTAAAGGTGCATTAAGGAGTTTTTCAACTTTGAAAATACTTATTTTCCACCATAAATATGTTACAAATATTCAATGATGTGTACAATGTGCCCTGACATTTTCATTGCAAGTACCTCTAACAGCGCTAAATTGTCACTTGAAAGTTGCAGCACCAAAATTTTTTGGGGGAGAATTTGAGATGATGTGACGTAATGCGCGCTCCGGCTGGCCTGATATCATTAAGTTTCGTTTTGTCCGCCATTACTCCGCCAGATGCTTAGCAGCAACAAATGAGCAGTATTGAGGATGGATCTTCCAGAAAGAAAAGACCGGCTTCTAGCACTGCCACAGCTCCAGCACAGACTCCACCAGGTAAAAGAAACTTAAATTTTACTCGAGCGCTACTTAAAGAGCGAGGAAGGAGTTCCCCTCTTCCGTGCGCGTACATGGACGCAAGCCACAGGCACAGTGTTTCACTAAGCTGCAGTTACATCCAAGGCCTGCAGGGGCCGCTGTTTCGAATGAAACGTGCAAACTCCTTAATGCACCTTTAGGTAAATTATATTAAATATCTATTTTTTCGGTTGACAATGAAAAAGACGCAGGCATGCTGAGACTATAATGCAATTGACATTGACAAAAGATATGTTTTTGTGGTTGCAACTCTGGATCAGTGTTCAAGAAAATCTAAGTTTGTTCATTTGCATTGAAGTTAAAATCGAGCATCTGTGCCTGTCATGCAAATAACGTGAATTTGTGAACATGTAAACTGCTCTCGATGGACAAATGCATCATTAAAAATATTCTTGTAAACTCGAGATATGGAGTGTGACAGGCAGTTGAAATGTGCTGAACGCTGCAGCCCCGTCTGGTTAAACGCTCTGTGAACGCCACAGACGCAGCACTGTGGTTTTCTTTGAGGCTACTTCATGTCAGCATCACGCTCATCTTGTTATGAGCAACACTGAAAAATCTGAGAACAAGCCGCGTCTGTCTGAGTGTAGAAATCCATTAGATTTACATTATTAGGTTACTGGTGAAGCGAGAGCAGGCACGACTGCTTATTATGCTTCTTTTCTTTTCTTTCTTTTTTTTATTTCCCCCTTGCTAATGTGACGCCGATGACCTCTGACCTGGTGAAGACGGGGGAGATGGAAAGGTGGGACACTGCAGGCGTGGCCGTGTGATGGCGAGGGGGGCGCAGATGGAGGAAGGGAACGCCCTCTTCCTGAACAGCGCCGGGCCGGCGGTTCGGCCGGACGGCAGCTTCAGGTCCAGCGGCTCGTCACGGGAAGCCATGGTGGCTGTGAGCTGCTGAAAATCAGCAGAGACAGAAACACAGAAACCAGTCCAGTCAAGAACTCAGTCAAGTTAGTACGACACAAGAAAGATTCACATATTTGGATTCTTGTTGGCAAGATTGACAAGCTTGACCTTCGAGGCAGGTTATGAGTCTTTAGCAATGAAAAAAACTCAATCATAAAAGTATTTTAAAGTTTCGTAAACCCGAGCTGTCACCAGTCGATCAGATCTGCATGGTTTTACTTGAAGGTTCTGAAACGTTGTTAATACGATTGGCAATCAATACAAGACCTCAAAATGTTCATTTCATTGAGCTTCGGGAATTGTTCTCCTAAATAACAGTGCTGTTTCTCTTGCCCCTAATTATTTTGCTGCCTCTGAATCCTGCGCAGTGCCTGCCAGGTGTGTTTTGTTTATTTTGAAACTGACAGGATTTGCAATGTCTTTCTTGTGGAAGCTTCCTGTCTGGATCCATCTATTCTCAACATCTAAACACAGCTCCTGGGAATAATAGACATTTAGATTGTGAGGCTGAATGCAGGAGCGTTGAAAATGAGGATGAAATCACTGTGAGCACTGCGACACACCCGTAACCAGGAAAAGATGTGACTCACACCCCGTTTACGTGACAACTTTTTTGACTTTAAACGACGATGCTCTGAGCCACAGAAAATGCAACATTTGGAAAACGTCTCGCAGGCGGAAACGCTCCGACTCGGCTCGGTTGTGTGAACGTGGGAAAATGCAACTTTCTGCAAAACATCGAACATGAAGATGAGATGAGATACCCCTGCTTCTCGGCCCCCGAGTAACTCTGATCCATTACTGAGCAGATGTGCTGATAAAATGTGCCGCGCCGCTCTGCCAGGGGTCCGCGGGCGTCTTGTGGGTGTAAGAACCACAACAGGAAGTCCCTCCTCTCCCCCAGCAACGAGGTGATTCACGAGCTAAAACACGTCTGGCACTCGGTAATCAAAACAGCCTCATCGACGGCTCTGAACCGAACCATGTGACAAACAGCCAGCTGCACTTTAAATGTGAAACATATCGTCCATTAATCCATTATTCCCATTCAGAGTCGGCGATATGAAGTGAATGCGGTTACAGCTGTAAACACGGCATAAATCACTGGAAGTGGCTGTTTAACATCAGCTGGAAGAATGCAGCTGCACATTTTCTTCCACCGCAGACCGTCCAAAGCCAAACTGCTCTCCAAACCTTTCACGCATTCAAGTCGAGCAAATGCTACTTTTTTTTTTTTTCCACCGCGTTTTCGGTTGTAGCGTCGTTACAGAAAGACGGCGACCCGGAGCAGCAGCCCCGATCCGGGGAGGCGGCGTTTCCTCTCAGACCTCTGAGTGTGTGCGGTGATATCTGGCACCAACATGTCAGCAGCAGATGCCTTTAGTCACGGACGTTAGGAGGTCAGGAGCCCTGACTAACATGACCCCGTCACTGGTTTACCACTTCTCCATTCCCTGGACCACTTCTGATGGGTACTGACGGCTCGCTGACCAGGGAAACCTCAAACGAGCTGCAGTTCCTGAGATGCTCTGACCGTAATAAGCACGTTTTCCCATTTGTAATTTTTCCTGGTTGCAGCACCTCGGCTTGAACAAAATGTTCACTTGGCATTAATTCCAACCCAACAACAGGTAAGATGTTAGAGTGTTGTTCACTTGGACCTTTTCGTGAAATCGTGGGAATAGTTTCGAACATGCACCAGTAAACGCAAAACGTATCTGAAACAGAAAACGTAAAAGCAAAGTGTTTTCACTTGAAACGGTCTCTAATGTCACAGCTGATGGATGAAAACCCTCGTCACCACCCTGCTGAGACAAATCATCAATCCAGCCTGCATTAGAAACACACATCTCTGGTTACAGGTGGATTTATTGAGCAGGACTCGTCCTGACTGTGTTTGCTTTTCCACCATGAAGGCGCGATGCGAGCACAAGGCCAATCACACCGATGATCCAAGCTGATGATCTTCCAGGAGGTAAACAGAAAGACTTTTTGACACTGAGCGTTGACCATAAGTGTGTGACGCCAGGGTTCAAAAAACGGGTCCAGTTCAATCCGGTCAGTTACACTGACCTGCTATGAGTGAAGAGACGACAGTGAAACTTTAAACTGAACATTAGTTGGAGGACATGCCTGTATTTAAAGCAACAAAAGCGGAAAATCTTCTTGCTAGAAATCTGAATTAGCACAAAAGTAATAGAAGTGAGTTGGGAGCAAGATTCTAAAGGCTGCAGAACCCATGTATCTAAGAAAACTGGCTGAAACCTGCTTCTTTATACTGTGGTCAGAAACACTGTGCCGGTTTGGGTTCCAGGTCCCATAAATGAAAATTCAGGTTGTTTATGTCAAGTTTTGTATGAAAAAAAAGACACCCTTAAATTTTAGATTTCAAGGGGAAAAAACTGGATTAGTCTTAATTCCAGAGTTATTATCTTGTTGTTTCACCGCTCTGATCTATTGATGAGCAGAAATGAGTATGTGGCCTCACAACTGAATGAATCTGACTCTGGATGTGTTTTAACCCCTCTGTCCTGATCTGATTGAGAGAGATTGTTCTTTGCTTGGAGTCCGGGCCATTGGGCGTCGCTGTGTGCAGTTTGGATGCTTTCCCTCTGGAGGTTTTCTTGGGGTCCTTCGATTCCCTCCCAAAAAGATCCACTGGCGCCTGTAAATTGTGAAACTGAGTTTGTGTGATCGGCCCGGCGGTGCTGATTTAGATGAAGCGGTATTCAGTGGATAATGGCTGGATTAGAACGATTAGGCTCTTTGTGGGGTAAAAGAAAGGCGGCAAGCGAGGAAGTTTAGAGACTCCCACTGCTGAGATCAGGACATTCACCCAGGAAACCACTGTGTGTGTGTGTGTGTGTGTGTGTGTGTGTGTGTGTGTGTGTGAGAGAGTATGTGTGTGTGTGAGAAAACACTGACTTATGTAAAGTGAGTTACATAACGTAGCTCCTGCGTTGAACTTATATCACAAGGATAAAGAACAAACTTTAACCCAAATATGTTCTGGATCCGACGTCGAGCCCCTGACCGTTCGTTTTACAAGGACTGGTTAAACTTTCCAAAAACAGCCTCCTCCGGAGGACCTTATGAGGCAAAGCCGTGGCCCTACCTCCAGGAATGCAATATTGTGAACGTGCTCGCTTTGAAACAGGTGCTGTGGATGGAGGGGCGCCGTTCGCTGCTGCTGCAAACTGAAATAGATTCAAATGACCTACAGTAAACCAGAATGTTTCTAGTGATCATTAAAAGTTGATATAAAGTATTTTAATCATGTTGATGACGTCTGAAGACAGAGATAAATATAAAGTTTAGTTTTGCTTCCTTCGTCAAGCCGAGGCTCCCAGAGCCGTCTTGATGTGGGTTTGTCGGAGCAATCCTCAACATTTCTGTGGTCCACACCCGAGCGGCCGAACGGCCGAACCGGAGATTTAACAGGAGTTTTCCACCTCTGACGGTATGATTGTGTGTGTGTGAGGCATGAGACAAACAGCTACCGCCGAGCGTGACTCACCTCATGAGGGCCTGTTAGGCCGAATGAGTCAAAACCCAGATATCTGATCAAAGGAGCAAAAATCACACTGGAGGAAACCAAAGCTGTGGGGGGGGGGGGGGGGCCTGCAGGGAAACGTTTGACAGCTTCTGGGAACGGTTTTCACACGTTGGAGTGGGCAGGATTGTTTAAGATCATTCCTGCGATATCTACTTAAACCATCACACAACACTTTCCCTCAAAGCAACACAGTTTCATCCACGACCGACGGAGGGGAACAGCTGGAGATGAGAAATGATGCACAGCTCAATATTTCCTCATCCAGGAAACAGTGACGGGGTCATCTTGCTCCGGATTCTTCCTGTTTGCAATTCTTCAATTCTTTTTTTCTACATTTTTTTTTTAATCTCAAAGTAACAACATTGAACCTGCACCCTGTGGCCTGACAGTCCCCACATCGTATGATTCAAGTGTCACGCTCGAGATATACAGCAATACCTCTAAAGGCGTTCCTCTCCCCTAATAATAGCTTCAGTATGTTCTGGCTTCAGTCAGCCCGAGTAATTATGACACAGGCAAAGCAGGAAATCGGGTCAAACTGTGTTTTACAGTTCAGGTTGTAGGGCGCCTCTGCACTGCATGTGTTTTTTTTTTTTTTCTTTTTGTTTTGGGTGTTTTTTTTTCATATGACTCGCTGCACATCTGATTCCAATTGCTGGCGCACAGAATTGCAAGCTCACTCTTAATCAGCATCGTTGCTTCGCGGGCTGAAGAACAGAATCGACTGAATCTGATCTGTATTTGGTGATTAGTTCATCGTCTTTGGATCACATGATGATGATCAGTTCACATAACTTCATGCATAAGAGAGTGATTCATATTTTAAATAAGTGGCTTAAATAGCTTAAAGAAAAGCACATTTTGTTAGCAAAAATAATAAAATTAGGTGATGTGCATCTAATGTTTTGGATTATTCTTCATTTCTATTAGAATTTCCATATGTGGATAACCTGTTGATAACCTAATCATCTGGTTTAAGTGTGTGAGGACTTGGAAACATCCAGAACATTGAGGGAAGTCGGTGCCCAAAGCTGGTATGACAGGCAGGAGTGGCAGCATAATACAGAAGCAATCGGTTTCTACAAAGATCAAACTGGATTTTTACTGGATCCATGTTTTACATTATTAGGTAGGATCAGGGACCACCAGGGTCAAGGGAACTGCAGTGGTGACCAGTCAGAGGAGGGATTCGAACCTGTAACTTCTGATTCCACGTCTGTTTCTCTAGGTCGATATTTGGTTTCAAGTAAGGTACACATATATACATATTTCTTGTGCTGTGGTCATGTTGATGCGTTTTATGATAGATCTACCAAAGTTCATCCATTTTGCGCCAACACGCGTCGTCTTGCAATACAGGTTTGCACCACAAGGAGGTGTCTTGAGAAGAACTAAGCCTGGTTTAATGTGAGATACTCATTTTCCAAGCAAAAGCTTGGACCAAGCAAAAAAATAATAAAAAATAAAAAAATAAAAAAAACACTGGCAAAGCTTGAGAAAAATAGCTTCCAGTCTCAGAGTGATCAAACTGCAGCTACCAACCAAGGAGGCAAAACGTTGAGAGCGCGGCCAAGGACACACTGGGTTTGGATCTTCTTATCTCCCTGACTGACCAAAACCAGATAACTGCCTCCAGGGAGCTCAGATTACAGAAACCATCCATGATGTGTTGGTTTAGCGCTAAAGTGAGGAGAGCAGGACTTTTCATACTGCAACTGTCCACCAGGGGGCAACAATATTTTCAAGCTTCAAGCCACATCATCTACCTATCAGTCTCTGGGTTGTTATCATTAAAAAGCACATTATAAAAATATCTTTTTTTGTTGCAAAGCTAAGCTATTTGGCTGCATTTGAAGTGTCGTGATAAAGATTTAATGATTTTCTCGGACAATAACACTTTTCGCCTTCAGTTGAAACCTCAACAGCACGAATGTCTTTGCAGATATCTGTTTTTCTGCACGGCAGTTGTGTATTTAGTCAGCGTTTGCCTCCTAAACGACGCCAGACGTGGGCTGCGACTGGCTTTAGGACACGGACAGCGGACCCTGCACTGGGTGTCTCAGCGTACGGCTCTTTAACGATAGCTGGCAGGAAAAGCCTTCTTCATTTGCTCTCACGGCCTGGATTAAAACCGGCAACTCTCCAGCTACATGCACACCTCTTAAACTTCCAAACTTGCTGTCGCCACAAATTCTTCCACAATCACTGACACAACCCCCCCCCCCCCTCCGACATAATATAAGGCAGAGGCTAAACCACAATGAAGTCAGTGTTTAGGTCCGTCTGCCGGCTTGCCAGCTACCTCACCACACTGGTTTCACATTCCACAGCAACCTCGCTGACTCTCTCTCTCTTTCTCTCTCTCTCTCTCTCACACACACACACAGCTTTCTGGAGGTATTGTGAAGGCACGCACATACAGGGCCATATGTATCCAGGCACGCATGCAGGCCAGAGGCGCGCCAGCGGGCATGCGCCAGACTCAGGATCACATGTGAGCCCCCAAACTCCGGCAGCTCCGCCCCCTTTTTCCCTCAATGACCCGCAATTGGGCAGCGTGCCCAGCTCCTCTTATGGATCCCCCCACTGGCTAGCAAAACACATACTTTGATTATTCACAGACCTGCTCCCAGACGTACGTACTTGTGCGTGCACGGAGCGCACACAGCTGCGCACAGCGGCATTTCTTACCCACGCTCAGCGAGCAGCGGCGCACTTACTGGCATTTTCAAAGCTTTTCGCGCCGGTTTAAAACCAAAGAAAGCCATCCTGAAGGCAAAGCAAGCCTGTGCATGTGATGTGGAGATGTGCACGCACGTGCACGGTCACACCCATTCTATAAGGACTGCAGCTCTTTAATGCACTTCACATCATTCACACAGTCAGTCGGCGCAAACCCGGCAAAACACTTTTAATGCAGTGAGACTTTCTCCAGGACTGATTCAGAACAGACACCCGGGCATCCAGTTGATGTCCCCCTCAGGTGCGATCACACACACACACACACACACACACACACACACACACACACACACACACGCACGTCTTTTCCTCCTCTCACAGGAAACATTTGCTTCCACGGTGCCCTGATCTGGCCTCTTCCCTCCCTCTCCCCCCCCCCTCCCTCCGTTATTTTCACTCCTCCCTCAGCTTTCCTCCCTCTCACGCCTTCCTGTGGTTTTCCTCTCCCACCAGTCCTCCAGCAGAGCATACCTCTCCCATTCCCTGTGCCGCCCACTCCTTCTTTCTTCATTCCCACTTTTTATTCTCAAGAGCTTCATTTTTCTTCCCTTCAAACTCCCTTCTCTCATTTTTTTGTTTAGTTTCTCGTCTCGCTCTGCTGTGGCCAAAACACATCCGATCACCTTTGATGCGTTTCACAGGACATTAGTGCTGTCATATGGCTGTATTACAGCGTGTTTATATCGCAGCGTCTCCCTCCGAGAAGTCAAGACTACTGAATTACAAGTTTTTCCAAGCAAAGAAGAAAAAGAAAGCTGTAGGTTATAATTTGCACGGTTGAAGAAAAACTTCTGTTGTTGTACACGCAGAAAAAAAAAAAAGGGTAGACGGGACATGCCATCACTCCGATGTCAGCCCTGAAATTTTAGGGGGTTTACATCCTTTGAGCTTTGCATCCCCTCACGTCCTTATAAGGTATTACGCAACGGCTCTGCAACAGCGAGGATGACAGGAGGCTTTGTTTTTGTGGCTGGGAGGCACGGGGAGACGGGGAGACGGCGTCTGACTGCAGCGGCCGAGGTGCAGCGCCGAGAAATCGCTGGAATTGGCTTGAAACTGGACACCTGTTAGAACAGCGGCGGGCAGAAACAAAAAAGATCAGAGCAGTTCGCGCAGAGGGGGGAGCGCGAAAGAGGACATGGAGAGCGGTGAGAAGCTCGGGGGGAAACAGCAGGGGGTTGGTTTCACTACGCACTGCGGCCAGCCCGAGATAAACAACACTTCCACTTTTCTCACAGGAGGCTCTTCTTCTTTTTCATACATTGCACAACATGCTCTGAAGGCCCAAGGAAGCCATGTAGATGTTAGGAACCCTGATGACCATATCGCATTTCAGGCTCCAGTCACAAACACACAACCGCCGCGGAAACTTTACAGTCTGTGTTCGCAACTCGTGAAGGAGTTGAACCGCCGTTTTACACCATGCGGACTCCGATTCACGGCGCGCCGTGCACGCCAGCTTTCAGGAGGGCGAACTTCCCCCAGGACGAGAAAACAAACGGCCTGGCGCGCAGCGAGCGAGAGCCGGGAGGCGGTGGAAAACAGAGACGATGGGAGTCAGACGGGGGCTCCCACCCTTTCCCCTCCTCACACTTTTCCCATTATTCGTCTGCACGTTTACCCTCCCACCCTCTTTCTCTCTCTTGCGTCTCGGCAGCGCTAACTGATGCAACTCTGCAGAGCGGGTCTGCAATATTCGCCAGCAGAGCCTGGAGTGTCTTCTCGCTCTGACACTGGCGTCTTCGCCACTTAGGAAGGGAGTGGCGGCGGCTGTCAGGGGACGAGGAGCGGGGGAGTAACCTCTCCAGACGGGGATCAGGCAGATTTTTTTTTTCTTTCTTTTTGCACGTGGAAAAGTTTTTCGCTCCGGCCCGACTCCATGCATCCTCAAACCCCTTCCTGAGTAACGCTCGGCGCTGGAGCAGCTGCTGCGACAGGTCCAGCAGCCGCAGGATGTCCGTCAGACCTCCACACATTTTAGTGCTCACACTGAAAAACCCCAACTCAGAAATTCACTACTTTTTTTTAATGTTACATTTTGATGTCCAAAAGATCAACATTCATCTGCCGACAAGTGTCAAAGGGAGAAAAATCTGATATATTTCACTGGTTTATGTTTTCTTAATGGAGGAGTTTTCTCGCTGAAAGTCTTTTAAATGTTTTACAGCAGTTTTTCCACATTTCTTTCGCTTCCCACTGCAGTATATTTTAATGTGACGTTTTATGAAAAGGACTCTAAACGTGACAGTCTGTGTAATACATGTCCAAGCACCAGAAACTGGCCTGACAGAGCATTTGAGAACACCATTTAGGTTCAAACATCACTTCAAAACTTTAAGAATGGACATTTATGGGAATCTGAAAGGCCATATAGCAAGCCTAAGTATATTAACACAATCATTTTTCATCCCTGTCTTCTTTATCCTGTTGTTCTGGCCACGGTAATTTGACATCAACCTCTGTCTAACCAGCAAAATCAAATAATCATCGCTTTATAAAATGAACATACAACAAATCCATGACTTACAAAAATGTAAACTGTCAACTGAGACTGAGCAGGAACATCTCGTACCTGCTCTGAGTCTGTTCCTGAACCTCTCCACATAGCTGTGGTGTTTCAAGCCGAATTAGACATCAACAGTTTAACAAACCACATGTTTGTTACCGCAGCTGTAACGAGAACGAGGTTCTGCTGCTGCGGTTCCTCCCAGACTGACTGAGAGGTTCAGATGGCCTCACGTCTACAGGACAGACCTGCAACGACAACATCTGCTCAGCAGAGGGAGGACTTTAAAACCGATTCACAGTGTGGAGGAAGAAACCGAACGAGCGAGCTGACGACTCCTACAGACCCCCCTGAAGGTCCACCAGGCCCAGGAGCCACACGGATCACTGTTAAAGTCCTCCTGGCTATCGATTTTCTTGAAAATGGCTCAAAAGGTGGAGTGTTTGGACAATGCAACCTTTTGAAAACACTCAGACTCCATCTCCACATAAATACTGAAAAGGTTGGTTCTGCGTTTGCGCTCCACAGCCGTAGTAAATAGTTCGTCTGCACATGTGCGAGTAGATGGACAATATCTGCGTTTTCCTCCAGATTCTCCTGGATGTGTTAGTTTTAGAGTTTAGAGCCACCCATAATAACTATCAACAAGTTCTTAGATTAGCATAACCACGAGAGAAAAACCATAACCAGACACTAGAAAGAACATAATGCTTTTTTTATGTCTTTTTCTTTTGAGCATGCTCATGAGTGGGTGTGTCCGCCCCTGCTTGGCTGCATGGTAATGATAAGGCACATCGGAGATTTGACAGAGTGTCTGCAGCTTCTCTTTTCATTCAGGGAGAAAAGGCCGGGCAGCGCTGACTTGAGGAAGTTACACAGTGGCAATTTTGGCCGTCTCAGACAGAAGCGAAGCAGCGCCGATGATATCTTTGACATAAACGCTGTGGTCTGCTGTTGGAAAGTGCAACATGTTTGCAGACGACTCGTCACAGCGACCACAGACGGACGGAGGTTATTTATTGTCAAAAATGTCAGGATCGCTGCCTGGATAGACTGCACAGTCTGAAACAGAAACATTTTTGGACCATGTCTTCTTCCAACTGATTATATGGAGCTAAGCTGATATTTAGCGTGTTGGAGGAGGACAGACGGGATCCTGGAAGTAAAGGTAGCTCTTCAGCCATGCAGGAAACGCGTAAAACACCACTACGTGGAGTCAGACGGGGGCCGGACGGACGGAGGGAGAGGATGGAGAAAACAGCAGGGCTGCAATAAACGGTAAAGCCTCTTCATCATAGTTCATCCCTCCGCGGCTCAGAGACGAACCATGTAGGGTCAATCTTCAAGTCGGGACCAGCTCGGTCCGATCTGGACTCTGTGGGTTCTGGAGCTTCTCCTTTCATGAAATACTTCTGCAGATGATCCACATGAACTGCTAGTTTATACGGGCATTGCCACTGGATAGGAGTGGATTGTGTCCTGAGTGTCGTTCAATCTGATTAAGGTGAAGCTAAATGCTGGTGGACACACACCCTCACACACACATGCAAGAGCAAAGAGCAGTTTCCACAATCTAGAAAGCTTCTTCTTTTCGATTTCACAAATCTAATTTTCCGTCCTGACGGACGTTCTTCAGATGAGACTAAACCTGGATCTCACACTGGAAACTTCTACGACTCGTGTGTCCAACCCCAGCACATGAAAAGGACCCCAGTCTGAACTCCTCTCTCCAGATGACACCAATTAACCTCGTGATGTGAAGCAAGAACTCAAAGACAACTGAATATCTGTTCATTATTCGTATTATTATATCCTGTAGCTGTGTTAGATTTTGGTTTGAATCTTCCTGCCAGCCCTTTTCTCGGTTGCTGTTGGTCTTTCCACAGCAGCAGACCCCCAACATCTTTCCTCCCTCAGAAACCCCCTACCCCACCCACAGTCCGCTGCTGCACCGCGACCACCATCCCGCTGCTTGGCAGCGGGACAAGGTCAACAGAAACCTCTTCACGTCTCCTCTGTGCTTTCCCTCCCTGTAATTCCTCGCCGTCATTGGAGCAACAGATCCCTCCCCGACCCTTTCGCCCGCCGTCGACCCTGCGAAGCGGCGGCAGAAAACGGGAAGGCGAAAGACCAAGAGAAGTCCTGGGACGGTCAAAAAAGAGGGAGTTCAGAAGTTTGGGGGTTTTGGCTGAAAATATGAGGACGTCGAACGGGAGAGGAACATCAGGAAATGAAAGACAGAGGAAGGAAGGAGGGGCGTCAGTGGACAGAGACTCCAAGTCTCAGGGAGAGATGTGTTATTAACCTCTGTTGTCGGGAGGCCAAGAGTGGTCTGGGAGTCTCAGAAATCAATTCAGTATTTTCCTTCCTACCGCTTTGCTTTTTGTATTTTTCCCGTTTTTCTTTTTTCCTCTTTTCTACTCTGTTTCTCAGCATCTCCCTCTCATTCCTTCAGCTCTGTCATCCAGACCTAAAACACACAAACACATGTGCCTCACATTCCTACGTGCAGAGCAGATTCACCCAATTTGTTTCCACTGCGAGTGTGTGTGTGTGTGTGTGTGTGTGTATGTGTGTGTGTGTGTGTGGATGTTTGTGTGTGCGTGACTGTGTGCCAAGCCAGTAAATAATAACCAATCCCAGCTGTACTGTAGGCCGTTCCTCTCATTCTCGGTGGAGAAACAAAGAGGGAAGGAAAAAGGGAAAAGGCTCCATCGCATAACAGAGTAATGAGCTGGAAAAAGTCAGCAGAGAGTTAAGCAGGAAGAATTAATAGCATTTTGATGCCAACTGGACATTATGGTTTGTGTAGAATTGGCAGCCAGCAGAGGGTTTTTTTCAGAGTTTTCCACCTGGGCAGGACACACTTTTTGAAAGTGGAAGCTGTAACACAGGTGAAAAAAAACCCAACAATTTCCTTTTCAAATAACTTAAAACAATTGCTGTTGGCTTCCTCACACCGGAGAATAAAACAAATGTTGGATTTGTGTGGAACACTTCGCTGGTCCAGAACCTGAAATTGACTAATTGGTTCGAAAAGTAGATTAGAAATGAGGACATAAACAGACGGTAAGTCGACCCAGTGGAAACCCAGAGACAAAACTGTGCATTATTCTTAAAAAAGTCCACACTTCACCCTGAAGTTTCTCCATTTTGTGGCTCTGCAGTCAGGGTTTAGCTGTGATTTGGTTTTTCTCTCATTTCCCAGGTATCCTTGATCGGCGAGCCTTATATTGAACATCAAAATATCAATAGCATCACGGTTCCAGATACGGTTAGAAGTAACAAACTGTCTCCGGCCACGCTGGATTTTCTTTGAACTTTGCTCACAACATATCATGATTTATTGTATCCTCCTGTGTTGTGATACAATGTGCAGATGAAGCAAAAGACTTGTATCAAAGGCTGATATTAAAGGTTCTGTAGGCAGGAGTCTGCATCTCCGCCATCTTGCTTAGGGTTACCTCAGCAAGATGGCGATTTGACCCATCTAAGATGGCAATTTGAAACCCAGCACAGCCAATCCTGTCCTGTTTTCTCTGACATCACGCCCTTACGCAAGTTAAGCCCCTCCCACAAGAACGTGTGACGAACGCCCCTCGACCAATCATGGTTAGAGCCTCAGGGGCTCTTCTGATTGGTCAAAGATACCTGGAGCTGTTGAGATTCCTTTTCAGCTCAGAACAGAGACAGATGGAAATGCTGCGCCCTCGCGGTAGTGAAATTATGCTACACTCCTAAAGGATTATCAATGGATACTCTAACATTTAATCCAAAGAAAACACAGAAAAATTAGCATTCACTAGCAAAATCCTGCCTACAGCAGCTTTAAATAGGATTCAATTTCATTAAAGTAGCTAAAAGACAAAAAAAGTCAGATTCTTGATATCCGACACCTTTACGGTCACGTTCCCTCCCCCTGGACGACTTCTCCTATTCTAGGTCATTTTCCCTCATCGCGGGTCTCTCCTTCTCTCCTACTCTCTTTTCGTAGAGGTCAACATTTCCTTTTACCCCCTTCTTCAAACACTGCGGGCTGCAAATGGAGGTATGGAGCGAGGAGAATACGAAGGGGAGAGACGGAGGGGGGGGGGGCGTCGAGTTGGGGTTTTCGGAATTTGGTCTATGTTTGGTTTGGAAGGGAAGGCCCCGGCGCTGGACTCTCAGGAGGATAATGGAAAAGAAAGGGAGGTTTATGGATGTGTGTGTGTGTGTATGTGTGTGTGTGTGTGTGTACCCACCCTCACAGGTGGTCGATGCGTACAGTATTGGAGGGCGGGGGCGTCGGGGCGCGCTGGCAGACGGCGGGCCGGCGTGTGTTTACAGCCGCACGCTCCTGCGCAGGTGTTGGCAGCAGAAAACCAACGCAGGCGAGCTTTTAGCGTGTAGGAATCAGGGGAGGGAGACCGAGAGAGGAGGTGAATAAGACATTCCTAAGACGGAGGAGGAGAGGGAGGGGTGGGGGGTGGAGGGGGAGACGCAGGGAGCCAGTGGTTAGTTAGTGGTTTGAAAACTAAGAGGAGAAAAATGAAGGTCTGGTCCAGGGCCGGGCCCAGAGACTCCACCGCAAGCAGCCGGTGAGCCAAGCGGGAGAGGAAAACAGTCCGGAGGAGTCATGAGGAAGAGGAGAACCTTCCTCCCATATGAAGCCCGCTAACTCCTGCCCGTGCCGCAGGGGAGGGGGGGGGGGCGGTCGGGGGGGGGGGGGGGGGGGGGGGGGGGGGGCGGGGGGGGGAGTGGTGCTTTTATAGCTGGGCTGAACCCACTGAACCCGTCATGTACAAACAGCAGGGAAAGTATGGAGACAACAGAGGGCCGAGGACGGCAGCCACACCGCGGGGGGGGGGGGGGGGGGGGGGGGGGGGGGGGGCAAGATGGAGGTGCAGCGATGGAGGAGCAGGAGGAGAGTCTCCAGCTCCATCTCCTTCCCCCTCTCTCTGCTTTACTCCGTCTTTCCTTTGGGAGTTGTCCTTTCTTTCTTGGCCGCCTTACTTTGTTTTGTTTTGTTCTCTCTCTCTTTTTTTTCTTTACTTTTTCCCTTTTCCTCTCCTCCTTCGTTTGTTCTCGCTACCTTCTGACATTCCTTCCTATTTCTGCAGCACATTTTCATTCCTCCTTTCTTTCTTGACTTCCACTACTTTTTTTTTTGGCTTACTTTAGTTTCCTTCAATTTTCTTTAGTCCTTCCTTCGCTCCTCTTCAAATCACGACGCCTGTCTTTCTTTTCACTTTCCATTTGGGCTTTGTTTTTCTTCAACTTTCTGTCTGACATTCATTAAGTGTGTTTGCTTTTCACGTTTTAACCCATTTTTTTCTGCATTTTCCATAATTTCCTTTCCCTTCTTTCTTTTTTAAATTATTCTGTCTACTGTATTTAAAAAAAAAAAACACTTTTCACCCATTTCCTGAGCATTTTCACTGATTCATTTTGATGAAATGATGGACTTTAGCAATGTATTTGTCATAACTGGGCTTTCTTTAACTCACTTGAACATTTTGGAGAGTTTTCTGGACTTTTGCCTCCTCCTTTTGCTTTCAGTCAGCTGGAATGCCTTCGTGCTTCTCGTCCTCCAACAGTCACACAGGTTCCCATGAGCCACAGCAGCATTCCCACCCTCTTCTGAGCAGACAGTGTGGGTGGAAGGGGGCTTTCAGACCGATGCACCCCACAACAACAGGAAAGAAGTTTGCTTGGCTCGGGGCCTTTTTCTAAAATCCATCCCTGAGCCTCTGCCCAACCTTTAGAGAGCTGCATGATGCAACAAGCCTGCAACCTGCACAATGCAAGAAAACCTTACGCTTTGCCTTGACTGCCATGCTGCATCCCAGAATCCTCAGCCAGAGGTTCAGGGAGGCCAATGCATGCCCCCCCACCCCCCCAGGGTTGGCGGGCCCTCTGGAGCCCCATTGAGCCCAGCTGGAGCTGCAACGGGAGTTGTCTGATACCCGTTAGGGAGGACGAGGATTCGTGATTGGTGTGAGGGGCGGTGGGGGTGGAGGACTCGTGGGATCTGTTGACTTACACTGCTGGGGAAGTATGGGTCTCGTCTCCACCCAATCCCAGTTGGGAGTTAGAACAGAGGTGGTGTATGAGCGGGCCGGTGTGAGCCTATTCGTCAAATATATGGTTTTAAATTCCTCCAGTGGATTTATTATTGGGTGTTCCGGGTCCAGCAGTTATTAGCTTGGGGACCTTTGGGTCAGACAGAGCATTTTGCCTACTTATACATCTATTTCCTATCAGATCGTGAAAAAAGAAACACTGTCCATCAGTGATCCCAAGAGGAACGCCGTGTTCAGTGATATAAAAGAATGTCTGAGCTGCTCTGGTCAGTGGCCCAGAAAGACACATCCACAGGACTCTCAGGTGACTAAAATCATTTGATGGGGGCTAAAAGTAACAACTAATAACACACTTAACAGGTTTGCAGATTCCATTGAACTTTCCACTGAGTGCTTTTCTTCTCAGCCGAACACTTTGTACCCCCACACCCTTCCTCCAGGAATTCAGACGGAGTCTTGCTCCACCTTCACAAATCCACCTTATCATTAGTTGTTTATGCCATGCTGACACACTAATCTCGCTTTCATTTCTCCTGATTCAAACTATGTGTGTGTCTACTTGAGGAAAAATAAGTTACTGGTAATTCACGCTTTCCTCTGATTACCAGTCTGATCTGAAGTTCCTTCAAGAAAACCAAAGTGTTTCAAACACCCGGATGGCACAACAGGTGAGCATTACAGTCACAGGCTGAGTAGCATGGGGAGCCATAAAAAAAAAAAAAAATCTAGTTTTGCTTGTTATGTTAATGGGAATAAAAAAGATGGGAGCAAAACAGCACTCCCTACGCAAATCCCCATTCTGCTGTATTTGAGAACCACCATTCTAACGTTCTTCTCACTTCCTCTCTGGCTGACATCAGAGGTCATCCCATTACTCCTACAATCAACCTTTACAATCAGCGAGTGAAAACAGCCTGGTCCTCGGTGTACCCGGCGTACCCCCGTGTACGCTCCAGCTCCTTCAACTTTGGTCAGAATAAAGAGATATACAAATGGATGGATGGACATCTTGTTACGAGCAAGTCGGCAAACCTTTATTGAGGGCATCTGAGTTCAAAACTGTACTATGGTGCTTAACAAGCAACCTACCTCAGTACTGACAGCTTGCTGTTAATTTAAAATTCAAATGTACTTAACATCACACGAAGGTCTAATGCAAAAGTAACTCTGACACAGTTATAACACTATCTTGTCAATGCTTAGTATCTCAATGAACACATTTCTTGTTTTCAGAGGAAAAACTATACAATGCACCTTGCTGACATTAAAAAAAACTGTGAATTGATTCCTTCATCTAACTTCCTGTTGTCTCAGCGAAATAGAAAATACTGTATTAATACAAAGAGGACAGACTTTATTCTCCATAACTGACCCATCCTGTCTGTAGTAGAGGTGGGTCACTGCACTGTGGCACCTGCAGAGCTGAAGGGGTCAAGTGCCTTGCCCAAGGGCCCATAGTGGTAACCTGTGGGACCGGAACCAGCAAACCTCACACCTCAAGGCCTTTTCTCTACCCTCTAAGCCACTACTGCTCACAAATGTTTCTATAAAATCAAAACAAGCAGATCCTTTGCTCAGTAGCATTTCCACAGGGGGCCTAGTAACCCTCCCTGAGGAGCTCCACACTGTGATGAGCGGCGTCCCAGACGCCTCAGGGCTCAGAGTTCAGAGCTGTTTTTGATGTTGCAGTGCAGAACTATGTAAAGCCCCGCCCCCTTTAGGTACTGCGTTCAGCATGGCAACGGGCAGCGTGACATGCTAGCATCCGCTGTTATTTTAAAGTTTTATAGCCCTCTTCAGTGTTATGACATCCGAACAAACATTCATATGAAATCTGACATATAAAAAAAAAAAACCCTGAGTGACCGATAAAGAAAAGAACGAACAATCCAACCGGAAATCTGAAAAATCCTTGGCTGCAGTCCTCAGAGGCGACATTCCTGATCAGTTTGTTTCAACATGGAAAAATGGGTTCTGATCATTTTTCATAAAACTGCAATACATACGGGATTGATTAAGTAGTTGTATGGACAGCACATGATTCACACAGGAATGTTGGCCTGTGGTCTCTTAGAGAGGTCCCAAACCAAAGTGCCCAACACTCTTCAACCTATCTTTCAGGTGAAAATGGTGGAATCTGGAACAATATGCCTATCTATTGTTCTGAAGTTTAGGAGCAACTTTTAATTATCTTGTGGGTCAGGATTACTCTTTAGAATGCCGATGGGAAGGTTTGACTTCAGGGAGTTTTTGGCATTTTCATTACTAATAATGATTAATGTTCAGGATAGTAATGAATGCAATTAAAAACAAAACTCTTTTCCTGTTTGTCTTTACTTTGTGAGTATTTCTTCGAGAATGTGCACATTACTCCTTTACTAGTTTAAAAACTGATTCTGAATTTAATCCACGTTTTTTGCTGTAGATTTTTCATTCAATATCTACATAAGTTAATAAAAAGAAGTGTTATTCTGACTCCTAGAAGGGTAGGAAACTTGAATTGAATGTCTGCTAATAGTTGAAGCAGAGTTTGATAAAAAGTACTTTCACTAGAGTTTTTTAATAGCAGTGCTCTGAGATGTAATGGAGTATTTTAGTCAATGTGACAGGAGTCAGAGGAGCACAGGTCTGCCCACATAAAACATGTCATGAAGGTAAGAGGCGCAGAAACCTGCATTCACCTCAGGAACGAGCCCAGCTGGGGTCAGAGGTGAGAGGAAGAGTGCGGCAGCAGGACTCACCTCCCGGCAGCCCGGAGTCGCTCAGGCGGTCCGCCTGGAGATGCCTTCAAAGCCCTCAAGAGTCGCAGACTGAGCTCAGTTCAACCAAATCAGAGCAGTTTGTCCTGAACTTCCTGAACCATCTTCAGATCGACCTGTCTGTTTTTAAATGAAGAAGAAAAGACGATAAAAAAAAAAAAATAAAAATCTCCCGAGCTGTTCGGGATCGTTGAGGAAGGAAAAGTGGAAATGATGTCTTGTTTCGAGGATTGACTTTTCAGATAATAACGAGCTTGTCTTTAGTGATCAAAATCAACCACGCGTGGAGAGGTGAAGGGAGAGAAGTGCACGTGAGTCAGAGAGAGGGTGAAGGCTGTCGATCTGCGGCAAAAACGATGATTGAAGAGGTTCGAGGAGCTCTGCGAGAGGCGCATCGCTCAGTTGCGACGCTGGTCAACTGAGCTTCAGAGGGGGAGGGAGGAGAGAGGAGAAGAGCGGGGGGGGGGGGGGGTAGAGGGAGGAGAGAAGAGCCGGGGGCGGGAGAGAGAGAGGGAGAGAGAGAGAGAGAGAGCGAGAGAGAACAGGGGCGCATCCACACATTCAGAGGGACACAGGGCAAAAAAAAAGGAACTTAGACCACTTTTCAAATGAAAAAAAACAGTTGTTGTTTAGAGTTTAGAAAAGTTTCACTTTTATGCAGCAACGTTGGGAAAATGATGCTCATTTCCACGGAAATGGCAGAAAAGCTGAAAGTGATGTGGTTGGCACACCGTGGGCGGTGTTGGTTATTTCTATAATAAAAATAGTTCAGAGCTGGCTGGCCCTTCAGGCAATTTAACCCGAAGAAGAAAGAATTGGGATGAAATTATCCTTCAATATTAGAATGTAAATTATGTGATATGCTTTGGTAACACCATGTGATTTGATTCTTTTTGTTAGTGTATAAGTAATGGAAGGTGCAACATAAAATCTATCTCTGAATACAATATACACACGAACAACGGCGAGTACGTGGATATATATTCCGAATGAACAAACTTAGATTGCACTTACAGGTGAGTCTCAGATAAAACTACCAAGTCGCAGGAGAATATCAACAGCAAATTACGTCCCTTTTTAATTCACCATTGTTATTGTAGATTTACTTGTGCATGTGCAAAAAAGAGCAGTTTACTACAGACACTGTGTGCATTTGTAGAAGTTGCATTACAGAAAAGTTGCTTTTTCAAGTGGATCCAAACACCAACGTCATGGAAACTGATCAAATATTTCCATTTTTATGTGTGAATTAAAGTCTAAATATGGGTTGGATTCAAAAGTTCTAAAAAATGAAGCTTTCTACTGATCTTCCATTGCCTCTTCAACTTTATGTATGTTCTTCATACTTTTTTTAACGACATTGAATTTTATCGGATAGAACTTGATCCCCTTTAGGAAGCTGCTTCTTTGCATTCAACCAACAGTTAACCTTAAAGCCCGGTGTACTCGTCTTCATCGATGCCACAAAAACGGCTGTCTGTTCTGCATCGAGGTTGTTCGAGCCGCGCAGTAATCGTTCGCCATAGCTCCAGGGGGCATCAGGTTTCTGAAGGACCTGTCAGTAAATCACAGACTTGCAGTCTATTTCTCTATGGCATGTTTTTACAAACTCCTGCATGTCAGCACATCAGATACATACACTTTCTGGCTGTCGGCCGCCACTTCAATGACCTCAAAGGCACCACTAGGATAGTCGGATAGTAATCATGCACGCATGCAAAAAACTCACTTTTCTCTGAGTTTGCATGTTCTCCCTGTAGCTGTGAAGGTTTTCTTCAGGTAATCCAGTTTCCTCCCTCAGTGTGAAAATGTGAATTCTAAGTTAATTAGTGGCTCTAAGCCATGAGACTATCTGTGACTGACTCGTTGTTCGGCCTCTGACGGGCAGGTGGAGGATTCCAGTGATTTGTCGGCTCGGATCAGTTCAGGCGTGCTACGATCCTTAAAGCTCATTTATGCTCTACGTGGGATTCGCACAAAGCCTCCTGTTTGATCTCTGCATTTAGTTCATCGGCGTTTCTCTCCGTCTCCTGGACGTTCATGAACGCAGACGAACAGAAAAGTACCGCCTGTCACCGTGGGAGCAGTGCTGGGATGAAACGCAGTGAGAAGTGGTGTAAATGTTCAAAGGGCGACTGTTCTGACGAGTCTTGAGGGCCAACGCTGACTGCAATGCTGTCTCACCTGGAAGTGACGCCCGTTAGCACGCACTGTTGAACTCCCCAAATCGTCCCAGTCGTTCTTGTGACACTGCTGAGTGCATTTTTTGAGCTGGTGCTAAGGTCAGGTTACCAAACATGCTGAGAAGAGAGACGCTGTCAACATTTCGGTGATATAATCAGTCCATTTTAATGGAATCAGTCACAATATGGACGATACTGGCGGCAGTGCTGCACTTTGTCTTTGGGGAGGGGGGCAGGTGTTCCCAAGATCCAGCATGAAGCTTCACACTGCCCTAATTTTTTCCCACAGGAGCGTAAATTTGCACTTTTTCATGCATTACTACTCATTCTCTATTCTGTTATCATTTATTTTAAATAGACCAAGATTTGTTGGTGTTTCTGCAGCGTGTTTGTAGTCTGATATACTTGATATTGATACATAAAAACATGTTTTGATGATTTGATAATGAATGATGAATAATGAATTAGAATTCTGTATGAATGTGTTGAGCTTCTGTTCTCTCGTGCATAAAATTCTGTAATCCAATTTTTCTGCGTTGAAATTATTCTGTGACAAATAAATAAAGCAAATACAATGTTTTAGTGATATCTTCATATTTGATCATCTATGAAAAACCCTCTCAAGTTGACAAACTTGACACAGAGCAACTTGCTCCCTCAACCATAAAAGAAAGGATCTGAGGCCCCTAACCCTGCCTCTGCTGGTGCACACGCACCTCAATGTCGCCCCCTGGTGGCCGCTTCTTAAAGCCCAGTCAGTCATGATAACTGAAAATATGACAGAAAATGTCAGAACGCTGAGTGTAAATCGCTGTGATTTCCTTCACTGGGATCCTGTTTGAATCTCACATACCTGAATTATCTCATCTTACTGAATCTTCTAAGACAGTGGATGTATCTCAGGAAGCTTCCTCACAGATGTGAGCCACATGTGTCTGTGGTCACACTCAGTGGTTTTCCTGCATAATGATGATGATTGTGCACCGAGTTTAACTGACAGGTGAAACACGTCCCACAAATGGTACGGCCTACATCTGTGCCACATCTGCCCTAAAACACCCGGCCCCAGAGGGCCAGATGTGAGGGACAGGTGGCCTTCCTCATGATGAGATTGCATCGATATTTATTTTCGATTCACTTCATTTGGATTTTAATTGTTTTGATATTTGGGTCTCTAAAAGGGCCCAGCTATTGTTTCATCTAAATCCAGGTGGCATTTGCTTTCTCTGTCTTTACTGTTTGTTAACCAATAACCACATGTTGGCATGAGCTTTTTAGAAATGTATAATCTCAAAGAATCAATAGTTTTGCTTTTATTGACAAACATGAGGGTGTGGGTTGTATAATGGTATTTAAAATGTGGAAATCTGTTGATAAACAGACCTCATTTCTTTAAATCAAATCAAAAAAGGCTGTTTAGAAAACCCTTATATTCTTCTGGGTTTTCTGAATCATTCTTGAAGTAATGTAACAAGAAAAATCCGTTTATTTAGTTTTATCCAGCATATTTATGATCTCAGTACCTTCAGATCCCATTAATACCTCTGTGTGCAAAACTGTCTTGAATCCGACTTCTTTTAAATGTCACTCTCACCACTACAAATCCCTTTTTTGTTGTGTAGTTTTTTCAGCGCCATGCTATTTTTATGTGTGTTTCTAATTTTGGATCGATAGCTGATGTTTTTCAAAGGGCCTTCTGTGTTTCATCTAACTCTTGTGTCATTAAGGTGCCAGAGGAGGTGAGACGATGTTTAAAATGTGGAAGAAACCCTATGTCTGTCTGCACACACCTCCAGTACAAAGGGAGCAGCCATCGTTAAAAACCGGAGCTCTGTTTTCTCTTAATCGTATCTTTTATTTGTAGATGTGATGAATTTGCCTCAGCTCTCATGCAGTTCCACCTCAATGCCATCCAAAGCTTTTCAGATTCAGTATAATGAAGAGCCGTTAACTGCAGTCCAGGATCACCGTCTGGCTTCTCTTCATCCCCAGAGCCATCAGCCAGGAAATAACAAGTTATTTGTTAGTTTCAGACATGATTCCCATTGACATGACCTCACCTCCCTAAACCCTTCTAACCAAGGAAGCAGAAGAAGCTCATAAGTCGCTTCTTGCTCCAAGAGCACCCCAGAGGTGGAGGCTTTTACTGAACTTCTCCACTCAGTCCATAATAATATGAAATTGACAACAATCATCTGCCTTTCTTGGACTGTAAAGTACACAAAGCTAAAAACAGGAGACAAATTCAGGTGTTCAGAGAAACATAAACATCAAATACTACAATTCACTGCAGTACTAGTCTTCCTCCCCGGTGAAGACATCTTGGATGTAGACCCGAGTCTGAACCTGGTGGTCCTGTGGCTGTCCGGGGGCCTCAAGGAGGGAACAGGAGTTTAATCTATCTGACCTGACAGATCTGAAGAACACCTGATCCACATGGCAGGTTTTCAGGTAGTGTGGGTTAAATGAGGACGAATGCAGAGTGAACCAATTTTTACCTCCAGGCTGGATTGTACTGTAGTTATTCCTGCCTTCATCAATCGCTGCAAACAAGATCACTGTGTTCAAATCACATTTGCCATCTTCAGTAAGCATCAACTCTAGAACTGTAGGGTACCGTCTTTGCACCACAGTGCCACCTGCTGTACAATCATGAGCTTTATATTTAAAGACAAATGCCAAAAAGTGTGTTTAGGTCAGGATATATAAGTCTAACCAGCAGAGTTATAAAGTTACTATCAAAACAATTGTCTTGCTACAAATAAATGGAATACCTACTGCTACAGATGTGATTTATTTAGCATCTTTCAACAATTTATGTACATAAATAAAGCAAAGTATGCATTGAAAGACTGGTTTTCCAAATTTACAAAGTATCACCACTGGACTGTCACATTTATGTCCATATTTGGTCTTTCTGTGGCAAACAGGCTGGCTCTTTTTATGATGAAATACACAATATGCTTCAGCCTTATCAATGACTTATTTCCACTATACATTTTTGTGATTTTTGAATATTTCATGCCATGACTTATTTGAATTTCCTATTTTGGAAGCCTGTTATTGTCAATGTTCAAAATGATTCATATGATGCCACTTTTTGAGAATTCACACTGAATTTGGTTTGTCTTGTATGTCTAATGTTTATCATACATTATACCAATTACTAATGAATGATTACTCATCTCATTCACTCATTTTAGATGATTGATGGATAATGTGTGTAATTATGGGTGTCTTTGGGTTAAAGGTGCTGTAGGCAGGATTTTGCTAGTCAATGCTAATTTTTCTGTGTTTTCTTTGGATTAAATGTTAGAGTATCCATTGATAATCCTTTAGGAGTGTAGCATAGTTGCACTACCACGAGGGCGCAGCGTTTCCATCTGTCTCTGTTCTGAGCTGAAAAGGAATCTTGACAGCTCCAGGTATCTTTGACCAATCAGAAGACCCTGAGGCTCTAACCGTGATTGGTTGAGGGGCGTTCGTCGCACGTTCTTGTGGGAGGGGCTTAACTTGCATAAGGGCGTGATGTCAGAGAAAACAGGACAGGATTGGCTGTGCTGGGTTTCAAATGGCCTAAGCAAGATGGCGGAGATGCTGAATCCTGCCTACAGCACCTTTAAATGATCAAATCCAATCAGGATCATAATATATTACTCATAATATACTCAATATTTTTCTCTATGTGTGAGCAAACAGGAAAATTCAGTGAAATAACTGCACGAAAGGCTATATTGTGACTACATTTTTAATTTTACTTTAAGTAATAAAAAAACAATAAATGAATAGAACTTATAATCAATAAATTATATTGTTTGATCAAATTATCTTCTTTGTAAATGCAGAATTAAAGCATTAATGTTGAAAGTGCTTCTCCTGGCTGAATTACATGGTTCAAACTGTAATGTTTATAAATTAGTTTTATAGTGTATGCTGAAGATGAATGTTCAGAAAAATATTGTTGTGTCCAAAAATACCTTTGAATTCAGCAGAGAACTTAGTTGTCGGTGGGGAAAGTCCCATCTTCCAGCCGTGTGTTGATATGATGCACATTGTGTTATTTTCTATTCCTGAACAAATGCCATGGAAATCAAGTTGATTGGTAATCATTATTAAATGCTAGGTGAACATGAGACACTAATGACATTTGAGACACATGCAAACACTTGCACAAGGAGCACTTTGTTGAGTTTCAGGTCGTTTTAGTGCGTCTGGATGCTGTCCT
Organism: Salarias fasciatus; assembly: GCF_902148845.1. NCBI lineage: Eukaryota > Metazoa > Chordata > Actinopteri > Blenniiformes > Blenniidae > Salarias > Salarias fasciatus. The sequence continues at coordinate 4,047,766 of NC_043750.1, read as the reverse complement.
GTGTCCACTAATAATGAAATAATTAGTCAATCAATGAAAAAAAATTTAATCCTCTTATCACTGGGAAAGAATCAGTTTTCTTTCACAATTAAAATTAGTAGTGCAGATGTTTGCAATACCCATATTGTGTATGTTGGTATCGTGAAACAAATAACTAACAAACTAAACAAATAGATCAACTAAATTATAAAGTGAAAGTTGAACTTTGTTCAGGCAACTTTGCCACGCGGAAGTGGGAAATCTGAAATTATTCGTTATCATTTATTTATTTATTTTTTGTTATACTACATAACTACAGTTTTTTGTTTTATTTTTTAAAGGTATTTTTAATTTAATTTCTTTTTCAGTAAATTTCTCACACAACGTCGACTGATTACGTGTGACGTTACCGGACCCGGTCACGTGACTATTAGTGCGAGGACGGAACGGTACATCTTCTTCAATCAGCCGCTATCATCAATCTTCTCATCTGAACCCGGTTTTTAACATGGACAGAGGCTACGGCTCCGGTAAATAAGCTTCCCCTCCATCTATTCCTTCGTGCGGATGCTACTTAGCTGTCTCTTCCATCGTGAACGCAGCCACAGCATGTTTGTTAGCATAAGCTAACATTTAGCTTCAGCAAAGCTCATCGAGCGCTTCGGACAAAGAAATAACAACCGCTGGATGAGCAGTGCTGTTATGTTTGCTTTCTGTGGCGAAATATAATCTTAAATGTTGAATGAACCCGTAAACAGCACGCACTGAGCCAAATTGCTAACGTTCATTCAGCATGGCTAGCTAGCGAGCTGAGCTAGCGTGCCTCCACACTGATTGTCAGTATGCTAACACGGCGGAGGGCTCCTTTGTTGGAGGACCAGCAGACGGACCTGATCCGTGTCTCTCTCCACATTTGTTATCTAATTCCTTTAAAATGGAGTCAGTGTAGGAATAGCTTGCGTCTAAGGGCTAGTTAATAAAATGGCCGCCTCATTCAGAAGGCTTCTGTATCTTCTTTTAGCTTTAAGACCATCTTAAGGAAGCTCGCTCCCTCTTCAGACTGATGCTAGGATCGTTAAGACAGACATCGTTCTGTTCTGTGTTTGCATTCACTGAATTGCCACAATCCGCCCCACAGTCTGTGTGCTCTCGTTTATTCTCTGTGCTTTGTGCTCAGACGTACATATCATTTACTTCTGCAGGTTACTCCAGCTGGGGGGGAGGAGGAGGCTCAAGCAGCAGAGGTAAGAAAACCATCCTCTTCATATATATTCATGTGGATTGATTGAACCCCTGACCTCCCAGGCCATGAACTGAAACAGTGGTTTCTACACGCAAGATTATTAAATAGTAGGTTTTCGGGATATTTTGCACAAGTAGTTGTTCAAAGTACGTGTCAAACTTATAAAATGTGTATAAATGCAATAAAAATTACAATATGATAAAACCTAACAAATATTTTATCATCATTTTACAATGAAGAACTTCACACAGGTCACCTGAAGACATTGACAAAGTGATCATTCATGTTATTCAATAACTTTTTGGATTACATTTCAGAAACTTGAACATTCTGTCAGAACAGTTTTGAAGTTTCAAGTGGTTTATTTGAATACTTCTAGTAGAAGCACTCCAAAGTTGAGGGGCCATGCTCCAGATTGGATTTAATTGCCTGTCTGTACTTTACACACAGAGGAGACACGCTCAGCTGCAACACACATTGCCCTTACTGATGCAGAATGAAGTAATTTGACACTTTACAGGAAGAGAAAAGGATTGTTAATGATTATGAAAAATGCCGACATTTGTATGCTCTTTAACAAGAGAGTGGGAGATTTACTGTAAATGAATAAGTTCATAGACACAAAGTGAAGGCACTATTTTTCAAGTTGTGCAGACTTCAAAAGTTTGAAAAAGCCATTTCGGTGGCTTCTGTTTGAGAAAAGCAGAGTGACATGTTTGGATGTGTAAAGCATGTGTTCGACCTGTTGAGTTTGTATTGATAGAAGTGGACCAGTTCTACTCGTCTGCATTCCAGTACCATTCATGGCATGTTGAGACTGCTGTATTCTCATACACATCACTAAGGTCTTGGTTAATGAGATTTTTACGCTTCTGAAAGAACTTGTTTAGGGTCAAAAATGAAATGAGTAATTTTAGTTTGCCTGATTATGCAATTAAAATGAAGATGCCACTTGCATATTAGAATATACCAAAGGCTGTGATGTTGGACCACTAGACGTCATGCTGCTACAGGATCACAGACAGACCTCCACGACTGTGTTTGAAAAGCAGGATTTCAATTAAAATAAATCAATCAATAAAATGCGGAGCATAACGAGTTGAGCTTGAGTGAGAAACTTGTGAGAGACTGGAGAAAAGCAGAGAAACGTTTACATCGATGCTGGAAGAAGGTCTTTTATAGGCTAAAGGCATGAAATGGGCCGGTGGTGAGCCTGCGGGGAGCCCCGGGATGCCACCTCGGCCAGGAAGTGTTTATATTCTGCAGTGGCCTCGAGGCCTACAGCTCAAAGTTGTGAGAGAGAGAGAGTGTGTGTGTGTGTGTGTGTTTTGTGCTGTGCTGTAATTACCGTACTTTTCCAGTTTTCACCTTTTTAATATCTGACTCTGTAAATGATTCATTTACAATTAAAGATCTTTTAATTATGCAACCATAATGGCACAGCAATCAGTCCAAGCATTAAAGTGTCACTGACAGCGCTGCCTTCCTCAGTCAACATTTACTTGGATGTGTTCATTTCCTGCAGTCATTTATCTGAGAAGACGACAGTTCATCATAAGCAGCTCAGAAACTCTACTTTCACATAACTGGGTGGAAAGAAAAGGCCCCCAAAGTTAGTGTGATGTTTGACCCCATATTTCAGCAGCTTTTACAGTATAATATGAAATACAGATTTCTGCTTTTTAATAAACTGTTAGTTTGAACCCATTTCAAATGCTCCTTCAATGAAAGTCTTGTTTAATCAGTAGCAATCTTACATTAATAATGTCGTTTACAGGGGCATTCTTATGAACAGACAACAAAAGTTGAATTGTTTTTCTGGGTGAATCTCGACCATAGAAGCACCAAGTCCCGTCCCAGGAGAATATCACCGTTCTTGTCTATCTACTAGTGCATGTGCAGAAGAACTATCTGCTCCAGCCGTAATGTGCTTCCACAGGAGCAGCGTTTCCTCCGTCTCTGCCTCACAGATAGATCTATTAAAAAACCCTCATCCTGCTTTGTTTTATATAGGAGATTTATTATCATTTCTTCAGAAGTGGAGAACCATTTAGCCGCTCTCTCTCCTGTCAGACGAGAGAACGACGCCTGTAGGATATTATTCCAAACCCCTGAGAGGCTTTCAGCCGTTAGCACTTAGTGTCACACTAATGTTTTCTTGTTCTGTGCCTCGACAGGTTCTGGAGGCTTCGACCTGTACGGGTCGGGGGGAGGAGGCGGAGGGGGAGGAGGCTATAAGGACTCCATGTCTGGGCTCGGTGGCTACGGAGGAGGCGGCGGTGGCGGCGGAGGAGGAGGAGGAGGCGGCGGCGGCGGCGGCCACATGAAGAGGGGGCTGTCAGGAGGATCTCTTCTCTCCACAGGCACACACGCAGATGACGTGATAGCCAAGATCAACCAGCGCTTGGACATGCTCACTCAGCTGGAGGGGGGGTTGAAAGGTTCTCGAGGTGACAGGTAATCATGGATTTTCTTATTTGCACCATGCTGTCTCCATCAGTTGCGTACTACACATCACACCTCAGTCCATGACCAGAGTTTACATACAGTTTAAGAGCTGTTTCACGCTGTCTACTACGGTGACATCTGGTTGATTTAGGCCGTCGTCTCCCTTTGTTGGCTGTTGTTTGGATGAAATCCATCCAGTTAAATGGTTGTTTTGAAGAGTTCTTACGTTGAAGTCAAGCAGACTTGGTTCAATATTGAGATGTGACTTTTGTCCCAGTAATGCAGAGATTTGTGAGCTTCATGCAGAGCTTGTGCTCCTGCGGACTAAAAGCTAAAGCCTTTACTCGCCCTGTGGACAGAGTGTCTGGCTCTTCTCCAGCTCCAGATGAAATGGGTGTGTGGCTGCATTTGAAAGCATCAGAGGAAGCTTAGTCTTCTCCATTTGCCTTGTCGCGGTTCTTCTGACTGACGGGAAGAGATTGTTGGCGTCAACGTTGTGAGCATGCATGTTCCCCCCCCCCCCATCGCAGCTGCAGTTACAGGCCAAACTGTCATTTGCCTCCACCGCACATGAAGCCGGCCCTTTTTCTTTACTCCTCCAGCATTGCTTTCTGTCTCGACTTTGTGTTTGTGTCCACGGACGCTCATCCTCCACGTGACCTAACTCTGTGCCTCGGCTTTAGGTTACGTGAGAGCGATGAGCTCTCGGGTGCCATCCTGATATTTGCTGTGTCTCCTTGAAATGCTCAGAGAAAGGTCCCTGTTGTGTTGACGAAGGGACCTCTACCCTTTGAAAACAACCAAATCCAGTTCATGTATCGTTGACTTTTTCCCAGTATAACTGAGTCACCTCCCATGATGCATCAGCGCTCTTCTGACGGTCACTGGTTCCGACGGACCATGTTCATGTCTGCTCCATATTTTCTCTCCTTTTACCAAAGAAGAAAGGCAAAACTGAAAAAGGAAAAACTGCAGTTTCCAAATCTGCAGCAATTACTGTTAATCTAAGGATAGCCAGTGAAAACTGTACTGTTTTAAAGAGCCACACACATAGTGTTGTAATGTTTTTAGATCATCGGTGTTTGATCTAATGTGGTGTGTAAATCTGGCAGTGACGGTAACGCCAAAGAGAAAGCAAGACGATGGAGGAGAAGGAATAGCAGGTGGAGAACCCCACACCTGGCTGCCCTCCCTGCCTTCCTTGCTCTCTGCTCTTCTCTATCAACCCTCTTCCTCCCTCCTGCAGGTTTGACCAGTACGAGTCATTCGACTCGCGCTCCTCCGCTCTCCCCTCCTCCCGAGATCTCTACAGATCTGGCGGCGGGAGCTATGGCTTTGGCGATGGCCGCGGGGACAACATGCTGTTGGGTCAGCGAGGAGGCTCGGGCTTCGGAGGGGGAATTGGGCTCGGGGGAGGAGGAGGCTTTGACAGCCCCTCCTCTTCCTATGGCGTCGCTAAAATGCGACCGAATATGAGGGAGTCCTTCGCCGGTGGCCAGGGAGGAGGTTCTGGAGGTGGAGGATGGGCCGGAGCAGGCCGACGTTCCCCCAGAAGGGGTGGAAGTGCCGGGGGCCGAGGAGCTGGCGGAGGGTTTGGAAGCCGCAGGTCCGACCCCACCCCATTAGGCGGAGGCATGCGGGGCGGTGGCGGCGGTGTCCCGTCCCACCGCGGCCACTCTCCAGGAGGTGGTAGAGGCAAGCTCCCATCCCTCCTGTCCAACCGCATGTACCCTGAGAGCGGGGGCTTCCAGGGTGCTGCTCCGGGGCCTCACGACTTTCCAGGGAGGCATTTTGGAGGGGGCCCACGGGCTGGCCGCCAGCGAGGCCGAAAGAGACCCCTTAACAAAGTAAGTACCTCCAGCCAGGCAAGGCCTCGTCAGACACCGGGCAGAGTTCACGCCCTCTCTGATCCCCTCCTTTCATATCCTCGGCCAAAGGGGCAAGGCCCCCGAAAAGTACCAGCACTCGCTATTTGCCATTTCCATTTGAAGCATCTTGCCACTAATAATCCCCACACACATTTCTAACTCCACAAAACCTTCAGACGTTACCATTAAAGCCCCTCGAACTCCTTCTGCAGTCAGCATAAGTGACACTTCCTTCAGCATATGTTTTTCTTGAGCTTTTGGGGTTTTGTTTTGAATTGCTACTCCTTTCTTTTTCTTTTTTTCCTCTTTTTTTTTTTTTTTTTTAAGTCTCCTTTTGCCACAGTTCTTCACAGTCCTAAGATAAAGCTAAAAACTACAAATGTCCAAAGAAAGCGTAAGAAGAGAGCCATATGTACAAGTTTGACAATCCAGCTTTGAAAAGAATTGATTGTGACGCCCGGTTGTCTTTAAATTCCATGTTGATGCTTTGCTTTGCTCCGAGCGGCGAACAGGCTTGTTGAGTTGAAATTGCGTGTTTTCCGTAGCAGATGAAACCCCAGCGTGAAGTTCAGAAGAAGAGGAAACAGACTCTGAGTGGGACTGACGAGCCAGAGTCAAAGATGAATAAGACCGACGGATCGGAGGACGCAGAGGGTAACCCCAGCGTAAATCCAGAGGACTTAAAACGCAGCGCGTCTGTCATGGTCTGAAGTGTGTGTGCTTTGTTTTCACAGAACAACCTGAGAAAAATGGCGACGACAGTCAGCCGCAGAGTGACGCTGCAGTGAGTGCCTGAAGCTTTGAGTCTGTCTAGTAATGCTCTGTATGATAGGAAAGTTCCCTTTTTCACTGGGGAACTGGATAAGTTTGTATTTAGAACTTTTTTCCTTTTATGGTTTTCTGTGAAACTCCCTCTTTGTAAATCACTAATAGGGGAGGAAAAAAAAACAGATTTTATGAGTAAGTTAAGTTGTTTCTTTGGCAGTGTGTTGTGATTGGCCGGGTTCCATCAGCACTGAGCATTCATCACATGATCTGACTGTATTAACGACAGGAAAGAATTCCAACATAAGTCTATTGTGAGGTTTGGTTTCCGATTATTAGCTTCTTTTTCTTAATGACGGCGTGTTTTTCTTCACAGGAAGCAAAGCCAGCCGAGGACGGAGATCCAGGTGCGTTGGCAGCTGTGATCTGCTGCGTTTCAGTGTTTTTCATGCAGGCTTTTTGTGCGTTAAAGCTATAGTGCGTAACTTTTAAATGTCTATGAACGTCTGTTTTAGCCAAGCCACTACTAGTGGAGATGACAAAATGCAGATTAAGCCGATCGGCTCCTCTAACATGTCGCGGGATTTTTCAATATATATATTTCTTGCTTTGCGTGTCGACCGGCGACATTCCCGCGCTGGCGAGCAGGAAATTACGCATTTTAAGTCACAACAAGAAGGGAGGGGGAGGACGCGCAGAGCATCTCATAGCAACAGGCTCAGCTCAGGCAGAATGAGGAAGCGGCATGGCGGATAATCCAAAGAAACGGCCGAGAAAGAGTCCTGGAGTGGATCCTACCACCAGAAAAAAAACCTGGACGGTTGGGAGAAGGAAAGTGACCGACGGAGAAGGCAAACTTGTCGGGTACAAATTAGCAGGCACCTTGTCTCCCGTTTGTAATAAGCTATTTGCGTTTCTGTGGCAAAAAAAAACAAAAACAAAAAAAAAAAACAACAATAATTACCTCTTCGGAAGAGTCCGTCTTTTTTTCACCAGCTGTCCTTATTCACACACAATAAAAACCGTTTCCAACGGTGATTGGCGCTGTGGAAACGCGAATCACTGTGGCAGATTGGGGGGAGGGGGGGGGGGGGGGGGGGGGGAGGAGGGGGAACACCGGGGTGTACGTCATGTGGAAGCGCCGGCTTTATTGTTGTAAGAACGCAGAATTCCGCTAGAGGGCGACCGAAGTTACGCACTATAGCTTTAATATGAGAGTTTTATGAGTGGTAGCCGAGATCTTACACAGAAATCATGCTGTGGAGGGATTTTCACTCAGTCCAGTAGTCTTGCATGCCACTGGTTCAAAACAAGGTGTTCCTGTTCTTTAGAAAAGGACAATGATTGAAAGTTGACTCACTTCTCCAGGGACCATTCTGTTGGATTTCTGATTTTCCTAACTTGTGCTTGTGTGCTCCCGATTAGCCACACCCAAACAGGAAGAGAAGAAAAAGCCGCCGGGCAAACAGACCCCGGTCCAAGGCCAGGAGAAGCACCCCAAAATGAGGAAGAGGAGGGGCTTCCTGGAGAGGTGACAGCATATATTCCTGGGAATTACAATACCTCTTTTGCTCTTAATTCATTATTTTAGTTGCACACACAAAAAAACCCAAGCTAATTGTTTAAATCTGTGTCGGCTGGGTGTGTGTGTGTTTCAGGGTGATGTTCGCTTGTTCCGTTTGCAAGTTCCGCTCGTTCTACAAGGACGAAATGGAAGCTCACCTGGAGAGTCGCTTCCACAAGGACCACTTCAAGTTCCTGTCCGGCCAGCTGTCCAAGCCCACCACAGACTTTCTCCAGGTTAGTTCACTCTGAAACGGACCGGCCGAAGTGCGATGTTTAATCACTCGGACTTTAAATGGAAGGACTCTTTATTTTCTGTTTTCAGGAGTATTTGCAGAACAAGTTCAAGAAGACGGAACAGAGAGTCAGCCAGCTGGAGAACCACTGCGCCGCCATCTGCCAAGTGTACAAGGAGCAGGATCTAACCAGGGGTAAGCGTCCCGTCCCGTGAGTGACGGTGCTCTGTGAACCTGAGGGTGGGGCGGGGTCTCCCAGGGTCGCTCACCGCAGACGTTTCCTTCCACGTGCGTGCAGACCTGGGCATGGAGCACTTCATGAGGAAGGTGGAAGCAGCTCACTGTGGAGCGTGCGACCTGTTCATTCCGATGCAGCCTCACCTGATCCAGAAACACATCAAGTCTCACGACCATAACTACAACCGCAAGGTACGGACAAGACGCACTGTTCAGTACCAACGCTCCTGTGCTGCGATGACGATTTGACCTCCAAATGACCCTGAACGATGGTGTTTGTGACTCCAGGGGATGATGGAGCAGTCGAAGCGGGGCAGCCTGTCCGTCGCTCGTTCCATCCTGAACCACAAGCTCATCGGCAAGAAGCTGGAGAGTTACCTGAAGGTATGCAGGCGCCAGTTTGTCATGTGACTTCAGAGTAGTTTCACTCGTCCATTCATAGCTGATTTCTTCACTTTGAATATTTAATATTCAACGCTGTCACATAAACGCTGCTTCTTTTTCCTGTTTCAAGGGTGAAAATCCGTTCGCCGGTAACCAGGACGACCCCGAGGACTCCATGGCGATGGACATATCCGAGCTGGAGTCGTCCATTCAGACCGCAGACGGCCAGGCAGCAGAGGCGCCGGGCGAAGAGAAGGCCGCTCCCGAGGGCGAGGCCGCCGACGAGGAAGCCAAGGAGGCAGAAGAGCCAGCGGGAGAGCCAATAGGAGAGCCAGCAGGAGAGCCGGCGGGAGAGCCAATAGGAGAGCCAGCAGGAGAGCCGGCGGTGGAACCAGAGGCAGAGGAGGCAGAGAAGATGGAAGAGGAGCTCCATAACCAGGAGGAGGAGCTCCATAACCAGGAGGAGGAGCTCCAGAACCAGGAAGAGGAGCTCCAGAACCAGGAAGAGGAGCTCCAGAACCAGGAAGAGGAGCTCCAGAACCAAGAGGCGGAGGAGGAGGAAGGGTTCGAGGTCGGAGAGGAGGAGGACGAGGAGGGATATGTGGTGCACGACGAGATCGGGGAGGAGGGAGTGCCTGCCGAGGGGGCGGAGCCACAGGAGGAGGGCGGAGAGAACGAGTGAGCCGCTCCTCGTCTCCAGAGCGTTTCCACCTCGTGCTACGACCAGCCACATTAAGAACTGCACACTCCCCGCTCCCATCGTGTTCCGCCGTCTGAGGACTCCTTTCTTTTTACTGTTGTTGACGACGAAGCTCCATATTCTGGACTCCACTCTGATTCTGCTTCCAGCCGAGGTTGAAATGATTGAACTGGGCTCGAGTCTTAATGTGAATCAGATCACCTTCTTGCTCTTGTGCTTCTCGCTTCCTTTAGAGATGAGTGATCTTCATCCTTTCACTTAAACTTGGAATCAGATGAGGGTTGTTTTTTTGTTTTTGTTTTTTTTTCTTTGTTCTACTCTTGATGTTTTTGGTTTTTTTTTTTCTTGTGCCTTTTAGTTGTTTTTAGTTGCGGTGGATTTGAACGGGCGCAGACGGAGTATTGTGACATTGAAACACGTCGTGTACATCTTGTCCTTCAGAGTTTGCACCGTGCCACAGCATATTCAGTCTGGTATTAGTGGACATGGACGCCTCTCCAACGGGCTCCCCCCCCCCCCTCCAGGTGGTTCATAGCATGATCACAGGAACCACGTGAGGAACAAACGCCACCTTCAGAATGGATGTTGATCTTGTAACAGTTTGATTTGACTCCATGAAATAAATTTGTTGGCCAAAACGATGTTTGCTTGTTTTATTTTCAGTAAAGTGATAGATGCAGCTGAACAGATTACATAAAATTTGAGTTATAGTTAAACTGAAAATGAATGAACTTCAGTTTTAAAGTGAGGGCTGCAGCTGGATTCAGGTGGACAGTTGAATTTTTAGAAACTTTGCCAAGAAGACTTCCTACATTTTGAATTTGAAAGCATCAGGTTTCATGCCAGCATGTTGTCAGATTTTACATGCTTTAAAATATATTTTTTAACCTAAAGAAAATCATTGTGTAAATTTCTCTTTATTTGTAGCTAATAGGCTGAAAAAATGCATCTTGTATTTTTTTTGGTCCATACCTTGTTAGTAAATTTGACCTTTTTAATTAAAGATGAAGTAACTTAACTGTTTATTCTATACATCAATGACATGTCTAAAGTTTCTTCGGTGCTGAAACTAGTGTTGTTTGCAGATGACACAAATATTTTTTGCTCAGATGAACATGTAGACATGTTACTTGACAAGGTAACAGCTGAAATGCACCAACTGAAAGTATGGTTTGTAACAAATTATCACTCAATTTAAGTAAGACTAAATATATGATTTTCAGTAACCGCAAAAAGATCACAAAGCAAACACTCATTATCGATCAGGAAATAATTGAAAAGGTTGACGAGTTTAAATTTTTGGGGGTGTTGATTGATAACAAATTGAACTGGAAGTCGCATATTAAATATGTTCAAACAAAAATATCTAGGAGTGTTGCAGTACTGAATAAAGTTAAATATGTACTTGATTATAAATCCCTACGTATGTTATATTGTGCGCTAGTCCTACCTCACTTGTCCTATTGTTTAGAAATCTGGGGCAATAATTATACAAGCACAATTAAACCACTTATTATTCTCCAAAAGAGAGCGATTCGGATAGTACACTGGGTAGGTTATAGGGAGCATACTAATGCTCTTTTTATAAAATCGCACTTACTAAAATTAGAAGATTTAATAAATTATAATACAGCAATATGCATGTTCAAAGTTAAAAATAATTCTGTACCTGCAAATATCCAGAGATCTTTTTTTCAACAAGAGGAGGGCTATAAACTAAGGGGAAAATCGAATTTCAAAACTCAGATGTTGCGAACCACGAGAAGAAGTTTTTGTTTGTCCATTTGTGGAGTGAGGCTGTGGAATAACTTGAATGAGGAACTTAAACACTGTAGATCCATTCAACATTTCAGAACAACTTACAAAGCCAGTGTCTTCTCAGGATACGAGACTGAAACAAACATTTCTTAATAGACTGTGTTCCGGGAAGAAATTGTGATACTCATAAAAGTGGTTGTCTAAAAACTGATATATGACGTAATGTAACCACTGTTTACAAAGTGTATGTATGATCGGTGTATGCATATAATGATTGTAGTGAAAGGGGTGGGCCTCTATAAGGTTTCACTTCAAACCCACTCCTTTTCGAACAATTGTATGAAAATCTAATGTACAATTGTACATGTAACCTTTTGGTTTTTCTTTTCTGTTCTTATATATCCTTGTTTTGATGTTCGAAATAAACTTTATTATTAATCTGTATGGTTATGCTGAACTTTTTCTAAAGCTTTGAAAGGGAAAAGGAAACAATCTATCATGGTTGGAGCCAAGCCTGATTATGAAAGCTACTAGTTCATGTCAGGACTCCACAACTACTGATGCTCATATTCACGTCTACAGACAATTTAAAGTGTCAATTTCTCTGCCAACTATCACCTATTACTGACAAAAACAAACTTGAGGAAAAAATTGAAAAAATCACGTTTCAACACCCTGCAGTCTTCAAGAAAAAGAAATGAAGAAAATTCAACTAATATCAACTTGTTTTTAACTTCCTGTGCATATGGCTAAGTTGATCAATGCTGCAATGCTATTTGATTTTATCTGTTCACCTTCCAATATATGATTTGCAACCCATTTAATGTTTTTAAGTCATTTATCTCTCCAATAGAATAGAGCAGAATTTACTTTATTAATGTCAAAGAGAAATTCTTTTGCATCATTGCTGGACACAGAATAGAAAAAAATATCAATTTAGTTTGAATAAAAATTATACAAGTTTGAATACGTACATTAAATATTACAATCTAACAACAGAAAAATCACGTGAAATCACAATTTCCTGAAACATTGAATGCATCATCAGTTTAGATTATTAAAAAGAAAAGAAAAAAACGTGCGTTTCGCCCTTGTGGCGTATATCCAATCACAGCAATGAAAATGCAATATTCTTAAACATCATTTATCACTTTGTACTTGCTTCATCACGTTTATTTCTATCCAGGTTACTCACAAGGCAAGCTAAGCCTGAAATGTGTTCTTGTTAAGAAAAACAGAAACCCGCAGCCTCGTGAAGACTGGAGGAAGAACACATATTATTAGCGCTTCGTATGTTGAACGAACTACCTGTGAAATAAATGTAACCTTCAGATAAACAGTGTTACGCCTTATTGCGTGATGTCCCGGGGGAAGCCGCGCGCAGGGAGGGAGGGAGGGAGGGAGGGAAGGGGCGGCGCGTGAGTGACAGCCCGTCAAATGCACGCCCCGCCCCCCGTGCGTCTGACGTCATTGACGTCGAACGGGACTGTTTGTTCTGGATTTGGGGCGAGGAAGGTCTGCGAGCGCTGACAACCGACCGAAGAAGGTAAAAAATAGCCCGTAACGCCTCTGTGTAGACGACATTGGTACACCAAACGAAAGCATAGCACCCCGGGGACCCGGTAAACGGTTTACCGCTGTCACCGGTGGCGCTTTTCCCGCGCTGTCAGTGAGGGCTTCGGCAAACGGAGCATGAGCTGCCTTCGCAGGCCTTGCACCGGTTCGGGCACGCGAGATGGATGATTTTGTGTCCTTTGGGCGCGCGGGATTTGGCATTACTCTGCACATTTCGCGTAGTACCTTTCTCCTGTCAGCACTCGCACCGAGGTCATTTCCGTGGCGGCGGACGCTCCGTGCTGTCAGTGTGCACGTTAGCTGCAGGTCGGTATCATGCTAGTCGGCTAGCGGCTAGGCTGTTTGTTTGTAGCCCCGTAGGCCGTATTCGTGACATAAGTTACGTGCTCTCGGCGGCGTAGATTACGCTCGGTGGCGCAGGAGCTCGTGTTAACGCACGGCGCACGTCGCTTGGAGAATACCGATCCGGTGTAAGTCGTGTTCCGGAGCGCCGTTTACGTCCGTAGCTGTCACTTGATCGCGGTGGACATGGCGACGCACGGACAGGGAAGGTTAGTTAGCGAGGAAACGGTGTCCAGCAGACCGACCGCTCCTTCGATCCCGTTTTTAGTGACATTACTCACACCGCGCTGTCTCCGCGTTTTAATCTTCACGTTAATAGACTTTACTGCGCCGCAGGAAGAACCTTTAATGTGGTCGTGTAATTTCTATTATTTCAGTGTTTTTTCTCAAATTAGGTCCTCACACGTAATCTACTGTAAACACTGCTGAAAAGATTTAATCATGTTTGGCCTTTTGAGTTGGTTTTCTAAATGCTAATTGAAATTAATTTAATCATCAGACTAACCATTATCTTATCCTTACTGATAAATCTAAATTGATGTTATTGTCATCCAGTACAATAGCTCTGGCCTCAGTTCTAATTAAATGATTACAGAATCTATTGACACAGCCAGGTGATAGCTTGAGATGTTATTACACTGGTTTGTTATATATCGATGCTGTCTCATCCCTCTTAAATATCATAATTCTGGACCATCACGTACTGTTGTCTGAATTCAAATACATGTCATCTCCCATCTAAAAAAGTATTGATAAATCTGAAGCTCTGTGACTATTTTAAACACTTATTTATTGAAAAAGGCTGAACTGTTGTTTTCAATTGCATTAAAATGCACAAATCCTCAGCACATTATGTATAATGTAGTTTGGCATTATTTTAAACAAAATTCGGGGTAAGAAATAAATTTTTATGGATATACATACATCGGATGTTTGTAGATTTTTTGGGAACAGAAATCGGATGTCACTGTGTTTGTTTTTTGTCAGAAAAGAGAGACTCGTCATGTTTAATGCAGAGTAAAAGCTTCTTGAAATGTGAGATTTGAAGCGATTCAATAGCCAGCATGGTCTGATGCGTTACTCAGGTTTTTGGATGACACTTTATTTTTACTGGAAGAAATTCAGCGGTCACCAGAGTTTATCTGGCTCTTGTAATGCTATCACAGTCAGGTTTCCATATCATGTTAGGTTAAATAACTTGTTTCTTCAATTGTATTGATTCCACCCGATTACAAGTGATTTTAAATGATTTTGAAGGCAGGCCTCTTTGATTATGTTTGATCAGCTTTTGTATTTAAATGAACATCTTTGCTGTAAGACTCCTCCTCTGAAGACATAATTTATGATGGCTGCTAGAGGTCATAGTCTTGATTGCCTGATTGCAGTGGAATAGGAAAGCAGGAGACAAAGTCTACAAAAGGAGAATGTTTGTGTAGGCGGAGACTAGTGTTCAGGTCCAAAGTGAAACCAAAACAAACATGAAGGATTTTTTGAGTTACCCAGGTCAAGGGACAGCACATGTAAGTAACATACATATTGGAGAAATGAGCTGGTTTTTTTTTTTTACACCCTGATTTCTTTCAGCGAATAACTTTTGAGGCCATGCTGCTTGCTCGTATGTGTCATTTGTTTCATTTAAAATCAAAAACTCTCACCAACAATAGAAGTTAGCTTCATTATATGACAGGTAACAGTGCAGTTATAATTGAAACATGATTCATAACGAGTGTTTGTCACGAGTTTCACTTCTCAGGTGTGATCACAACTTGACAAATACCATTTACCTCAATCCATGCAGTGCTCCAAGGCATCGTGGATCAAATTATATCAAAATCAAAGACTTTGACGTGGTCATTGGGTAATATTGCTGGGATTAGTGCTGGCGGTTTTATAAAATAGTCACACAATGAAGCCCTTTATAAGTAGCTAGCAATAATACGTAAGAAATAACAGAAGGGTTTGAAGACTCTTATGCTTAGTAAATATTTGCTGTACTTGAAAAATAATTTAAAAAAAAACTTAAAAATGTTTTACAGTGTGTTATAAATTATGATGTTGAATTTCCACCTCAATAATTTTTGGTAATGGTTCACAGCAGACCAAACATGAGCTGACCTCAGCTGACCTCTGCAGTCGTCAATAAGCCTCTGAGACCAGAGACAGTTCAGCATTGATCTTCAGCCGTCTGTCATACAGATATCTTTAACTGTACTTAATCATAATGAAAATAAACACTGTATTGCAAA
Organism: Salarias fasciatus; assembly: GCF_902148845.1. NCBI lineage: Eukaryota > Metazoa > Chordata > Actinopteri > Blenniiformes > Blenniidae > Salarias > Salarias fasciatus. Next base: position 4,032,422 of record NC_043750.1, on the reverse strand, counting down.
TGAGAAACAAATCTCCCTAATGGTGCCTCAGGTTCAATCTTGACCGCGAATGTGTGACGTCCCGGTTGTGTTCTGTGTAAATTGCATTTCGACGGTTTCCATGTGTTAAATGTTCACATTATCTATGTGCATATGAAAACTCGTCCCTCCACACACAGTAGCTCATAACTCAATCACATATTCTGTCATTCTTCATCTCAGCAAAGTCCTGGAAGTCAGATTTTCAGCATATTGAGAAGAAGCTTTCGGATGCGTTTTCGTTTTGACCTCAATACAGAAGTTTCAGACAAGAAATTGAGTTAACCTCACGTTGGACGTCTTGGTGTTTGAGTCAAGCCGATCCTGTCGAGAAAAGCAAATTGGAGCCATTTATTGAAGGTGACACATTTACAAAATAACGTGGGAGCTGAAATTACTGAAGAAATCGTCCTGTTTCTCGTTCGCTTCTTATTGGGCAAAGCTGGAGCTCAGTGCTTTCAGGTCAGCCTCATTTCCTCAGTCGCAGACTCATTATATGATGGTCATTTACCAAATTTATCTTGATTGGGCTAAAATAAACACGCTACATTTTACGAGCCATTTATCAAGTCTCTCTGTGGCCTGCCGATGAGCTGACTCATTTTATCTCGTCGTTTTCCACACTGTCTCGTAGCAGTGGAGTCCGGCGTTGTTTGGTTTGGCCTCACAGTTGTCAAGCTGGGGCTGTTTTTTTAGGTGGAAGTTTCAAGAAATAGCCCCAGGCTTTCACGGGGTCAAGGAGTCGTAAAGGGATCAGGAGGCTGTCCTGCTCTGTGCTGTGTGCTGCGTGTTATGTAATGTGAACGTCTCGGGTCGCCTTTTATCAGAAAAAGGGTGTTTTTCGAGCCTAAATGAGTGTATTGACTATTGAGTCACCTGAAAGGTTGTTGGAAATATTGCCCCAGCATGTTACGAGGGAGTGCGACACGTGTCCTTGTCATTCCTGCTGTATAAAAAGCCCACACTGTGGGCTCTGATCAGTGCAAGTTACAGCATAGTGCCACCACATTTTTACAGCGTCGGGTGTTTTGATGCTGCTGTGAAATTGGCTCCACTGTCTTGTGCGTCTCTCCGACAGGCGCGCCACTCGCCTCTCCTCCTGTCTGTTGTGGTTTTCGTGCCCCCGGCGCCATCGCTGACGAGCCTCACGTGTTACCTCGGGAAATAGTCGCCTCCACGACCGAGATATGATCACGCAGTCGGATTAGATCGCAGCTGAACGGCAAGCAACATGTAAGTCCCCCCAAACAAACGCCGTGGTTTTCATCAGCGACGTGATGAAAAAGCGTCAGCGCCTTGCATTTCTCAACTCGGCTCAATACACGCTGCTGGGAAACAGTGCTGACTTGACGTTTGTCCAGATGATACTTATTGACTCCCATCAGGAGGAGGATAAGCCTCGATCAAACGTCGGCTGTTCAGAGGGTCAGATAGATTCATAAAAACACCAAGAAAAGCAGGAGAGGACTGGTAAACGTTTTGTGCAACAACTTCGCACAAAGCAAAAAGTAGAACACTTTAAATGAATGGATGTGAAGAGCCAACAAACACACACACACACACACACACACACACACGCATCCTGGAAATGAACAGCAACAATGATTCACGTGCCTGTGACCTCCTGACCCTGTGACATCCCCATTGACACCCAAAACGCAACAAAGGTTTTCTGTTTTCACTTGAAACAAGTAAATGAGGCGTTAGAAGCGAGTGAACGGTTCTCTGGAGAAAACACGGACCAACGCTCAGTGCTCCGAAGTGCTCTTTCCACGTGAAAGTCAGTTTTGCTAATGATTTGGAAATCGGAGAGGGGAGAGGCTCGCGTTGTGATGTCTTCAGACAGCGAGGAGTTAGGATGTCATGTTCTCCGCTGCAAATCTTGTGTCTTGAAGTCCAAAGTCAGCACCGTGTAAACCGAGAGATTTTAAATTTTCTCCTCTTCCTGTCTGCTGACATAGAGATGCTGGTTTCCTTCCACCTGTCCACAGAGCCAGGAACACTCCGCCGACCATCGTGCTCGTGACCTGATCTAACCTGAACCCTGCAGAACATCTGAGAGCTGCGGTTTCGAAAGAGGCTGAGAAATATCAGAGCCACAGTCCAGATGAGGCCTTGAATCAAATCAGAGCCAACCCAGACTTCCCAAACATCTCGGCATGTCCACGGACTGTTCAGACCGCAGAGCACGGATGCTGTCGTTCATTCAGAAGAAGGCCTGAGTGAATACATGAGAAGAACATGACTTTCACAGCTTTTCTTCACTGATCTTATCGACAAGCTTTAAGATTTTACATTCATCTGAGCTGTGAGCCATGAAAACAAAAAAACAAAACAAAACAACAGGCTTGAAATCGTTCAGCTCAGGTGAAGAGAGCTGAATTAATTAAGTTTCAGTTTTTTTTGAATGAACTGTTTGACAAACAAGCGGCGGCTCGTTTGGAGCATGACTGGAGTAAACCGCCCACCTCTGTCGCCCCGTTTGAGATGAGTCGGGCTGCTGGATGGAGGCTAATAGACCTTTCTATTACATTTCTCTGAGATTGAGGGAAATGCCGATGAATCAGGACTGGTGAAATATGTTGACCGCCGGGTAGCATTTGTGTACTCGCACTCTGGGCTTGGATTGCTTTCAGTGAAGAACCTTGGATGTGAATTTGTCAATCGGTCCAGAGCCTTGACCCGGCTGGCTGGTTTTTGGTGTCCTGCCTGGTAACAAAGTGTTGTGTCCCTTCGCTTTGCTGAGCGAGAAACTTCCACAGTCCCGTTTTTGGACAAGTTGTTCAATCAAAACTGTTGTAGCTGCAGCAAGATTCACTCTGTTATTAAACAATCTGCTCATATTTCAGTTCTGTCTTCTGTATTGTAAAACTGAACGACATCCCCCTTTGTCTTCAGCTTTTTCGGTTCATCTTTCAGCGTCTCGTCCACGACTTTTTCTTTTTCTCCCTTGATGTGTAGTTCTGTTCGGAGGCTGTGAACTCTTCCAAAATGCTTCTGCTCAACACAGCGCCTGAACTGCTCTCGTCTAGACACAAGATAAAGCGCTCCCCGCGGTAGCTTCTCCCCTCCGCTCATCAAACTATGAATAAAAACCTTTGTGTAGAAACGGGATGTATTTGGAGCTCGTCCAAACACGCAGATAGCACTTTATTCCTTTTGAACGCCAAGAAAACGCAGCGCCTCTCATGAAGTCGGCCTCCTTGGCTGTAGATCGGGGAAGCGCTGCCACGCCTCGTTTTGTTTGTGATACTCTGGCATTTAATTTAAACGTTTAATTTAAAAGTCTGTAATGCTGCACAGCTTCAGGAATTACTGTGCTACAGCAGCTTAAAATGTACAGTAGAATAATACTGTGTCGTGATTTGGTTTTTGCTTACTGAAGTGTGTCGGCGCTTGCTCAGAGTGTGACAGTGATCAGTAAGCAGTGGATGTGAAAGGGGGGTTTATGGTGTTTTTCTTGGTGCTTAACTCCTGTTCCACACCAATCTGCAGGATGTGTGGAAATCCGGAGTGTATGTCAGGACAGAGTCTCCTGCAGAGTTTGACTTGCAGCCTTCAGAGTAGACAGTATGCATAGATCCACACATGACGGCGTACAGAACAGACTCATAATGACTGTTTTACTTAGTGGATGGATCAACTGAGCTGCGAATGGTACATTTTGTCCTCAAAGCTGGTGAGTTAGCAGAACAAATGGAAAGTGTGAGGAATTTATGGGCATTTGAATTGTGATGGCGAGACGACTGGGTTCTAGTTCTAGTGGGGGATCCAGGTTTACTGTAGCTTTACTGTAGTCAGGATTGATCCCAGGTGCTACCAAAAAGGGTCTACAGGGTCCATGGAAGGTATTAGAATACACAGCATCACAGAGCGTTGTGTCTGACAGCCCGAGCTGAGTCATCCATGGAAAGCACTCATAGACACATGAGCATCATAACTGGAGCAGAAAGTGATGGATAAAGGTGGCCGGGACTGATAAATTAGGTTTTCTTTGACATTATATGTCCGTGGCTTTCCAGGGTGACACACCTGGATCCACTGCGAGCAAAAGGCAGAGCAGCGCTCTCCTGGGAAGACTCGGGTCCTGCCATCCGTGGCGTACCTCCTCCCCGAGCTTTGTTACAAATGTCTTTCACTGAGAACATTGGATGCTTTCATCCTCCCTCAAAGCAAAAAAAAACAAAAAAAAGTACTGGAAAAACAGGTGTGATCCATGGAGGCCTGGTCTGAAGAGAGCGTAACACTCCTGAAGACAGACGGGAGGCGTCCGGGCTTCGCTGGGCCACGCAGTGTTCGGCAGGTGGTCATTAGGTTGCGGCTGATCGCTGAGACGTGTCCACATGGAGAACATGCAAACTCCTTACAGAGGACAAAAAAACCTCCTGAGAAGCTGGCTTCCAGGGTATATAACTGACACTTTGGTTTTTTCTAGCAGTGGTGTGATCACGATGTTTCTTCTGATTGATTTCAGTGGAAGTCGGTGACGCTGACGTTCTCTCCGATGTTTCCTCCAGAGCGTCGCGTCAGGACTGTAATGGCCTGAGGGGCCTCCCGCCGGCCCCGCCTGCCCCTGCCAGGTCCAATCCACCCAAACTCTCTGCTCAGCCTCTGCGACCCACCGCGGCGATGGGAGACGGACTGGAGCCAGGCAGCAGCCAGAACCCCCCCTCTGCTGCGCCCCCCCTCCCCTTCAACCCCCCGGCGCCGGAAACGACCAGCGAATCCAGACCCAAACGACAGACCAACCAGCTACAAGTCAGCTGCGTTTCATCCCGTCTGACTGTCCCACTTTCTTCTTTTCTTCGCCCCGGTGTGAATAATCTTCTCTGTTTCAGTACCTGCTCAAAGTGGTGATGAAGACATTATGGAAACACCAATTTGCATGGCCCTTTCAAGCTCCCGTAGACGCCATCAAGCTCAATTTGCCTGTGAGTCACGTGTTTGTTTGTTTTCGTGTGGCTGTTAATGAAGGTAGCCAGTCAGGAGCGAACACATGGGTCTGCAGCAGCGCCCGTTTAATTCCACATGCAAAGCATCGCACCTTCCTGACGGCCTGCAGCTCCGAATGGAGGAACAGCGGTGGATGTCATTCCTCTTCCCCGTAAACGTAGAGAACGGCGTGCGACGTTAATATTTAATGTCTAGTTGTGCTGTTGTGTGCCGTGCCAGACCCTCGATGGTATTGAAAAAAACACCTCAAAGCATCTCAGAAGAATCTTGTTTTGCCTTTTGGAGGAACTCAGAGTAAAACTGTTCAAACTCAACACAGAAAGGTCCTCCGAGCCAGAAATAGGACCGGAAATATTCTTAACTGTGATATATTTGATATAAAGAATCAAATAAAAAGTGAAAAATTAATTTCCAGGAGACCAGCGTTGTTTACATGATTGTGCTTTTTTAAAAAGAGGAGTTTTAAAGAGCGATTTGGTGTTTTTCCTGTATGTACTTACAATCCTTGAAACAACTCCAGATACATAGAACTTAAGTTTTTCTATACAACAATACTCTTGAATGGATATATAAAGTTGGTGAAAATAGCATCTACTTTCTTTCTTATACATTATTTTTGTAAAACTAGTGATTCGTATCTATTCTCAGCTCCTATAAGTGGAAACTTTGACAATCGGCTCTCGTATGAAATAGATATCTTCTGAGGGAGACTTTAAGCAATTTGATATTTAAACATAGATTTACTGAATGATGTTACATCCAATCTTTAGCCTAGAAATTCTTGAATGTATAAAAAAACAGACCTGAGCCTGAGTTCACGTGCAGCGCTGTGGGGTGGTGAAATGAGAGTATGAATGGTGTGTTTTGAAAGGAGCTTCGTTGAATTGATGAAGCAGTGATCTGTTTTGTTCTGAAGTTTCCAGTTTGTCACATATTTCAATTAGTTTTATCCAGAATAGATACAAGTCTAATTGCCTTTACCCGCTCTTCTTTTTCCTGAAGGACTACTATAATATCATTAAGAACCCGATGGATATGGGCTCCATCAGGAAGCGTCTGGAGAACCACTACTACTGGAACGCACAGGAGTGCATCCAAGACTTCAACACCATGTTCACAAACTGCTACATCTACAACAAGGTCAGCCGCAAAAGAAATATCTCACTACCTCAGTCACGGTGAAGATAGATGTAACCGGTCCCTTCTTAACATGCCCCGCTGTGTGTGTGTGTGTGTGTTTGTGTGTGTGTTCAGCCTGGGGATGACATTGTCCTGATGGCAGAGGCCTTGGAAAAAATCTTCCTCCAGAAGATCACGGAGATGCCGCAGGAGGAGACGGAGATCGCCGTGGTCAACAAGGGCCGGAGAGCGGGCCGGCGGGACACAGGTGGGGGTTCCGTGGTGCGGTTTGGGCTTTGGGAGAGTTTCCTTTCAGGCGTGAAGAGCCGTTGCGTCACGACGAGAGAGGATGGCAGCGCTCAAACCAGCCGAGCTTGAATGTACGGTTCTGTCCTCCCTCTTCGTCTGCCACGCCCCGCAGACAACATGATGTGGAAATCAAGTTTTGGCTGTTCGATGCCTCCTAGTAGTTTAACGGTTGAAGGCCAGTCCGGATTGTCCGACAGGTTTCGGTCCTCGTTGAGTTAAAGTTGCTGTTTTGCTCCTTGCAGGACTGATCTCGAAGTCGGACTCGGGCCACGACTCGTCGTCGCCCTCCACCACGCCGCACACGCGGGGCTTCTCATCCCCGATGCCGACGCCGCAGACCCGGGCTCCGCCCACCCCCCAGGGCCCCCCCGCCCTGCCCCTGGTCCAGCCCTTAGCCCAGCCCCTGCTGCCCCTGCCCCTGCCCCTGCCCCTGCCCCAGCCCCTGCCCCTCGCCCAGCCCCCACGCGTCCCCCCGACTCCCACAAACCACGCGCCTCACCTCGGACCCCCGTTCGCCCTCTCGACGCCCGACGTCCTGGCCCAGGGCATGACCGCCGTCCCCCCGCCCGCCATGACGCACCCAGGCCTCCATCCCGCCCCCTTACTGCAGAGCTCCCCCACCCTCATCAAGGTAAGACGTCGTTAGAAAACAGCGTTTTAAAGGAAAAACTTTTGATGCATTTTAGATGTCCGTTTCCATGACAACGCTGCTGAAAACACACCTTTTTAAAGTAAATCGTCCTTCCGCACATGCACGAGTGTTTCCGAAACACAAAAACGGCGCTTCAGTTTCTGATCTCTCCATCGGCGCTCCAACAGCAAAGAAAAAGCCAGAAGAGGAAAGCCGACACTACGACGCCCACGGCCAACGACCAGCTCAGCGAGTCGTCCCCCGTCTCCGCCGAGGCCCGGCCGCGCCGCGAGAGCAGCCGCCCGTCGAAGCAGCCCAAGCGAGACCCGCTGCAGCCGGACTCCCAGCACCACCCGGGGGCCGGCGCGGAGACGGGCGGGATGGCCACGCCCAAGCGCCAGGAGCAGCTGCGCTCCTGCGCCCGCCTCGTCAGGGAGATGCTGTCCAAGAAGCACGTGGCGTACGCCTGGCCCTTCTACAAGCCGGTGGACGCCAAGGCGCTCGGCCTCCACGACTACCACGAGATCATCAAGCACCCCATGGATCTCAGCACCATCAAGGTGATTCTGCCTTAACCGCCCGCCCCGTCCGAGATCGCTCCGACGGCGCCGGGAGGGAAGTAAAGGCCGGTTTCCTCATCATGTCTGTGTCTCCCGGCAGAAAAAGCTGGACAACAGACAGTACAGAGACGCTCAAGAATTCTCGTCGGACGTCCGGTTGATGTTTTCCAACTGTTACAAGTACAACCCGCCGGACCACGACGTGGTTTCCATGGCTCGCAAACTACAGGTGAGAGACGAGAACTACGGCTGCACCGATACACAAACCGCGTCCCGTCAGGCTTCACAGAGTGGTAGATTCCCTTGAGTGGTTTTACAGTGACTTTTTACAGTTTTACAGTAACTGAAGTCAAATTCCTTGAGATTTCACTAGATTTATCGAGATTAGCTACCCCACATGTCTGTGTATCTTATCATGGAAATGTCTTCTGTGTGGGAGATGAGGAAGGAAAGCTCCCCTGACCAGAATTTAGTGGAAGACTTGGATAAATTATGAATGCTTCACTGGTTCAAGACGTTTCCAGAGCGATGTGTTGTTATGATCAGCTGAGACTGGATCGATAGAACTGGACGTCTGCCTGTCCCCGAGCCACATGTGCCCATCTTGTGTCTCCTGGACTCTGTCCTCTCCAGACAAGGCCGTCTGTTTTCTCCCCGTGGTTCTTTAAAAGTTTCCTTTCCTCACAGCGTCGCTGCAGGAAATATCTGCTTCCATACAGCATGACTCCAAACGATGTAGTTCACCTGCCAGGCCTTTAGATGGCGGTGTCACTCTGCCACAGAAGTACACACATTCTGCTGGTTACTGCTGGAATTAGATATGAAAATCAAGCGGCTGACCGTGACGTGACAGCTGCTTGAAAAAAGTTTGATCATCTAATCTCAAAAAATGTGTGTAGCGATCCTCATTCACAAATTTGAAACAAAAGTATTTTAAAGCAGCCTTATAATGGTTTCAGCAAGTGTGATCATCTAATATAAAGGTGTCAAACCTGTTGAGACGTCAGTATGGTTTGTTACAACAATCATTCAGATTTAAACTTTAGAAAGAAAGAAAAACTTTAAAGTTTGAATTTAAAGGTTCTTACGGCACAGTTTTACGAGTCTGGACCATTAAAGTCGAGCTGCACGAGGCGCCTGAACCGGAATGTATGTGATACTCCTGCTCTAGTGTTTTGCGTTTAAAGCTTCTGTCCTGAGAAAACTTTTTTTGCGTCAGACTTTGAGCGAATTATTCATGGAAAGCGAGACAGAAAAGGCTCATCATTCCAAATAGCCACGTCCTGAGTTTGTCCTGCTGCTTCTCTGCCTCTCAGGACGTGTTTGAGATGCGTTTTGCCAAGATGCCCGACGAGCCAGACGAGCCCTCCCCCGTCCCCACCCCGTCCACGGCCCTCCACCCCGCCCCCTCCGCCCGACAAGCCCCGCCTCCTTCCGCCGTCTCCGAAGACGACAGCTCTACTTCCTCCGAATCGGAGTCCTCGGCGGGCGACTCGGAACACGAACGGCAGCAGCGGCTGGCTGAGTTACAGGAACAGGTGAGAGGATGGAAAGTAAAGGGGGGGGGGGGGGGCGCTTCTGAGACGCTGCGGGGAGGGATGCTTGTCAGACTGACGCTTCCTCTGCTGACTGTCGGCGTCCCTCCTCCAGCTGAAAGCGGTCCACGAGCAGCTGGCAGCTCTCTCCCAGCCGCAGACCCTCAAACCCAAGAAGAAAGAGCGGGAGAAGAAGGAGAAGAAGAAAGAGAAGCACAAGAAGAAGGCGGGATCCGAGGAAGCCGTGGAGACGCCTCCTCTTCCGATGCTCCAGACGTCAAAGAAAACCAAGAACAGTAAAGAGCCCATCACAGCCAAGAAGGACAGGAAAAAGTCCGGGTAGGTTCCAGGCAGGCGGAGACGTTTGTGTCGCCGCTCGACAGCAGTCTAATCCCTGCGTTTGTCCATCGCAGTAAGAAGGAAGGAATTAAAAACAACCGGCCCGTCGTGGTGCCGCAGCCCGGGCCGACGCCGCTCGTCCCCTCGGCCGCCCTGGAAGCCGAGGACGACGTCGGTGCGTAAATCCTCCGCTCGCTCCGTCGGTGTTCCCCACGCGAATCCCCCGGCGCTGACCCGCCGTCCCGCTCTCCCTCCACAGACGCCTTCGGGGCCGCGTCGGCCGACCGCTGCAAGCCCATGTCGTACGAGGAGAAGCGGCAGCTGAGCCTGGACATCAACAAGCTGCCCGGCGACAAGCTGGGCCGCGTGGTGCACATCATCCAGACGCGCGAGCCGTCGCTGAAGAACTCCAACCCCGACGAGATCGAGATCGACTTCGAGACGCTGAAGCCCTCCACGCTGCGGGAGCTGGAGAAATACGTGTCCACCTGCCTCAAGAAGAAGAAGAAGCCGTCAGGTAGGCCCGAGCTCAGGGAGACATCTGGACCGTTTCTGAGGCTGTGAAGAAAGTCGTGATCTTTAATTTTCAACGGGTTAGTTTGATCACGACACTAAAAGTGACTCCTGACTAAACCGGGCTCTGAGGCACTTCGGCACATCTGAAATGTGCTAGAGAGACAATATACAGCTTGTTTTTAAAGAAAGCGGCGTCGAGCTGCACAAAGGAGCCACACAGGAAGTTCCCTCATGAAAGGTGGAGTGTTTAGAGCCTCACATCTTCTCTGTCTTGTAATTCGATACGATGCCAGATTTTATGAGGACAATCCAGACAAAGGTTCAAAGTCTGGGATCGGTTTTGCGAGTGGGAGTAGAACTCATAACCCCAGACCTGCCAACCTGTACGCATTTTGCGTAGCAGATACGCAATTTGACATCAAAATACGCCGGTACGCTCCGCCTCATTAAACTACGCAAAAAGCTGCAGACGTCTGTGAGCGCTGTTATAACATGTCTGACAACACGATGCAGCAGCAGGGCTCTGAAGTGTCACGCATTTCGGTGTGTTGTCACACATTCACGGCACACATTGTATTTGTCATGCTGAAAAAAATACCGGTAAATTAGGCTGGTGCGCCGCAGCTATGGAACCGGGAGGAAACACATGTGCTGCCCTCGTCGTGCTGCGACGTTCAATGAACGAGTCGTTCGTTTGAACGTGTCTTTCAAGTGAACAACGAGAGCCGGTTCACAGCTGTCTGAGAGCCGTTCCTTTGTGCAAATTGTCCACGTTTCCTTCACGTGTCTCCTGAGTGTCTCCTGAGTTTCTCCTCAGTCCAGCTGTCACCGCTGCTTTCATGTGAACGACCGAGTTTCAGTTTTCCGCAGCAGCTCGAGTCACCTGAACGCAGCAGCTAACTAGTGGAGGAGTGTCGCGAAACCGGAGAGGAGCCGGTGTTTTGGAATAACTGATTCCCTATTAACTGGCGACTGGGTTTCTTTCACGTCCCTTGTTGCTGATAGATGTTAAAAACCAGACAAAAAGCCGTGTCCGACCTTTTATGAGTCTGATTTCAACATCTGCGGCTGCTAGCAGCAGGAAGCGCTAAAGGAAGTTGGTCACCAGGTGACAAGGAAGCCAGTTAATTTGAAACACCGTATTGACGGCATTATAAAGGTTTTAGTAATGGAACACACACGCACGCATACGCACACACAGCATAAAATGCTCAGTTAAAGGACACGTAGCAGCATTTTGAAGCTCTTTTCTGGGGACAACGTGCAAGGTCAGCCGTCAGCAATGTAATGTGTATCAGAAAAACATCTGTTGGGTTGGCAGGTCTGTAACCCGTTCATTGTCTGCTCATCTCCGATCCCTCCCGTCAGGTTTACTGCTTCATCCAGATTGTTTCCCACTGAAAACCCCTCTGACCCCCACGTCCTGTTGGTAACCCTGGACCCAGGCTGAGTCTTGTGTTTGTGTTGCTGCAGAAAAACCTCTGGAAATGTCGAATGTGACCAAGATGAAGACCGGATCCTCATCTTCAGGCAGCAGCGACTCCTCTGACAGTGAAGACTCTGAGAATGGTACCAGACTCCTCTCTGCCCTGTGGCGACGTCTTGGTCCTGTTTTGACCTCTTGGTCCTGTTTTGACCTCTTGGTCCTGTTTTGACCTCTTGGTCCTGTTTCGACCTCTTGCTCCTCCTCACGGCTGCGGTGTCTGTGTTTCCTGCAGGGCTGGTTCCCAAACAACCGAAGAAGACTGTCAGGGACACGAAGAGACAGCAGCTGCAGTCGCCCGCCAACGCCGCGGGCCCGGCGGTCTCCCAGCCTCAGACTCAGCCGCTGGTGGTCCAGTCCAAACAGCCGTTCGTGCCCCCCATCCCGGTCCCGGTCCCGGTCCCGGTGCCCTCCCTGGACTCCTCCCAGCTGTTGAACTCGGCATTCGATCCTCTGGCTCACTTCATGAACCCTCACCTGACGCAGTCCAGCGCCGAGCCCATCGCCGCCATGGCGGCCGCTCCCGGAGCCGCCGTGGCCCCGGGCCTCCTCAACGCCGCCGCGCCCCCCATCCAGACGCCCGCCGACACGCACCTGTTCCTCAACCAGCATCCCATCATACCTTCCCCCGGTACGGCCGGCCATGTTCGTTCGTGAGACGCACCGATAGCGTAACGCCTGATTCACGCTGCGTACAGTCCGATCATGAATATTGCCGAACGATGCAGTGACAGACGGTTACAAGTCTTTGAAAAGTGAATCTTTATTTTCTTGTATTTTCTGTCTCCTCGTCCGTTTCCCCAGCGATCCACAACGCTCTTCCCCAGCAGCCGTCTCGACCGAGCAACCGTGCAGCGCCGCTCCCCCCGAAGCCCCCGCCGCCTCCCCCGTCCTCGCTGGCCGCCCTGCCCCACTCCCCGCCCCCCCAGCTGCAGCCCCCGCTGCCCCTCAGCCTGCCGCAGCCGGTGCCGCGGCCCCGCGTGCCCTCGCCGCCGTCGCACGGCATCCTGGACACCGTGCCGGCGCAGCCGCCGCAGGCGCTGCTGGAGGACGACGAGGAGCCGGCGCCCGCCCGCCCGGAGACCCCGCCCCTCAGCCAGGTGCACACCTTCCTGCAGTCGCTGCAGGCGCGGCCCGCCGTGCCGGCGCAGCCGCTGCACTCGCACTCGCACTCGCCCGCGCAGCAGCTCGCCCCCCAGCTGGTGGCGCCGGCGCACGCGCAGGGCCTGACGGCGGCCGCCCCCGCGCTGGCGCAGCGACACGGCCCGGGCCAGCCGCCGCCGCCGTTCACGCACGCGCCGCAGCAGCAGAAGGTCGGCGGCGGCGGCGGCATCCTGCAGCAGAAGGTTCAGCAGCTGCAGCTGCACCAACAGCAGCCGTCGCCGCGCAGCAAAGCAGAGCCTTTCTCAACCGGTGAGCAGATCGCCGTCCCGATATTCAGATGTTCAGATTTGTTCCAGCACCTCAGAACGTTTTGCCTCAGTCATGCTGTGGGTGAATAGTGGAATTCCTCTGATGCTGGTTGTAAAGCCGTCTGGTTCACTCATTCAAACACGTCTGGAAGCTTTGATCGGGTTCAGGTTTTAAGATGCAGATATTTTAACGTCTCTTTATCTCTCGACGATCTTAGTGGAGCTGTTGTTCCGTCTGTGGTTGAAACCTCCTGACCCCCCCCCCCCCCCCCCCCCCCCCTCCTGTTGGCAGGTTGCTTGCGAGACAGCCCCTCCCCTCTGATGATGCACTCTCCTCAGATGCCTCAGTTCCATCCCATGGGGCAGCAGTCGCCTCCCCAGACCAAGAAGCTTGTGAGTGGCTCACTGTGTGTGTGTGTGTGTGTGTGTGTGTGTGTGTGCGTGTGCGTGTGTGCGTGTGTGCGCATGTGTAACGCTCACACGGGGTTTCGGGGTTCATGTGTGCAGGATCAGAGGTCCATCCTGGTGGGGGTGAAGGAGGAGAAGCCCCCCCACTCCCCGGTCCTGCCCCCGTCCCCCTTCAGCCCCGCCGTTCGTCCAGACGCTCACAAACCCGACGGCAAACACCGTGAGTGGAGGCGGACCTCCCGCCGCGTCGCCCTCGCCCTCGCCGCCGCGCCTCACCGCTCTGTGTCCGTGTCTCTCTCAGGATTAGATCTGAAGTCGCTGGACGCTTCGCGGCCCGCCTCCCGCCTCCCGGACTCGCCGGCGCCCCCCTGCTCCCAGCAGGAGAACAAAATCAAGCAGGAGCCCAAAACTCCCATCGCGCCCAAGAAGCCGCAGGTGTGTATGAGAGCCGCCCCTCCCGCCGGCGCCGACCGGTCCGCTCACGGCCCGTCCCTCCCCACGCCGTCCCAGGACGCCAAGCTGAGGAACTGGGCCAGCCTGGTGCAGCGGCCCCAGTCCACGCCGGCGTCCGCCCAGCGCTCCTCCAGCGACAGCTTCGAGCAGTTCAAGCGCGCCCTCCGCGAGAAGGAGGAGCGGGAGCGGCAGCTGAAGGCGCAGGCGGAGCAGGCCCGCCGGGAGCAGGAGAAACTCCGGTAGGGCGGCGCCGCACCAGGCCGCTACAGCGGCGCGAAGCGACCGCCGCCAGGCGCTAAACTCTCCTCCTCTCTCTCTCTCTCTCTCTCCATCGAAGCCGCGACGACGAGGACACCATGGAGCAGGCCCGCCGGGCGCCGGACGACGTCCGCCGCCGCCAGGAGCAGCAGTCGCCGCTCGCCCCGACGCCGCCGGCCTCCACTCCGCCCACCCACTCCCCGCAGGCTCCGCCCACGCAGCCCCAGGCCCCGCCCCCGCAGTCGTCCTCCGCCGCACAGAACGCCCTGGACCAGCAGAGGGAGATGGCGCGGCGCCGCGAGCAGGAGCGGCGCCGCAGGGAGGCGGTAAGAGAGGGGCGTGGCCTCGGGTCGGGGGTGCTCTCCAGAGCTGCGTCTGACGCCTCGCTCTCCTCCGCTGCAGATGGCCGACACCATCGACATCAACTTCCAGAGCGACCTGATGGCCATCTTCGAGGAGAACCTGTTCTGAGAGGAGGGACGGACCTGGAGACACACTCACTGAATACACAACACGCATTATCACACGCACACACTCACACACACACACACAGAACACACCTGTCCGCTTTCTCTCTGAAGTTGAAACAGCTGGCTTGTATCTTGTGAATGAGAGAGGGGAGGAAGTGAAACGAGCGGAACCCTCTGTTCCTCCCGCTCCAGACGCGTTCCGGAGTCCGGATTTGTGTCTCAGGTCGTCGGTTTTTGGTTTTTTTTTTTTTTGCACCTCACACAGACACAAACGCTGGGCTCCCGGGTCGGGTCGGGTCGGGGCGGGACTCGTGCCGCGACAAACGAACGAACAGCGAAGAGCAGGATTTAATTTAAAGAAAATGGAGAAGGTTCCGGACGGGAGAGACGGGGAGCCTTTAGAGGAAACCCGAGCGTCGTGTTCGAGTCTGGGGTTCGCGAGGCGGGCGGAGTGTGTCAGGTGTGTGTGGTTCTCCCTCCTCCTCCTCCTCCTCCTCCTCCTCCTCCTCCTCCTGCTCCCTGTGAAGGAGAAGAAGAAGAGTGTGTCCTTTGCCTTAGCGCTCTGGCCTGTAAACTAACGATCACACCCTACAAATTATACATATTATATATAAATAGATACATGAATATATATTATATACGACAAAAAGTCAATAAAAAAATAAACGAACATGAGAGGGATTTGGATTGCGGGGAGCGAAGCTCGTCTCTGTGTTCATCTCTGAGCTCTGGTTTTGATTTTGTAGAATTTACTGTAAAGAAGAAAAAAAAAAACTTTTTTATGATTCTATTGAAACGATTGTTTCTTCTTGTCTTTTTTCTCTCTCACACCTTCTTTTTGTTTCGTTTTTTTCTCAACTCTATGCCAAAACCAATCTATTGAGTGCTGAAAGTTCCTCCACTTTTTTTTTTTTTTTTTTTTTTTTTTTTACATGTAAAATGCATCTTCTTCTCACTTTATATTAAAGGCTTTGTTTTATTGCTATTTAATTCCCCCCCTTTAAGATCTAAACTTATGCAGCAGTCCTGTAATAGTTTGAAGACGCGGTTCCTGAATTCTTTTTTCTGTGACTACTCTGCTCGACCCATCTTTCTCTAGTCGTTTGAAAGAAATCTGCACTTAACTGTTGGATTACATCCTTTTATTTTTTATTTTTCCTTCTTCTTCTTCTTCTTTTGTGTCATGTTCATGTTTCCCTCGCAGCTCCTGCAGTCTGTATAATAGGCTCTCCTTCCTGTTTTGAACCCTCCTCCTCCTCCTCATGGTTCTCGGTGACAGTTTTCGGGATGTCGTGTGCCATCGTGGTTTTTCCGGAAGCGAGAGATCGTCCTCCTGCTTCCCGTAGGTCGGCCCAGAGATCCCCGAGTGTGTTTATCTCTATAATCACTTTCTTTTTTTTCTTTTTTTAAAAAAGACTTTTCATTCATTTCTTTTGTTTTCGGTTTATTTTCTCTCCCTTTTCCCCTTTTGCTATTTTTTTTTTCTTTGATTTATTTTACCCAGAACAATGTGTTGGTCTGTTGGTGAGTGAGGCATTGAGGTCAATAGATTCATCTTGTTCAGATAATGGAGTACATCTTTTTTTAAGAAAAGTATTAAAATAATATTTAAAAAAAAAAAAAACCAAAAGCTCATGTTGGTGTCTCGTGTCATTTTGTTTTTTGCACCGCTGTAGTAGAATTTCCTGCAGACGATGTGTGAAGTGTAATCCAGGAGGGGGCGCTAAAGAGGCATTACAGCTGCAGTCTGCTCTTCAGGAAATGACTCTTAATAGTGTTTTAGGTTCTTGTGTGTCAAGAAAAGCTTCAAAACACACGATTCATTCACAGTTTGTGGCTCTGAAAAGCTTTTCCCGCCGTGCTCCATGAGTGAAAATCGTTCTTTACTCATAAACACACAGCAGCAATTCACATCTGCGTCAATATTTTATAGTTTTACAGTCGTCTAAGCTGTTCTTGTGATTCATCCAAAACCTCTGCTGGATCGTATTTCCGCAGCGCTCGCTCACAGGGTCACTTTCATTCGAGGTGAAGTGGAGTTCAAGGTCGCCGCAGGGCTCAAGGTCGCCGTCTTGCTCACATTTGTCCCGTTCCGAATGAATCTCAGGCTGCGAGGAGAAGCAACACTGGAGCCTGAACTCAGAAACTTTAGAGGAATGAAGAAACATCGCAGGAAAGCGTAGAAGAGTCTCTAAAGCGGATTTAATTTTCTGACTGTTGGTCACTGCTGGTGTTCTCACACTGGATCGGTTTGCACTGATTAGCCTGTAAAGACACTAAAAGCTCCTCGTTTTACCTAAATAAGTTTTCTTTAGTACAGATGTGAAAGTTTGTTGCCGCTGAATCGTTTGTAAAATGAACCGAATCCTAAAGTGAGCATAAAACTTGTATTTTTTTTCCATATCAGATGTTCCAGAGCTCCTTTAAACAACTTGTCCTGCACAGAATCCAAAATATCCACAAACAGAACGAAGACTTTTTTTTTGCAGTGGAAATATTTATTTATCCAAACTTATTATCAGTATCATTTGGTTCTTTAAGAGAAGCTGTAAATGTATTCAGGCGCCGTTATTTCAGTCGTATTTAGTTACATCTAACAAACTTATTCTTCTTTCTGCAAGTCACCTACTGTGATGCATTCAAGGTCTTCTGTTTCTGTGGGAAGTTATTGAGCAATATTGATGAACCAAATTTAAAGAAATTGGGTTGAAAATATAAGATGTTTAACTGAATGATTATTAACAATAATGCAAACGTTTGCACATAACCTGAGCTGGGCTGAACAGTGAGAGCCAGTAGAAACCCTGACGGTCAGTCCCGCTGCTGAGAGGCTGAAGGCTGTTTTTAGAGGGTCCTTATATTTCTCTTCATCCTAAATCCCTTTTCTGTAAACCACAATATTTAGCATGCGATGATTCCTCAGAGCTTTAGGAAGACTGCAGCAGCAGGAAGAAAATCTGGAGATCAACAGGACGCTTTTTCTTGCAGCTTTTGAAAGGAACGAATTACACAAAAAATACGCGGTGAATTATTTGTAATTTAACCGAACTGATGGACTGCAAAGACCTGGAAGACAGTTTCGATCTGGGATGCAAAAATGACTACGATCTCAAAAATAGGTGAATTTTAATTTAAACTTTCAGTGAAACGCTAAAGAAACCTGCTGCTGCTGCTGCGTTATGGTGGGCGTCGAGCCTCTGATCTCTCAGATCAGCTCTCTTTTCTCTGCTACACTGAAGAATTAAAAAAAAAAGAAAAAAAAAAAAGAATGTTTTCCCTGTAATTTTTTACCATTTCCATGGTGGTTCAGCGGGCCGGATGGGAGCCTCTTGTGTGCCGGTTTTGGCCCTCTGGCCTTATGTTTGACACCACCGATTTAGATCAGAAGCATCCAGAGAAGAATAGTTTTTCTCTGTTGAAACCAGTCAGTCACTGCTGCACGGTATGGAGTGAACTCTGACCTTTGCTGCGTGGCCCTCGGCTCTGGTCGTCCCTGACGTGCTTCTCAGGACGTTGTGGTTGAAACCGACCGCATGCACGAAGGAAGCTGCAGAGAAACACAGAATCAGCACCCTCGGCCTGCATTCCGATCGTACGCCGCTTTATTCAAATCAGATCCTAAACTCTGTTTCCTGAGGCCCCGACTGAGGACCTCCTCAGACTCCAGCAGATCTGTGCCTTCCACGGTTTCGCGTCGTGTCTGACTTGTTCAGAGTGAATCCAGGGCGGCTCCAGGAGGAGCCCGGGCCCCGGGCTGGGAGGTCAGCCCGGCCGACCCCCGAGTGTGAGATCAGGAGAAGCGATGCTGCTTCTCCTCCTCCTCGCTGAGCGAACACACCCGATCACGGCACATCCTGGAAACCACCTCAAAGCCGAGGCTGTGCCAAGAAGGGAGTGAGCAGCGGAGAAGGAATGAGAAACATCGGTTTCTCTTGCATGTGACAACACATAACGGAGGCTGGCTCAGCCAGGCCAGCCGAGCCGGAGGAGTCATGTGATCCTCTCGTAGGAGCAGAGGAGCTCAGCTCTTCACATTCTTCCCTCGCTCCGTTCAGCTCCGCTTCATCCTCGTCCCGCTGAGACAAACCGTTGAGTTGCCAGTTGCTTAACGGCCACTTTTAAAGAAGTGATCAGTTGCTGGTAAACCGAGGAATTTTGGGTCAGTTTAGCAGTTCGGAGCCTGACCGCAATCGTGTCGCGTTCTGGTTTGTGACGGTAAACTCGGTCACGTCGGCCTGCTCAGGGTGGTGGTTTTGGTTCACCAGCGGAAAGGGAAACGGACTGGGTTCTGTCTGTTGAGCTGAATGTCCTGTTTTGTTCAGCGATCGACGCGGCCTGCCGAAAACCCGGTTTTCACCCCGAAAGAGGACCAGATACTGACACTGATACTAAACCGACGCTGCTTCTCGGCGTGGCGTTCAGTCCTGTCAGAGCGCCGCGTGCCGGCCACATGGCGCCCTTCCTCCCCGCTCGCAGATTGAGCAAGAGCCGCCGCCGCCGCCTTCCCGTTAATGGCATTAAAAGAGGTCAGCGGGGGGGTGAGGGCAATCGCTGGAACATCAAGGCCCTCCGCGAGATTGATGCCAGATGACGATAAGCGGCTCCATATGCGATTTATGGGCACGTAAACACACACACACACACACACACACACACACACTCGGACCCCAGCGTGTTGCACGAGGACTGCTTGTATCTGACGAGAACACAGCGAGACACACTCGCTGACACACTCTGCTGCTGACACGCAACGTGCGCTCATGGATGTTGGTGGGAGGCGTTCCGGTCCGGCTGTCATCTGGTTTCTGAGAGGCCCCGCCCGGACCGCCTCTGCTGCCTCAGCACACACACACACACACACACACACACACACACACACACACACACACGCACACACACACCTCCTGGATACATCACTCTTAAGCACTTCTGCTTCTGGCCCATTGTCATGCCGGCTTCACACATCCTTTCCTCTTCCTCCTTCCGTTTCTAGAATAGAACTTCCTTCAGTCTGTTCAGACTCTATTAACACATTTCTATTCTTGTGAGAGGTCGTTTGGTGTGAGTGTGTTTCTTTTTTTATGCTTTTCTTGGGGCATTATTTTATTAAAAGTTCTTTTTTTAAAAAAAAATCTTTAAAATGTATGTTTTCAACTTCATTTTGCACTGATTCATTATCTTTTTAGCAATTTTTTAACTAAGAAACTAAAAAATTAATCAAACACAGGCATCTTGTGCACTTTATATCATTTCTACTTTGTACTTTTGGGTTAGTAAATCACATTTTCTCCAAAAGAATGACTGAAACAAGTTGATTTGAAACGTTCTGAAGCATTGTGGAGTTGATGATTTCCAGTTTTTTGAATTGAAATCTTTGATTTTTGAATATATCTTATCTGTTTTAGGTGATTAGAGAAGTGTGACAGAAAGATTTCCTTGCAGGGGTCAGATCACCCGGTGACAGACTTGAGTTGCGGATTCGCAGAAAAAGAAGTGTTATCAGAGCTGAAGGGCTTATCAGGTGCAGAAACGCTCGTTCGTGTTCGTGTTCTCTCGCTACAATTAAAACCGCTAAGTGTGAATCAGGCCACTGATAAACAATCTGTGTGTGTGTGTGTGTGTGTTTGTGAAGTTGCGACACACGAGCAGAGGCTGACCCCGAAGCCATGCATGTTATCTCCATGAGTCATTTGAAAAAGCTGATCAGAAACAGGAAGCCAGTCAACACAAACAGAATGGAACAGAGGCTTTTCCCCTCCACCCCAGAGGAAGCCTGGACGCCTCGGTCGCCCCGTCCGCCCCGCTCGGCCGCAGATATCCTCAGGATGAAAGCACTTGAAGCCTTTAAGGCTATCGCCCCTCTTGAATTCCGCACACACACACACTTCCAGACGTGCTGCTGTTTGCTATGATCAGACCCGATACCCACGATGCATTTCCACAGCCTCAGCTCTTTAGTTCTTAATTTCTTGTAATGTTGGAAATGGTTATCAGATCACATCCTGCGACAGAGGAGCTTTAACAAATCTTTATTTGGTAAATGACCGAGGAAAATTACAGTTCTTCCTGTTAAACGAAAAAAAAAAAAAGGTCATTGTGAGTCACAGACAACAAGACCAAGATTGTTGTAATTATTGAGAAACACTGCTGGTGGGAACAATTCAAGAGATACACCAAGTGGACGTAAACCTGGAACAGTGTGTCCACTGACTCATGTTTATGTATTTCACAGTGTGAATGTTGGGATGGAATGACACTGTTGATCAAGACTCTGAATCTGAGGCTGTGGAAATCACTTGTGGGGTTCCTCAAGGTTCGGTCCTGGAGCCTCTTCTATTTACCGTCTGCATTACTGCTGTCTCGCACCATAACCACGCAGATGACTGATATGAGTAGATGTGTCAGAATCTTTAACAACTTAACCCAGAAAACACAGAAGTCATTGTTTTGGGGCCAAAAGAGGAAAGGTTAAAGGTCATCAGTCATCTTGATTCCATGTCAGTCAAGACAGCAAATCAAAAACTAAAGCATTTATGAAGCAACTGTTCAGATTAAACACACAGTGTTTTATGAAGAAACTTGCTGAGTATTGAGGAATGAACTGGATGACGTAAACTGAGAACCTCTCGGATCAAACCAGCCTCTTTCTCACTTTCCACCAACATCCTGCTTCTGGAGCCACAAAACGCCTTTAACCGTAGAGCTTATGATTTATGTGTGTCGCTTTGTTGAGTGTACATTCATGACATTTCATGACGACGACTCACAATTACTTGAACTGTTTTAGCTTTTGTAGACATTTTTTGCAGTTTCAACGTTTAAGCCGACTTGAACTGGTTCAGTTGCTTTTGTTGTTTTAGCCATTTTGACTTTAAACGTCTTTTTCTCATCATCTACAGCCATGTAACCTGCTTCTGCTCCTTTTAGACAGCTTCAAACATTTGGCAGTACACTCAACTTTTTGTGTTTTAGTCAATCCTAACACTCTTTTTCCTGATTTTAAGCAATGTCAGCAGTTTTAGCCTTTTTAATCCATTTTAGCCAGTAGAGTGTTTTTGAAAATAAGCCAGAAATGAGCTTATGGGATAAAAAATGTCCTCAATATGATATTCAGTGAGCTATTAGAGAATAACTGAAGAGCCCCAGGTTGCAGACCCTGATCTAGAATGCAGAATATGATATGAATGTCATTATACAGAGTACAAAGGAGCTGCGTCTTAAAACATCTCAGTGCAGACTGTTTTCATTTCATTTTAAAACTCGGTAGAGTTTTTTTTTTCTTCTTTTTTTAAGGCTGAAGTCACTGAAATAAAGAGCATTGTTTTTCAATTAATCAAAAACCAGCTAATAGAAGATAAAGGTGACTGTTTCCCTCTAGGTTTTTCTGTTGTTCAGGATCGTATTGCAGGTTCAAACTGTATCCTGTTCATTTCTATTGAAGCAAGTTTTTTATTAAAGAATTGAGATTTAGATGGAATAGTAAAGATTAATGTCTTAAATCAAGGATACACTGAAGCGTTCAGCTACTTTTTACAACCAAGCTGCTCATAAATTTTTAAACCTCTTCCACTCTGATCATTTTAAATGGTTTTGTGCATTTTAATCCAAACATTTTTTTTACAAATATATCAGTGAAACAGTCACACACTGAACACACATTAAGAAAACAACAAGAAATGAGAAGAAAAAATACATTTAAACAAAGATACAGAGAGAGAGAGAGAGAGAGAGAGAGAGAGAGATCTTATTATCCTGTCATCACTCATCGTGAATTAGATCAGTCTGAAAGACAGATCTTGTTGTATTTCCGGCCTTTATTTCCCACTGAGGAGGAAATCTGCCTTCAGGCGGCGAGCAGCCGTAACGATCCGTCTGACTCGGCGTTAAGCGGCTGTGACCCGCAGGTCAGCGCGGTCAGCTCGCCGTTACAGCCCGAAATGAGGGACGAGCGCGGCGAAGGCGGCGTGTGAGGAGCAGTCAGCATCCCGGTCTCCATGGCGCTTGTGTACGCAGCCCCCGGGGCAGGGAGGGAGGGGGGGGTAGGGGGGGGCAATAAGGCCCCCGACGGGCAGACTGGAAAGTCTTGACAGCTGGAACACACACGCCGCCACACACACGCCGCCTAATAAGGGAAAGCAGGTTGAGCATGCTGAACAAACAGGCCTGTCACATCCCTCACACGCTCTGCGCCCCTGGCTCTTCCCTCCATCTCCTTCCTGTTCTGTCCTCCTCCTCCTCCTCGTCCTCGTCTTCGCTCACCGTGACGCGGGAGTTCAGCCTCTGGCCGACTCTCCTGAACAATGGGGAGAAAACGTCCCCGTCAGCGGCCCGGTTTCTGACACGTCTTATCTTCAAAGCGTTCTGCTGTGTCACCGGAGGGGAGGACGGCGCCGCCGGACCTCGTGCCCTCGGCTCCTGAATTAAAGATGAGCCCATTGTCGCTTGATGTTGGAGGCGGCGTGTTTGTGGTGTGGGACCATCGCAGCGTGTGGCGATCAGGAGCTGAGGCCGTCGGTCCGGGAACGGAGGCCTAAAGAGTGTTTCATAGATCTGAAAACGGCACTCGGATGTCAACATACACCAGGAGTTTTTAAGAAATGTGAGTGTTCACAGAATACAGAACTCAGTCACGTTGTGGATTAATGTGATCAACCAGAAATACCGTCAACCATGAACCAGTCTAGAAAACAAGCAGTTTCCTGATGCAGTGTTTGAGGTGAGACGATCTTGGTTTCCTGTTTTTGAAGACTGTGTCTTAAAAGTATTAAAAAAACCGGTATGCCCTTTAAAGAGTGGAAGTTTCGATATTCGTGCGACGTCTTAGAAACTAAATGGTAAAAACAAAACGTGATCGGTTGTTTACTGGAGTGAATCCAGGTCTTCAGTTTCAGGAGGTGTCTGAATGTCAGTTGTTGTGAAGTTTTGAACAGAAATCCAGGAATATCCAGCTTCCTTTGGAACGATGAAGAAAGACATTCACAGAATATTCGCTGCCGTTCAAATGACTCAGAATATCGAAATGAGGTGAATTGACTCATGCAGCGTGTGGAAATGTTCCAATCGATGTTTCCTGTGTGTTAATGACAGAATATTTAAACATGAACTGCATTCATCAAACCTGAGGCGTGCGACGGTTTGAAAACGAGTCCAGGTTCCTGGGATCGTGTCAGAGACGGCAGGCCTGGACTGAAGTGATTAGAACCGACCAGAAGTCCCAGGAAGTAAAACCGGCTCCAGAGGTTCATTAGCCCCTCCGATGCAGACAGTCTGCCGCAGCTTGGCTCAGAGGCACAGCGGCAGATTTGTTTGGTCTCCGGGTGAGCGTGGAAAGCAAAAAAAATTTAAAAAATTAAACCTCTCAGACGGTGGCTTTAGAGTTCAGGGTGTAGCGCTGACCCTCCTCAAACCCGCCGCAGATCTGCTGGATGTGCCGGATGAGCGAGTTTCAGCTCAGAGGGCTTAAAGGATCGACGGCGAGCAGCTCCGCCGCGCCTCCACAGGGCCGGCGGCGCTCACGCCTCCGTCGATCAGGGTCTATTGATTCATTTCAGGAGCGTCAAAGCCATTTCAGTTCAGAGGCGAAACCCAGCGGATCTGAAGGGGCACAGTGTCTGCACCAATCTAATGTTCTGAGAAAACACAACCAGCTCCTGGTAACGCTTCGATACGAACGCTGCTTCATTAGAAACCAGACTGAACCCTGTCTGGGCCACGGGCCACATGTTTGACACCTCTGATTAGTTTATTCACTGTCAGTACTCCTCTCACTCATTCTTATTTGACATTTTATTTGATTCTAATATGCTGTAGACGTCTGTCCTGCTGAGCAACACCATTAAAAATGTCCCTCTTCATGGGTCTGAACTGGAGGCAGACGGTTTTAAATTAGAGGCTAATTTGTGTGTGTGTGTGTGTGTGTGTTTATGACTTGGCCAGCTGCTCTTGACTCATCCATGTTTCCTCTGAATTACCTTCAGCATTGCTCTTTATTTCGGTTTTCCTTTGTGCTAGCCTTGTGCACAGAGTTTTGCGTGTTGTCATCCACGACTGACGGCTCTCTGTCACTGTAATTACAGCCTTTGCTCAGAGGCTTGTTTGGTTGGTAGAAGCCTCTGTCCTCTCTTCCTGAATGCTGCCGGGTATGATGGTGGCTTCAGCACAATGTGCAGTAGATTGACTCTTTTTCACTTAGAAACAGAGAACATGCAAACTCCACAAAGAAAGACTCAGCTGGGATTTTAGCCCATGATGACCTCCTCGAGAACGCAAACCCCTGGTTAGTATCCTAGTTTCTGTCTTTCTAAAGGGATCATTCATTTATGCTGTCATTATAGTTGTAAAACTAACCATTGAATTATGAATGAACTTGACACACTTTCAAGTTTTAAAAAACTAATAATTACAGAAAAATGTTTAGAAATCCAGACAGACTTTCCTGATGAATAATTCACTCTCGGTCCGATTCAGGGATCCCGGTCAGTGCGCCGTCGCTCAGCGCGGAGCCGCGCTGTGATTGGCTGGAGCGTCCCGGGGGGCGGGGCCAGCGCGCCAGGTTGTCGGAGGGAGCATACCAGCGCGCAGAGCCGCTCCTTTGTGAGCGAGAGAGGGAGAGACCCGGAGAGAGAGGGAGCAGGCTCGGCCACAGCAGCTCGGTGCCGCACCCTTTCTGCTCCTCGCGCAGGTAAACAGCCCGGAAGCACGAGAGCCGTCCGGCGCACCTGCTTTTATTTTTTTACCCCCCTTCACCCCACATTCTTTAAAGAGGCGCAGATAAGGACCCTAAAGTGAGCCTGGATGGAAGAACTTTGAAACGGTCCATTTAGATTCATCTTTTTATCCCGTTTTTCTTTCACTTTGTCACCGGAGGGCGTTCTGTGTGTGTGTGTGTGTGTGCGCGCGCGCGCGCCAGGAAATCTCAGGTGCGACGGCACGTTGTGTTTGGACTCGAGCAGGATATACTTGACTGACCGGTTCACGCGCGCACGTTCAAGGTGAGTCCAAGCAGTCTCTTTTAAAGCCTTTTTCTTTTTTTTTCTTGTTTTTCTTTTTTATTTTGAGCTCGTGGTTAAAGCGTCCTCGGTGAGCCTGACTGAGCAGGCGGGAGGCTGCGTGCTCGTTATTGTCCCTCGTCCTCCGTGCGTGTGGAGCAGTGGAGCAGTGGAGGGGTCTGCGCGCCGTCAGAGCGCGGAGGAAGGAGCCTGGAGTTCATTACAAACATCCTGACCGAGTCATCTGAATCCTCCTTCTCGTCCCGCTTTATCTCCGGATTCCTCCACAGGACGCGCGAGGAACAATAAACCTTTTGGCCTCTGCGCGTTCCTCTGGAGCTCGGGGTTTTTTTTCCACTTGTTCCTCCGCTATCAGAGCAGGGCCATAAAACCTGTCACCGTGAAGGTTACAGTGTGTTGACACGCAGCTGCTGAGCTGAGATGCGGATCTGCGATCATCTCTGAGAACCCAGACACGTGTGAGGCAGTTCTGCTGAACCGCGCGGAGAGCTGGAGCTGAGAGGGAGCAAAAACTGTGTGTTCTGCAGAATCAGATCTTGTTGATCTGAGGAAGGTGTTTCCTTCACAACCACAAGGGAAGTAAAGCAGCAGAAACTCAACAAACCCTGTCAGAACGTTCAACATCTTCACATCTCATCAGCTTCTGGTTTTAACCGTGTTTCACTGCAGGTCTGGTGGATTAACTTTAAATATGACTTTTACTTTTAAACTGCTCAATCTGACTAAAAGAGTATTGAAAACAAAATACTGTACAAATCTAAAATCACCATATCAGCATACGAAATCTCAATAGAGTAAGAAACTGATGTTTCCACACACTTTGGCTTCAGGCTCTGTAACTTCAAGCCCTGATCAGTTCATGCTGCAGATGTGTTAAAAACATGGAGCAGTCACAGCTGGCAGGGAATCAGTCGGCTTTACTCTCATCAGAGGAGGGAGAAAGAACAAATCTCAAATCACACCAGTACTCAACACCATGAGGTTTTGATGTTATGTGTCGATCAGAACGAATCGACTGGGTGAAAGAAGCTGTTTATTGTGGCAAATATTAATAATCATACTGAGTCAAACTGACCAGATGATGCGAGATAACCAGCTTTCCACAGTGCCGCCTTCTGCCAAACGCATATTGCAAAAGACTGACGACAAACTGTTTCCACGCGCTGTGCGTCCACGATCTGCAAACTCAGTCAGACGACATTAAACATGGAAGGAAGATGAAAACCATTTTAAAGAATAGATTCGATTGAGAGTCGCTATTGATTCATACCTGATGGTCGGCATGAAAATGATCAATAAACTTAAACTGCTGTGGTGGTGGGACTGCAGGGGATGGAGAAGAAGAAACACAGCTGGTGTAAATTAGAGACAAGAGAACAAGTGTCGAAGCTCAAAGACCTTAACGTCCTCGACATGAGTGTATTTATTTAGGTCCATATATTCACTGTTATCTGGTTTATGTCTGGGTAAGGTGCAAAATCTTCAGCTTGGACCATCTGAAGTAAAATCTCCTGCATGTCTTTTTGAGAAGCATCAACAGGGAGAGAAAAGGCTCTTTATTCTGACTGGTCGGGAATTTTCAGGCTACATGTGAATAAGCAGATTTTGTTTATTTTGATGTTTTCTGCTCGCTCATTATGACGAAATGTCCGTTGGAATCAATTTATTGATGTACTACATAAAATCAACATTTTCTCACATGTGTTGTCAATTAAAAAAACATCCTCATTTTGAACAACCAGATGTAAAAAGTGCCGCACGTGAAGAGACGCTGAGATTCAGATCCTCTTGTTTCATCTGCAGAAACAGAATCAGTGGAAAGGTGTGTGCTGGCTTTTCCATGAGGGCACTAAACAGATTAAACCACCATTAGAAGAAACAGATGGACTGTCAGTTCTTCCTGAGTAGGTGGTGGATAATGAAGCTACGACTCTCATGTCATTTTTTTGACTCAGATTTGTAACTTAAGTTGACAGAGTGTCAAATGTTTTGTCTTTATTTGTTGTGATCTTTCAGAAATCTTAAACAGAACTAGGAGTGCAGACCAGTAAAATACGTTTAAGACAATGGGACTCATTCTGTGCCTCAGGTCTGTGTTTGAATGGAGCAGATGAATTGATTTGAAATGGTTCTCCAGTCCTGCAGAGCTCTCGGCGGCGCGCTGTGTGCTGTACATTCCTCAGAAAGCATTTCGTTGGACAGGAAGTGTGTAGTTTGAGGTTTTTTGCGATGGCGACATAAAAAAGAAAGGAGTGGACTGCTGCCGGCTGGCTGGGCATGGGTGTCGGCGGCGGCGGAGAGCGGCGCTCTGCATGTGTCAGCGTGATTAAACGGCTCAGACTGGTCGTTATGCAGATGAGCGCCGGTCCGTCCCGCACGCCGGCCCGACCACAGGCCGCCGCCCAGCGCCGGACCGGCCACCAGCAGAGGGCCGGCTTCTGACTGGAAGAAGACGTCATGCAGCTGAACGGCCGTCTCCATGCTGACCGCTGGGTCGATTTCAGTTGTGTGTGTGTGTGTGTGTGTGTGTGTGTGTGTGTGTGTGTGTGTGTGCTCGGGGCTCTTCTCTCACAGGGAGCAGGGAGTCGGGTTCTGGGTGTGGCTCCTCTTGTAATGACCGGTTTGTATTCAAACTGGTGTTTACTGATTCGGCTCAGGCCATTCACTCACAAACACACACTCACGTGATACACACACACACACACACACACACACACACACACACACACACACACACACACACACAGGCATGCAAAGCTTCACAGCCACTGGGGCCGTGTCACCCCGGCGTTGTGGAAAAGCTTCAGGTTGATGTGTAAACACTCGGTTTAAAGAGGAATCAGATGTGAGCTAATGCGGACAGATGGCACAGGACTCTTTAATCAGAGCAGAAAGTCTTTTTTTTTTTTTTTCATGCTGGGAGGAAAAGAGTTGGGCAGTTTAGGCTGTAATCATGTCTTATAACTTTATTCACATGTGGATGGAAGTGATGACAGTGTGTGTGTGAAGCAGTGATTTAATCTTCTCAGGCTGCGTTCACAAGTTCTGCGCACGCCGTTCACGTCACTGGGGTGCTTGAGCATCAAGCATGACAAAGAAAACAAGTCCGTCAACCAGTATTGAATCAAATAACTATAATTATCTTTTCAATATTGTTGAACTAATGAAGGTAGAAATGATGAAAGAGTCGTGTGTTTCCCCCCCAAAAACGTCTGGATACCAGAAGCAAGTGCAACAAACAAGCGGCTCATTCATCGGTCTGGGATCCGATCGGCGGCCAGCACAAGCTGAGCTGTTGATTCTCTGTTGGGAGGAAACAAAGTTTGAATATGCAAACCGTAGCGGAGCCATAAATCAATACTTTTTATTGCTTCCTCCATAAACTGATGTCTTGTTTGGTTTCTATTTGTCTGTAAAGTGGTGAGAACTGTTGAGCGTTATTTATCACAGCGGTGAAAATGTGAACCGGCGGTCCACAAATGTGAGATATTCCATTTATTATCAAAGAGGACAGAAAAATTCTCTGTGTGTGAGAGTGTGTGTGTGTGCGTGTTTGGATTGGGATTGAGTTACATAGCTGGATTGTGTAATTGTGAGGTGTGTCTCTGCTGCAGGGAGCTGCTGCGCTCGTTCCATTGTTGACCGAGTTGAACTTGGAGCTGCAGCGACGGTTTTCACCGGAAAGCGGAGAGTGTGTTGTTGTCTGAGAGCGGCGGCGGCTGCAGAACCCTGCAGGTTTACCGTAAACAGAGGGCCGAAGCCCGCTGCAGCGCTCCTCTCCCGACGCGCATGTCGAAATCAAGGTTGCATTTCTTCCCTTTCGTTTTCCCTCTCTTCTTGCCCTGAGCTGCGGTTGGTTTGCGCTGCAGCCTCGCTCGGTCCTGTCGGGACTTGCCGGGCAGATGCAAGCCGCTGACACAGTGCTGAGATGATCGCTGCTGCTGCTGCTGCTGCTGCTGCCAGAAACCTCCTTTCATATTGAGGTCGAGGTTTCGTCCAACGCAGACAAACCCAAAAAGTCGTCTTTTGTTGAGCTTGATCTGCTGTTTGTTTGTGAGGACCGACCCTGTGGACGGGGTGTGTGTTCAGTCCTCAGGCACACGACAGACCGAGGGCCAGTGTTTTCAGGAGAGCCGTGAAGACGGACCTCGAGTCGCCCATTGTTGGGGCAGAATATTCCTCTAGACGTCAGGAGAGGATTGTCCTTCAGTCCCGCAGTGAGCAGATCGAGCCCAGTTTCGTTCCAGGTGTTGAACTGTGTTCAGGGAAGAAGCTGAACCAGGTGGTAAAGCAGCCAGCGTCTCTTTAGTGTCTGGAGGTGACTGGTCTTGTTGGAGGGAAAGGTTATGTTGAAACAATCAGAATTTGTTGAGTCTTCAACATTTATTCACTGAACTGCCGCAAAGACGACAGCAGCCGCTGATGACCAGAGACAGTAAGGCTGAATCCCATTTCACCCCTTAGCCCTTCCCCTTGGCCCTTCCCCTTAGCCCTCCGCCTATGAAACGGAGTGCTAAGGGGTAGGGGAGAAAGTCAACCCCTCCGAATTGGGACACCCCTCCGACAATCGCGTACGTCATCAGTAGTCGCCGCTGCCGATGACGTAGGCAGATGCGACAATTACCTGCCGAAGAAGAATGTTTTTCTTACATTTTAAAACTTTATTAATTGACAAAATACTGACATTTATGAACGTCTTTCGTTGCGGACGCCGCCATCTTGCCGATCTTGGAAGGCTTTCTGAGAAATCTGTCATCCAGTGGCGCCGGTGGCGAGGGGCGCTTGTTTTGTTCGCCTGGACCGTCAGTGGCGGGTGGGGTTAGTTCACTTCCGCATTGGCGGGGGCGCTCGTTTCCCACCCGCGCATTCCAGGCGGGCCGTGTTGAAGAAACCAGTTTATTTAAAATAATCGTCTATCTGTTGTGTTTGGAATGCGCCTGGAATGCGCGGGTGTGGAAACGATCACTCCCGTCAATGCGGAAGTGAATTCACCCCGCCCGCCAGGCATGACCTAGGCTGAAAGAACAAGCGCCCCTCGCCATCGGCCGATACCCCTCCGTTTGGAGTGTGCCTCTCGAGAATCTCCTTTTGGAGGGGTGACTGGCCCTCTTTCTTGGCCCTACCCCTCCGTCATAATGACAATTGGGACACTCCTACCCCTCCACGTGAACGCGCAAAACGAGGGGTAGGGCCAAGGGGAAGGGCTAAGGCAGGGCTACTCAACTTACCATTGCTCGTGGGCCACATAGAGAAACATCTCTGTTTGCATGGGCCGCAACCTAAGTTTGCTCATTTATATGACTGAATTATGTAAAAGACATTTAAATAATGTAAGTAATATTCAATAATGAAATTTTAAATGCATTACAATAGAAAGACAACTACATTAGTCTTTTGTAAAACTAAAATAAGACTTTGTTGAAAATACATTACACTAAGCCTTATAGATCTATTTGTGGCTGTTTTCTGCATTTCCAATAAAAAGCAAAAAGGTGAAATGGCATGACATTTAAAAAAAGTCAGATATCAAATTAAATTAAAGCCGCAAGCGGCGTTGGACGGGACCTCGCCCTCTGGCAAGGTGGCCCCACTGAGGCCGTCCTCGTACCTTGATGACCGAAGTCCAGGTCACTGGGAACCCTGCTACTCCATAGACTTCCAGCACCCTCTCACCCACAAACATGGAGTTGTTCGCATCTCCTCTCTGCTGACATAGAGTTGTTAGCATCTCTCATCCGCTAGCATGTAGCTGTTAGCATCTCCTATCTACTGACATGTAGCTGTTAGCATCTGTCATCCGCTAACATGTAGCTGTTAGCATCTCCCATCCGCTTACCTGTAGCTGTTAGCATCTCCCATCCACTCACATGTAGCTGTTAGCATCTTCCATCCACTAGCATGTAGCTGTTAGCATCTCCCATCCACTCACATGGAGTAGTGAACATCTCCCATCCACTAACATGTAGGTGTTAGCATCTCCCATCCACTAACATGGAGCTGTTAGCATCTCCCATCCACTAACATGGAGTAGTTAGCATATCCCATCCACTAACATGGAGTAGTTAGCATCTCCCATTCAGCGGGGGCCACGGCAATGGAGCTTCCCGCACTGCAGCTCCATTGCCGTGGCCCCTACTGAATCGGTTGGATCTAAATAACTTCTGAAGGACTCCTATAGTGACTCTTTACACCGCTGAAACTCTGAAAGAAGGATGAAATTGTTGTAAACAAGCTTGAATACTATGTTTTTGGCCTTCAGAGACCTATATGACATGACTGAAAAATAGCATCATATGTACCCTTTAATGACAGCTGCTGTCGACTGCACTGCATGCCCATATATGGTCAGTAGTGGACTTCCTGTTGGATTTAGGTTATTGGTGTCAATGGGTGATTTTTAGATCTCGATGAGATGAACACATGAGCAATTGGTTTTATCTCTCTACGACATTCCTACGGGCTGTAGCGGCCATTTTTTCCAAAAATGTGACTTTTATTTTGAAGGGCTGATAAAATCCACACCGTGTGACTTTTGACAAAGTTTGAAACATCGTTTGTAGAGAAGCTTCTCCTCTATCAGGCCGCATTACTTTGACGTCTCTACGACAAACGGTCTCGGACAAGATAATTTTTAAATGAGGAGTGATTTTTACTTTGAAAGGGAAATAGCGGACTTCCTGTTTGATTTAGGTAATGCATGTCAATGGAAGATTTTTAGATGTTGATAAGACAAACACATGAGCAATTGGTTTGATCTCTCTAGGACATTCCTACGGGCAGTAGCGACCGCTTTATTAAAAATGTGACTTTTATTTTGAAAGGGAAATAACGGACTTCCTGTTGGATTTTGGTTTTTGGTGTCAATTGGTCAGTTTTAGATCTCTGTGAGACTAACGCATGACCATTGGTTTTATCTCTCTCCGGCTTTTCTTTGGGCCGTAGCGACCATTGTAGTGTTTCAAGTGGGTTTTAAGACTTTTAGCTTTAAGGGTTAACAGCATCCACACCATGAGACTTTTGAAAAAGTTTTTAACAATATCGGAAGAGAAACTTGTCCTCTATTATTTCACGCCACTCTGATGTCTGTACGACAAACGGTCTCGGAGCAGATAATTTTTAAATGAGGAGTGATTTTTTACTTTGAAAGGGAAATAGCGGACTTCCTGTTGGATTTAGGTCTTTTTTGACAATGAGAGATTTGTAGACCTCGACGAGACGAACGTGTGAATAATTGGTTTGATCTCTCTACAACATTCCTATTGGCCATAGCGACCCTTTTTTCAAAAATGTGACTTTTATTTTGAAGGGCTTATAAAATCCAAACCGTGTGACTTTTGAAAAAGTTGTTCACATCTACTATAGAGACACTTCTATTCTATCCGGCCGCGCTACTCTGACATTTCTACAATAAATGGTGTTGTAAAAAAGCTGTGTGAAGCTTTTACTTTGAAAGGTAATTGGCGGACTTCCTGTAGGATTTAGGTCAAGGGTGTCAATGGATGAATTTTAGATCCCAATGAGTTGAACATGTCAGCAATTGGTTTTATCTCTCTACGACATTCCTACTTGACAGGGGTGCAGATTTTACTGTCTATTGGTTGCACGATTTTGTGGGTGCTAGTTTGTAGGTGGCGCTAGAGAGCACATGGGGTTAAGTTTTTCATTTTATCAAATGGACCACCGGTCCGGATGTGCGTGCCAAATTTGATGAGTTTTCGTGCATGTTTAGGGGGTCAAATTAGTGCTCGACTGCGACAGTAAAATAATAATAATAATAATAATAATAATAATAATAATAATAAGAAACAAACGAACGAAGAACAATAGAGGCCTTGCCCTCAGGCAAGGTGGCCTCAGTTGAGGCCACCTCGCCCTCGGGCTCGGTCCCTAAAAATGAGGCTTTATTCACAAAATAAGAATATACTTACTACACATATTAGCATTTTTTGTAACAAAACATAAGTATTTTTTTTTAAGTTTTTAAAATATTTTTCAAGCAATGCGTTTGAGAAATTCACTAAATTACAACAAAAAAGCAGGTCTTTTTCCACAAAAAGGTAAATAAATTAAGGGATTCTTTATCAAAATAATTGGCCTACTCCTGCAAAAAATGAAGTAAAAATTAAATCTTGTGCATCACAAAAAAGATCACTGGTGGCAAAAAACCAATCATTGTAAAGCATACAAACAGGTGACCTACTTTTTGGAGAACAATGTAACCAAATGACAGAAGAAAAACACACAGGTGTGCATTACTCACAGAAACTGTGCCCAACAGGCAGCCCTGACAGAAGAGGTCAAAGCTAAAACTATTACACTCACTTGGAATCAGGACGATGTATCACATTTCTTAGCAAAGTCCAATACACGTAGGATTTAAAATAAGAAAAACAAAACTTTCGGAAGTGTCTCAGTGACAGAACAGTGTCAGTGTTGTCACAGGTTGAGTGGTGCAGTCCTACTGTAATAAATTCCTGACAGCTGTCGTGGCGACGCTGAAGATTCGCTCGTT
This sequence comes from Salarias fasciatus, assembly GCF_902148845.1. NCBI lineage: Eukaryota > Metazoa > Chordata > Actinopteri > Blenniiformes > Blenniidae > Salarias > Salarias fasciatus. The sequence goes on along the minus strand of NC_043750.1, from coordinate 3,998,437 downwards.
TAGGAATGGACGGTTTTAGGCAAAGAAGGCACACTGGCTTGTTATTTACCTCCAGAAAAGCAAATTCTTCCTCCCATGACGGTTGAAATTTCCTGTGTTCATCGCATAACTTTAGTTTAATTTTACCGGCGGCAGCCATGAACTCCACTGCGATCGGGCTTCTTCGAGTCTTTTGTTTTTGGCGGTGAGCAAACAGCCTATCGGCGCATTACCGCCACCAGCTGGAACAGCCCCGCAGTTGCAACACTTATCTGCCTGTTGTCAGCAGGTCAAACACACTGCCCTCTGGTGTCCGCATATCAGAAACGTTTTTTCCTCATTAAAAGTAGATTTTTTTTTTTTTCACTGCTTACAATCAGCCGTGGGCCGCACCGTTACAGCATGCGGGCCGCATGCGGCCCGCGGGCCGCGGGTTGAGTAGCCCAGGGCTAAGGGGTGAAATGGGATTCAGCCTAAGTCAGTAGGACTTGTCCGGTTTATCAGGTTTTTCAGTGCTGCTGCTTTTGCACAGTAAAGGAAACTAATTTACTGTAGACTTCCTGATCAAATCCTTTGTGATGATCTTAAATTACGATTATTCTCTTCCTGATTAACGCCTTCAAGATCCCAGTCAGATTTATTCAGTTTGAAGTGTCCAAAGAATCACATCGGGGTTCATGACAGAGAAACGCCACAAGTCTCAACCAAGTCATCAGTTCCACAAACTTAACTTTCTGTTTTCAGGAATGAAAAGACTATGGAGATTTTTGAAATGTTGGTGTTGTTTTGTGGGGAAAGTTATTGGCAAGATGAATTCTGTTTTTATGTTCACCTTTGCAGCGAGTCCTGTGAGTTTCTAGACTCTACAGCTGCAGGGATCTGTGTGTCTATATAGATGCTTAAAAAAAGATTTTCCTTATGTGGCTAAAATAAAACTGATCATTCCCAACAAGTCAACATGACTGGCCAGTTTGATGGAGCCTGAATGGACGAGATATCCGTCCAATCAGATCGCTGTGTTTGGCAGTCTAATAGTTGTTCGGCACCATCTTCACACACCAGCACACTGATGTAAATGTGATTTTTATTTTTTCTTCAGCTCTTCTCGATGCGGCACTCGTATATTTCCATACGTTGAGACATTCAAAGCGACTCGTTGGAGCGTGCCGTCCTGAAGCTGCTCCGTCGGCAGCCGCCTGAGCAGAAGGTGGCGGTGAGCCGTGACGGTTAAAAACACTCTCGGCAGAGAAACAGGATGTGAAAAGAGAACATGTCGGGACACCCGATCGCTCCTCAGACGCCGCCGTCCGACCGCAGGAGGAAGCGGCCAATCGGCGTTTACTTTCTTTGACTCCTGATTGTTTGACTTTGTGGCACAAATATCAAACAGTGGCGTTGAGTGAGCGCCGAGTGAGACAGAAAACACTGCGCACTAACCGGCTGTTTCCCTCCGCTGCGTCTCCAGAACTCCGCCATGCAGTGAAGCGGCCTGAGGCCGGAGTCCTGCAGCCCTCAGCCGTCCGGCGGATGGCATGCTGACGTCCCGCCCGAGGACGAGGGCGAGTGCGAACGCCGTCCCGCTCCCTCCCGTCTGCCCGCCGTCCCCCCCAGCTGCGCTCTGATCCCTCCGCCCGCCCGCCCGGCCGGCCGCCAGCATGGATACGTCCTCCGAAGACAAGGTGGGATGCTACTTCAACAAGAGCGTCAAGTTCTTCTATGAGGAGAGCGGCAAGAACATCAGCGACCACTGGCGCCAGCGGGACTACGTCATCGTCACGCTGGGCATGACGGTGTGCTTCGTGGTCATCTTCTCCAACCTCTTGGTCATAGCCGCCATCTTGAAGAACCGGCGCTTTCACTTCCCCATCTACTACCTGCTGGGAAATCTGGCCCTGGCAGACCTCTTTTCAGGTAACGCTCCCCCGCCGATCCCGTCACTGATACTGATACCGCTGTTTACGCACAGAGAGCGACTGAGCCGCGGGAATCGGCCTGCTTTCTGAGCCGGGTTGACTTTACTCAGGAGGAAATCAAACCTGCAACCTGATCACTGGACATGAACCTGTTGAGTCCCGTCATAAAGTTTGATCACCTGACAGAGTTCATGATAGAATCAATTATTGAACCACATCATAAAACTAAAGCAATACAATTATCATTATAAAAGAGGCAAAAAAAAAGGGCAGGTTTGAAGGGAAATTCAGTGATAATGTATTAAATCGATTATTTAATCCAGATGAATTTGCTTTCATATTTCATAGCACTGTCTCAACACGCTTTAAAAAGAGTCATTAGCCATGAAAATGAAAAGCTGTTTCATTTAAACACAGATTTTTACTTCTATTTGCTTCTTTTTAAGAGGAGGCATTTAACATACTCACAAAAAAAAAACAACCTCTGGGAGTCAGGCCACTAGTTGGAGCTGTGCTTCAGACTGTCTCCTCTTCTTCTAGTCCAACCAGTATCGTATCTCATCTCCACTGATGCAGATCATGCTACAGTCCCACATTTACTCTGTGTTGGAGAAGTTATGTTGAACTTTAAAGAACCGCAGAAACACTCAGGAATCCTTCATTGTTGTTCTGTTTGTACTGTTCAGTTCTAGTTTACTGCAGTTTTCAGAAAAGTTTCTTTTCAAGCAGCTAAAATGCTGAAAAAGGTTAGTTTTCAAATGAAAGTACAGGAATAATAAACAGTAGTGAAGCAGATTTCAGTGAAGTGTTTGGTGAGTGTTCAGTGACTCCATGCAGGCCGTGCAGCTCTGAGGGGGTGAAACTTTCAAGGTCAGGCTGCCGTACTGAACATCAGCTGTCGGCAGATAAATCCGTCTGATCCGGTGCTCAGCAACACGTCAGGACCTTGAGTGGAAGGTTTTTCTTGTTTTTACTACAGTTCCACTAATGTTATTTAGTTTGGTGGAAATGAAAAGCGCACTGTTCAAAAATAGAACAGCAGCTCAGTGAAACTCTTTTCTACTTTTTTTCACTTTATTGCTCAACCAGATGAATCCATTACGGTTCTGATAGCGAGCATCTCGCCGTCTCTCCGGTCAACCACTAATGACATGAGTGTTTTCTGTGGTTGCACAGGAAGTGGAATTATTTCAGAGAAGAGGATCTGTCGGAATGAATAATGCAGTAACACAATGCAGTCCCGTTTACCTGATGACGTTTTCAAGTGAAAATGAAAACCTTTCTTTGTGTTTTGGGAGCCTGTTTACAGGGGCGTTCAGAAGAAACAGTGTCACGACTCCCAGTGCAGATTCTCCTGGGATTTAATGGTTTTATAACGGAATAACAATCAAGCTCCGTCGTCTAACTGCACGAATATCCACGAACCGACTGTTGTTAATGTTTACAGCGTATTGTTCTCTGTGTGTGGTTTCACTGCAGAACCAAACGGCTCGCACCAGTGGCCCAACGTGAAAACAACGTCGTTTTCAAAACGTGAAAATGCAAAATTTTTATGAAACAAAGCTGTAAAATAAATTAGTAATGTGAATATCAGCACGGATATGATAGTTTCTCAGTCGAAGTGCTTCGTCCGTTCACGTTCTTCTATATATAAAGTCATCAGGAGCACCGCAGGCTGATTTCAGGAGGATGTAGAACACCTTGGTGTGGAGCTCTGTATCCACTGCGTCACTGTTTAATGTCGGCCTGTTGTCTTCAAAAAAACTCCTGAACCAAGGGACTGAGCGTCGTCAGTTTATTTATATTGTACACAAAAAAACCCTGCGTTTTAATCCCTGTCTGCACTCTGACGCTGACGGCTGTTGTCCTTAAAAACATCCCGTCTGTTTCTCTCACAACGAGCAAACTGCACATTAAACACACCTGATAATGATAATTTACTCTTAGTTAAAAGTGTGGTGGTGAACTGTGACGATACAAAAGGTGTCAATTCATAAAAATCTCTAAATAATCGGCTCAGTAATAGTTTAGATTGATTAAAATGTTGATCATATATATGTTTTGATTGAAACCTTGGAAGTGCTTGAATACACAGGCAGAGTTTACCTGCTGGTTTAGGATTGAGGTTGTTTATTTCAGGTCAATACGCCTCAACCAGAACCCTTCCCCAGAATTAGGTGGAGGCGAATAAACGTGTTTGCCTTGTAAACACGAAGGAGAACACTTCAGTTCTGAGTTTACTGTGGCTACTGTGGTTTTACTGTGAAGTGAAAGTTAAGCAGCGGGACTGGATCACATGGTCACATCCGGATACCTGGACTGAGTAGTCAGATTTTCAGGTCCCGCCCGACCAACCAGGAACTGTGTAGATCTTATCAGGCCTTTGTGTAGAAAAGTGAAACCAGTGCGGTGTGATGCGAGGATGACTCGGCTCTCGCCCCTCCAGGTGTTTCCTACCTCCACCTGATGTTCCACACCGGGCCCTGGACCATCAGGCTCTCCAAGTACCAGTGGTTTGTGCGCCAGGGGCTGATCGACACCAGCCTGACGGCCTCCGTGCTCAACCTGCTGGCGGTGGCGGTGGAGCGCCACCAGACCATCTTCAACAAGCAGCTGCTCAGCAAGATGAGCACGCGGCGCGTCTTCGCCATCATGATCCTCATCTGGCTGGTGGCCATCGTCATGGGCCTGGTGCCCACCATGGGCTGGCACTGCCTGTGCGACCTGCCCAACTGCTCCACCATGGCGCCGCTGTACAGCCGCAGCTACCTGGTGTTCTGGGCCGTGCTCAACCTCATCACCTTCTCCATCATGGTGGCCGTCTACACCCGCATCTTCGTCTACGTGAGGCGCAAGAGCAAGCAGATGTCGCAGCACACGTCCCAGATGAGATACAAGGAGACGGTGTTCAACCTGATGAAGACCGTCTCCATGATCCTGGGTGAGGGAGCGCACACACACACACACACACTCTGTGTCCCGACACAACAAGGGCAGAGGCCACGCTGCATCCAAACACCCTGTCAGCATCAATCAGACTGTTTGTAGCCTGAAGCAACAGTATAGAGACACAACAGGTTCTCTGCTTCCTGCTTCGACTCGTCTCGGCGTCAGTCAGAGTTAAAGTCACCCTGACATCTTGAACACATGCGGCTGGTTTCTCATGCTGACTGATCCAGTTATGCTGCATGGAGCCTGCTAGAAGATTCAGTCTTGTTTTTTTGTTTTTTTTTTTTTTAACTGATTTCATCAGAGAAGCAAACACAGCACAGCTCTGAGACCTGAGATACAGGTGATGCTTTCATTGAAGCTAGCTGCCTCAAAGCCAGGCTGTCAGGGCGAGTTTATAACAACAGGCATAACACAGCAGGTACTGGAGAAACTTTTTGGATTTTTTTATTTTTTTTTTTTAACTTTCATCAGCACCACAACAAAGAAAAATTAGAAAGTTTAAATTCTAAATTATTTTGGCACAATTTTCCTGACCTAAGATGAAACGCGGCGCCTGGTGTGTTTGACACCCCTGATTTAAATGATACCAAACATCCATGTAGAGAATTATTTAAAGGTGCCTTAAGGAGTTTGCACGTTTTATGCGAAACAGCGCCCCCTGCAGACCTCGGGCGTAATGCAGCTTAGTGAAAAACTGTGCCTGTGGCTTGAAGAGAGGAACTCCTTCCTCGCTCTTTTAGTAGCACTCGAGTAAGATTTAAGTGTCTTTTACCTGGTGGAGTCTGTGTGGAGCTGTGGCAGTGCTAGAAGCCAGTCTGTTCTTACTTCCTGCTCAGTTGTTGCTCACTAAGCATCTGGCGGCGTAATGGCGGACAAAGCGAAACCTAACCAGCCGGAGCGCTCATTACGTCATTCCTTTCAAATTCTCCCCAAAAAACTCTGGTGCCGGACCGGCACTGTGACTTTCAAGTGACAATTTAGCGCCGTTAGAGGTTCTTGTAATGAATATGTCAGGGCACATTGTACACATCATTAAAAATGTGTAACATATTTATGGTGGAAAATAAGTATTTTTAAAGTTGAAAAACTCCTTAATGCACCTTTAATGTGAGCTTTTCCCACTGTGGTCTAACACCAACTGGGAATACTATATCAATAGTAATGGTGGGAAGAAATTTCATAGAATTAAAAACAAATGATGAAGTAAAATTAAAAGATTCACAAAAAGTTTGAAGAATGGCGAAGGGAGCCGCGCTCTGAGTGGTCGGTTTGACCTTCTGGTTCTGCTGTAGCAGCTCTCTCTCTTGAAAATGGAGGATAAGGAGATGGTCGACGCTCCTGCACCTCTCGAGCCGGGGTTTCTGACTCCGCCGTTCACTCGGTCATCTCTTTAATAGAACTTTTTAGTGCTGTTTCTGATCTTCAGAACTTTGTTTCTCTACCTGCTTCTCTGCTTATACGACAAGAGCCGTTTTTGTCCCTTTTCCATCAAACTGGATTCAATCAAATCTTCAACATGGTGTAAAAGAACATTTTCATCACTGTTTTTGGCCGATACAGTAAAACCCAGGCTAATTGAAGCATTAACGTCCCTGCAGCCTCAGGTCAGCCAGCGTTCAAGAAAACCCCTGCAGGGAGAGTTTCCAGCTTCCCCACCCACACTCACACAGGCTCAGGGACGAACTGGTTCACTCTCGATGGTCAAAGGTCAGACGCTTTCTGAGCTCGGTTTGTGTCGACGTGACTCAATGTTTCACACGACTCAGAGCCGCACGCGTGAGGAGGAGTTGGAGTAACGAGGCTTTGAACTTCTGTTTTACACACACTGACATCAGCGCGTCGCATGCTGTCACCAACACGAGGCTGGGGTCAAATTACAGTGGGAGAACTCGGTCTGCGCCGCTAAACAGGAAGATGAGAGAACTGGAGTTCGTGACTCATGTTCTCCACGGTGGCGACTCCGTCACTCTCCGCCCGGCCGTCCTGACAGCTTCCTGCCGTCCGGGTGTTTGGAGGATATTTACATTCTGAGCTTTTCCATCGCGTCGTTGATCGGCCGCTGACACGACGCCGGTTGTTTGGTGGGATTCTCCCTGCTCTGGTTTCAGATGGAGTCTCTCTGGAAAGCTCCGTCACGGCCCGCTTCTTCTGCTCCTGCAGGAATAATGACTTTTATCCAAAGCCATTATCCACAATGAATTTTTTCTTTACTTCTTCAGTTTTCAGTCCCAGGATGATAACTGGGAATTATAGTTTGTTTTTTCAGAATATTTGCTTGTCTTTGATAATATTCTTTTAAGCTCTCCTTTACTATCCATCTACTCACACTTGCGCAGAATTTCAATTGATTTTATTCACATTCATGTGTCAGTTGAAACTCTGGTATTGGGAGTTCACACACACACACACACACACACACACACACACACACACACACACACACACACACCTAGCAAACATCTGAATCTAGCTGCGATTCTTGATGTCAGGATGGATTGAGACCCGCCTGACGTCTCCCTGACAGAATCAGCTGATGGAAAGCGGCGGCTGCCTCCTTCCGTTGCTGCTCGCAGTGGAAACTGTGCAGAGCTCCTGTGATCGAGTTCAGATCCTGCGTGAAGCAACAGGAAACGTCTTTTCAGGGCCGGCGTTCGCTCTCGTGGGACTTCAGAGAAAGAAACGGCCTCCAGCTCCCTCTCTCAGCCTGCCTGTACACGCTCACCAGAGTCCCTCATCACACCTCACACACACACACACACACACACACACACACACACACACACACACACACACACACTCGGCTGTCTTTCTCCCTCCAGTTCCCGTTGTGTTCTGCTCACAGACACTCCTCCGCTCTCCCTCTCTCTCTCTCTCTCTCTCTCTCTCTCTCTCTCAGCCTCCCGTATATCTTTTCTCGCATTGTGAACCTTTGATTAAATTCCTCGGCGTTTTTAAGAGATGCGTGGCGTTCCTCCCGCCGCGTCGCCGGGCAGCCGAGGTTCGGCCGCCTCTGGCATGCGAGGAGGGCCGGAGGAACCCCGAGCGTGCCCCGACAGGGAGCCGCATAGCTCAGCTCCTGTGACAGAAAACAGCCTCCTTCCTTCTCGCCGTGCGGGCGGTGTGGGTGGAGGAGGGGGGGGTTACTCTCCGTTTGCGGTCGCCAGCTCGGGTTTGTGACCTCGGGAGTGAGAAGTCGTGGCTGCTTGTCTTATCTCGGGGCTGCAGTCCTGGATGTGGATGTGAGGCTCGCAGCGCCGAGCCGGACCGAGGTGGAGGCTCGGGGGTCTGAGGAATGCATGAACGCACTGTGAGAGTGTGTGTGTGTGTGTCTGTCTGTGCGTGTCCCTCACATTGTTTTGGCCTCTTCCTTCTGAGACTTGTTGGTGTTTATAGATCAGTGGTGAACGTGTGTGTGTGTGTGTGTGTGTGTGTGTGTGTGTGTGTGTGTGTGTGTGTGTAGTGAATTCCTGAGCTGCCTGATCGAGTATTATCACATTGAAATCTGACCATACAGACTAAACGCACTCCGCACGCTGACATGTTGTGTATCTGTGTGTGTGTGTGTGTGTGTGTGTGTGTGTATATTGTCTTTGAGGAATTTTCAGTGCCCCCCCCCCAGCTCACCCTCCTGCTTCTTCACATTCTTGACAACTCTGTTCTTTTTCTTTCCTCTGACTAACTCCTCTTTTCTTTATCTGTAATGTTTCTTGTTGGTTTTCCGTGTTGTTTTAACTCTTCCACTGACCTTATGTACCCTTGATGTGCCTCCCCCCTCCCCCCCCGCCCGCCCGCCCCGCCCCCTGCAGGCCTGTTTGTGATCTGCTGGACGCCGGGCCTGGTGGTGCTGCTGCTGGACGGCCTGGGCTGCGAGCGCTGCCAGGTGCTGAAGTACGAGAAGTACTTCCTGGTGCTGGCCGAGTGCAACTCCTTCGTCAACCCCATCATCTACTGCTTCAGGGACACGGACATGAGGAGGACCTTCAAGGAGATCCTGTGCTGCCTGTGCCGGCGGACCCGGCGCCACAGCGGCACCGAGGTCCACTTCACCAGCCTGGACCACGAGGTACTGTCCGAGAGCACCAGGGTGGACGACGGCAACCACAAGCCCAACAACCACTCACTGTGAAGACCGCCAGAGCGCCCCGCTGCCCCGCCGCCCCGCTGCCCCGCCGTCTCACACTGACTGCAGCAAACACTACAGCCGCCCGCGGCGCCGGTCTCTCACGCCGTCCGTCAAAGACACGTTTCAGGGCGCCGTCAAAATGTTTACCGTTTACATGTTTAAAGCATCACCTCGGTCTCCAGAGCTCCACCCAGATTGTTGGCTTAAAAAAAAAAAAAAAAAGGGAGGAGGAACAGAGATGCTGGTGTCAAATTACACACAGTCGGTGCTGCATTTCAAAAGGCTTCGCGCTTTTCTAGCAGGAAGTAATGTAGGAAAGGCCAATACTGGGATATTTATGGACATTTTGAATGGAATAAAGCCAATAATGTAATGAAGCATATTGTATGAGCCATTACCACAATAACACTTAATAATCCTTTCACTTAGTGCATTTTAAACAATCCTTTCAAATTGTAGTAAGTGCAGCCGATGTTGTAGTCTCCGAAACAAAAGCAGGTTTTCTGCACTTCGTTAATTAAAGACAATAATACTAAGACAGGACAGTCTACTTCTGGATTCCTGCTGTGCAACACTCAAAAGGCCTTTTATTGTTATAATACTGGCTTCATTACTTTCAAAATGAGTTATATTTTTACAATATTACACTTAATGGGAAATGTAGAACCGTGTAATTCAATACATTAAAAATCTGTGAATAAAAAAAGGACTTAATTTAGTGTGAAATAAATGTAAAATCATCCAGATGCAGTTAGAACAAGAAAAGTTCACACAAAAACAAACTTGACTAAACTTCACTGAACGCAATAACTGCAGATGTGTGATGTGCTGTTAAAGTGCTTCGATAAGCTGCTCTCTCACACACACACACACACTCACACACAGCCTCTTTATGGATGAGAGGGATATCTCCTCTAAGCTCTACCATCAGACAGTAGTGTTGATTTTAGGTGACGTTACATTAAATTACAGTCAGAGTTAATAAACTGGTTTTGAGCTGCAGGAGAAAAGTCGGATTCTGGGCGACGTCTTATTTCGCGTATTTTAACATTTTTTTATATTTTAGAAGAAATCATGATCACAATAGATAATTCCAGGTTAGAACGAGTAATGGTCTGACGATAAGAGCGCCTGGTCTGGTGTGGGGGAAGGACTCGTCCTCCCTCTCTGAACATCCCTTTCCTGTTTTAAAGGTGCTGTAGGCAGGATTCAGCATCTCCGCCATCTTGCTTAGGGTTACCTAAGCAAGATGGCGATTTGACCCATCTAAGATGGCGATTTGAAACCCAGCACAGCCAATCCTGTCCTGTTTTCTCTGACATCACACCCTTACGCAAGTTCAGCCCCTCCCACAACAACGTGTGACAAATGCCCCTCGACCAATCATGGTTAGAGCCTCAGGGGCTCTTCTGATTGGTCAAAGATACCTGGAGCTGTCGAGATTCATTTTCAGCTCAGAACAGAGACAGATGAAAACACTGCGCCCTCGCAGTAGAGCAGTGATGCTACACTCCTAAAGGATTATCAATGGATACTCTAACATTTAATCCAAAGAAAACACAGAAAAATTAGCATTGACTAGCAAAATCCTGCCTACAGCAGCTTTAAAGGTAGTTTCATGCGACTGTTTCCTTATTTCACTTTGAAAAGAACTCGCCGTCATCAGAGCAGGTCTGACCTGGTTAACCTTCGTCTGGCTTTATTTTTGCACAGTTTCACTGGAAGGTGGTTTTATTCTCAAGCTAAACGCGCCACTCTGCCAAATCTCCTGATCGGTGTGAACGCTTACCAGAAGAGCGGGAGTGTGTGTGTGTGTGACTCAGAGCGAGATGCCCTCAGTGTGTGTGGCGTGCGCACTCTGTCCCCTTCAGTTTGGATTTCACTACATTCATGCGCAGACACATGCAGGGCATGCAGCTTGTAGAAATCCCCGGTGGAGGAAGAGCAGTTTGCTGAAACAACAGCAGCATCGACGAGACGGAATCATGAAATAAACTCAAATAGGTCGACTCCACAGCCTGTCGGCTGGAAAATACAATACAGGTGCTGTACGTGCAAATATTGAACCTATGGCTGGCAGAGTCGCATTAAATCACAATTAATGTAGAGCTGTCAAAAGATTTATTTAAAATTGGGATTAATCAGAGAATTGGAGTTAGTTTTTTTTCTCTCAATTTTTAAAGATGAATTTGATGTAGACGTCGTATAAAGTTGGTCTTCCTTTCACTTTATTTTGAAGGAAAATCCTAAAAGGAAATTTCTTTCTTTGTTTCTTTGTATTCCTGATTAAGACAGTCCAGTGAGAGATGTTCAGTCCCTCCAGGAAGCTGTGATTAAAACAGTTAATTTAAATTCAGCCGACCTCGGTGAATTCTGGGCCACCTCGTAATTTTGTGAATTTACGGTGATTGAACAAAAAGCTTCACACTATGGGGTTAAAACTGCCTTGAAATGAAAACAACAGAATTTTAAACTTGCCACTCAAAATGCGATAAATCACGATTAACTGTGGAAATCCTGCGATTAATTGCGATTTAGAAAATTACTGTTTTGACAGCCTGCATTAAATTCCTGCGAGAAGCCACTTCAATAGGAACTGAGAAACTCCATGTTGTTAATGCAGCATTGAAGCGTGTGTGTGTGTGCGTGCGCGCTCGTTCGTTCTGCAGCGTCAGACTTTCCCACAGGAGCAAACGCTCCTCCGGTCCCTCTAAACGAGCTCTCCGGCCCGCCGCCGCTTCCCGCCGTCTGCAGGTTTTCAGGAATCAGCCGAAGGCGTCGCGTCACATCCAGCCGTTCGTCACTCCTCTCCGGCCGCCGTGCGGCTCTGAGCACATCCAGATGTGCGCCGGCGGTCCGGTTCCTCTGACTCGGCCGTGTGTGTGCGTGTGCGCGTGTGTGAGTGTGTTATGCGGCGCGACTCACAGAAACATTCTTGAATGTTTGTTTTGCTGGTGACATTGAGCTCAGAGGGAAGGAAGGAAGCCCGGGCTGGTATTTGTGTGTTGATAGTAAAATATGCAATTCAGAGGAAGTTATGTGATGGAGAAGCGTCGAGTGTGTTTAAAGGGAATTCCATTTCAGAGAGCGACCCCAGTCTGGACAGTATATTCCACTATATTCTCTGTATTTACATTTCTAATAACTTGGGTTGATGGTATGGGTTTAGTCTTGTTTCCCAGTAGAAATAATTTCCTATATCGGGTTTATTTTTGTACAAAAGTGTTGCAACTAATCTGAATAAATGCACATCTGCCACTCTGAGCGATTGTGTGGTCGTGTGTGTGTGTGTGTGTGTGTCTCCCCGCCGTCTCTGCATGCTGAGATTCACATTCATCTTTGGATTTTCTCTGCTTGTTTGACTTTGATTCCAGTTTGGATGTGACTAACCCGTTTCTTTTTCCTCTCCTCCCCTCTTCATGTAATCCCCCCCCCTGCTTTGCTTCTTTACTTGGCCCCTCTGCTCCTCCACCTCCGTCCCTCCGTCCCTCTCTGTCTCCAGAAGTCTCGCTCTGCCGAGACGGCGGAGAAGACCAACGGGTCGCCTCTCATCCGCGACGGCTCGGAGGACGTCTCCGCCTCCTCGGACAGGTGGAAGTGACTCCGGCGGCGGTCGGTTAGCTGGAACGTACGTCCAGACTGCAACTCCCCCACCTGCCTGTGTGTGTGTGTGTGTGTGTGTGAACTAATGTCAAGGTGTTTCGAAGAGAAAAGATCCGTCATCGGCCTCAAGGAGGAATTAAAAAAAAAAAAAAAGAAGAGAAGCAAGGCCGCAGCATGTGGGACGTCTAGAGCTGGTTTCCTGCTGACGCACTAATGACTGCGTGGTTTTTCCTCTAAACACACGGCGGGAGACGAGCAGCACCTGGAACAAACTGACAGCGAGAAGACGACGGATGACAAAACCCAAGTGTGTGTGTGTGTGTGTGTGTGTGTGTGTGTGTGTGTGAGGGTCAGCGCCTTTTAACCCCGTGAGGTCCAGGGTGACGGAGCGGGACATTGATCGACTGAAACTCAAATCTTTAAAGGAAGAACAGAAACATGAAATCGTCCGGATCTCGGCGGATTCGGCCTCGTTCCGGCCGTTTGAAAGTCGTCCCAGTCAACGCTGGACGGAGGGATTGTTCCAAACTGCCGTCAGTCCCGTGAGGTTTCCAGAGCGCTGCTCAGGCTGTGTTCCGTCCCCGTGACTCCGAGAAATGAGATTCACCGAGTCCCAAAAGGAAAATGACGCCGTGCAAATCTGTAAGAGAGCGAGAGTGTTTTCCTCCTGGTTGATCGGCCAGTGTAAAATAGAATGTCAGATTTTATGTTTTAGAGTCTTTTCTTCTTCTTTTTTTTAGGTTTTGAAAGTCGTCTTGGGTTGGTTTTTCATGGCTGCAGTTCAACAGTTTTATTAAATGGTTTTAATGGTTTTATTGTTTTTTTTTCTTTCTTTAATGTGGTTTTTGTATCTACGTGATGCTTATTGAAGCAAACTTAATCGTGCTGATATTCTGTCAGAACATTTAGAATCCGGGCTGACACACTCAGCCTTGGCAGTAAAATTAGTTTCTCCTCCATTGGTTCGACTCATTTCTTGAAACAGAAATTACATTTTTAAAATTCTAAGATCATTTGGCAGAACAGTCTGACGGCTCAGCTCACTGGAAAACGCTCATTTCTCTCCTAAAACTGTTCATTCATGTTTCAAAGCTAAACTGAGATCTAAATTCCTTCGAAACGCTTCGTCCCTTCGGCGCTGTGTGGCTCTGACACTCAAAATGTTAGACTGAGTCTATCAATCGGTTTAGATCAACATGATCTATTCATTTACTGCGCTGAACCATTTGCAAAGATGTTCTGAGACATTTCAGTGTGATTAAATGAATGAGAAACTCTTGTGCTGTGAGCAGCTGTGAGCAGCTGCAGAGCAGTTTGGAAATGAGTCGAATCAGTGGAGAAGAACTGTAAAAGTCAGTTGGGTTGCCAGGTTGTGCAGGTTTCACTTTGACTCGCAGCTTTTCCAGAACATCTTCAAAAACTAGACTATGATAGGTTTCAGGTTTCTGCGTAATTCATGTATTTTAAATTCATTACACAAAGTGAAATAATCCATTTTTAGATTCATTCGCCATAATTTAAAATCATGAAAATCAAATGTTCTCAATAAATCAGAATATTCCATGAGATCTGATGAGTTTTCTTTTTTTAATCAGTGGAATTAGTCGTCAAATAAAAAAAAATAAAAAAAAGTTTGAAACTAATGTTTGTTGACGTAAACTGACAGAATTAAACTTTCTGATCTGTTTGGGATTGTTCACTCACAGATGAGCTCCACAGAAATCAAACCATAAATCTGTTCCTTAAAACATCAAAATAAGATGTCAGATCAGTGGGTCAAACTAACCAGGAAGGAAGCTGTGGCTGAGGTTTTTCAGATTAAGGGTTCTCTTGTGCCTGTTTTTTCTGTGAGATCTGGAGCTGAAGCCAAACGCTGCAGCGAAGCCTCGTGCTGTGAGGTGAGTTCATGGAAACACAGAAGCCTCCAGAACTGGAGAAAAGAAGTTTTTACACTGAAATGATTTCTTGGATGTAAACATTTTCTCAGAGGGATCAGTGAGTTTTCATTGCAGCCTGAAAGAGTCAGAGACCTGCTGATTCAGCTGTTTTTTTGATTTAAAGCTTCTGAAGTTGTTTAAGCCCCTGGTTTTAAACAGCGGGATCTTTAGTGGCGCCGCCTGCTGGTGTGGAGGATGAATGAAGATTTGAGTCCTGTCTCCCACTTTAACACCTTGATCCTTTACTGACATACTTTCAGTTTCCATTAAACTCCCGCTCTTCTTGCCTCATATCAACACCAACCCGCTTCTCCTTCAGGGTGAAACATCTGGAACCCGGCGGAGAAAACTTCCCCCGTGTACAGAATAATCCACCTGCCAACCGCCACGTGACCTCTGTTCTGCTCTGCTTGTTTTTCATCTGGAATCAAATGGAAGCTGTTTTGATTTCAAAGCTTATTCCTCATTAGAACATAACACCCTGCAGGGTTTAAAAATTACTAGAAAAACAAGCTTTTGTGGCATGAACTTGATTCGTCACTTATGACAGAAATATCTGAGAACTGCCAGATATTAAATCCTGCAGAGATCACAAATCGCTCGCTTACTGCAAATCGTCCGGCCATAAAATTTAGATTAATCAAGGCGTCATAAATGTGAATTGTTGGTGAAATGCAATTAAATAAAGATGATTTCTCATCAGGTGACAGTTATTATCCTGGCAACCCAAATGTTACTGTCATTTACGACCCGAACGCAGGACTGTGAAGGGACTATCAACATGATTAAAGTTTGTTGAGCTGCTTCAGCAGAAAGTAATATCAAGCTGTTAAACATCGCTGTTTTTTCAATATGCTTTTAAAAAAAAAAAGAGTGCTTCATGCCTGTGTTGGATTTATTTTCATATACAGAGTGGATGATGTGCTAAATGTTGTGAGCCCTCACTGTACTGGACTGTTCCAAGCTGCTGCTCTGGTGAATGTTTTGTGATCTGAAGCTTTATTTATTGTCATGTTCAGACGTCATGTTGGTGCTGCTAAAAAAAAACTAATCAATACAAAAAGGGAAGAAAGAAAAAAAGTGAATTTTTCAAAAATCTGAGTCCAAACAGTGAAGCTTTAAGATGTTTAGTATTTATAAATAAAAATAATCCAAAGATGATTTGTTATATTTGTAGATTATTGGTAAGAAAAAGCTGAATACAACCCCACCTCCACCTCCACCCCACCTCCACCTCCACCTCCACCTCCACCCCACCTCCACCCCACCTCAGATCAGATCAGATCGTATTGATCTGTCTGGATGAGGAGTCAGAGGATGAATGAACAGGTTATCTTTCCCTTTTTCGGATGCACAGATCTCAGATATTTACATTTAACAAAACAGAACAGTCATTTTCACAGAGAAGTCTGCATGTTTATTTTTGCACAGCTGCTCATGTCTTTACGTTGAGTGTGGTGGAGCGAAGCTCGCAGATCGAACATGGAGATGTAAAGTCAGGCTGACAGGAAGCTGAATGTCTTTCTTTTAAAATCCTGCGACTGTAGCGCGGCTCCCCGCCGCCGGCGCCCCGGCTGGACGGAGCTCCATCAGCGTCTGGGCTTCCTCTTCTGTCTGCGCTGCTCTCTGGGGATCATCCTCCTCAGCTGCCTCAGGAGCCTCATCAGAGGCCTCCCCCCCCTGCCCCCCCTCCTCCCCGGACCTCTGAAGGGGTTTCTGGACAGGAAGCCCCCCATGGTGAGCTGGACAGCAAATCACAGCACAGTGAGCGATTTGGAACTCTCAGCATATCGAAAAAACTCAAACATTAAAATAATATCGCAGTACATTTGAAAATGTCACAGTTTGAACTGAAATACGGGTCAAACTAAGACGTTCCTGTATTCGCCGGTCTGTTTCCTGCAGTACTAACATGGGCTTCAGGATAAAGCTGAGACGCTGATCTGGTCTAGCTCAGGAAGGCTACATACCCAGCAGCAGATCCCAGCGTCTCCCGTCTCCGTCCAGTGTTGAAGGTCCGTCTCGCCGAGCGTCTCTCGTGTTTATCTGTCTCTCCTCCGTGCAAATGGGAATAAAGCAAACTCGTTCAGTCACATTCTGCGTGAGTGACGCTGCAGAGGAAGGAGGAAGTATGTTGCTCCTGAAGTCTTCAGACTGACGGCGTTCGCTCAGCCAGGTGTTCTGGGGTCAGGACCGGAGCGCTGCTGCTCCTCCGGTCCGGTTCAGGGACAAAGAGAGTCTGACTGAACCACATGCACTGATTTTACTGATTGAGGTGTTTTTAAACTGCACTTATAAGAACTTCACTTTTCAGATTGTTCACCAACTCACAGTATCGTCAGCTCAAGGCCTCCATGGGCGACCTTTCTGTGTGGAGTTTGCATGTTCTCCCTGTGTGTGTGTGTGTGTGTGTGAGATTTCATTCACAACTTGATTGTTTCAAAAGGTTCTGATCAGACGAGGTAAAACAGAAGCGATTCTATAAAAACAGCCTGAGTGAGGCGTTTAGTTTCCATCCTGCCCGTAACACATGAACGCTGTTCTGTTCACACCCGACAGCCCTGCAGGACACCAGACTACAGTCGCTGATCGTATTAATATATGGAGTCATTTTGTCGTCGCTCTTCAAGCAGAATGAAACCGAGAAGACCAAACATTCCTGATGAAGACGCCTCGTTTCATTTGTTGTTTTCTGCTGTTGGTTTTATTTGATGCATAAAATTAAATCCTAAAAACTCTGCATGAGTTCCTAAAAAGGAGGATTCCTCGAGTTTCTGTGAGTGAGTCACAAAACTGAAGCCCTGAAGAGTGACAGTGATGACACACACACACACACACACACACACACACACACACACACACACACACTCACTCACTCACACACACACACACCAGTGCGTCACTGAAGGCGTGTTTCTGGACTGTGGGAGGACATCAGACGACACAGAGACAAAAACTGACCATACGCAGGTTGAACAATCTCCACCAAGGAAGTCTGTATTGACTTCAGACGAGCGACTCAGGTTCCTCATCGCAGTGTCGTTCACAATCAGGGAGTTGAACTGGTGAGCAGCTACAAATATTTGGGCACTATAATAGATAACTCGCTCAAATTTGATGAGAACTGTGACATGCTCTGTAAAAAGGGTCAGCAGCGCCTATTTTGTCTGAGGAAGCTCGCTAAATTCCAGGTAGACAGAGGCCTGATGAAAATGTTTTACTGTGCTTATATCGAGTCCGTTATTTCCTTTTGTATCCTTTGTTGGTACGGTAATCTTACTGTTAAGGACAAAAACTCCTTAGGGAGAATTGTGCGCGTTGCTTCCAAAGTAGCCGGGGTGAAGTTCAGCAGCCTGGAGGAAATTTATAATATTCAGCTGCTTAAGAAAGCCAAGAACATTTGCAGAGACGAAACCCACCCTCTGCATCAGGAGTATAAGCTCCTTCCCTCTGGCCTCCGCTTCACTGTCCCTCTAGCTACTAAAAACAGATATAAATTTTCCTTTGTGCCTCTCTCCATCCGCGCTTTAAATGCCGAGAAGAAGAGGAAGTAACAGCATGTCCACCAGTCTCCATGCTTTACTATGCGACTACTGCACATTTGCTGACAGTGGTTTGTCATTTCTTGTTTGCCGTCTGGAATGTTTCGCACAGCTTGGTTTTATGGGTCCACCTTGCTGATCTGCTTTTTATTTGTACTGGAGCTGATGATGCACCGAGGTTTGTTATGCTTTTATGTTGTCTTGCATATTTATGTTATGTATGAACGTGAACTTACTGCACACTGAATCGCCCTCCAAGGGACAAATGAATAAACTGAACTGAACTGAACTGAACTGAACTCCACTCAGAAACCCTGAAATCGAACCGGGGATTTGATCACTGTGGCACAAGAACCACCACTCCACCGCGCTGCATCGTTACGCATTATGTCCAATAGATTGTTAGATTCACATTTTTTATATTTTTGTCTGCAGCTGCTGCAGTTTTAGATTTCTGTTTGTTGCTTTTAGACTCTTCCTCTCTAAAATGTTCATTTTAACATCATTTCATTGGCTGCATTTGTTTTTTTAATTCATTAAGTGTAAGTTGAAAAGTCTTTTGCTGTAATTTAGTTAATTTAATTGAGTTAATTCTTTATATTACTTTATATCAAACATTATTTTACATACACTTTTTAAATGATCAACTTAAATATGACTAGTTGTGTCTGTTTGCCTTTATATTCTATCTCACTCTTTTAATGGAGCAGATGGAGAAATCTGGATTTCTGAGTTCCCCTCTTTACTGGAACTGCTTTACATAATCCATCACTCTTCTGACTCACTGACTGTGTGATGCTGCCTTGCTCAGGAGCGCCGCCGTGTGGAGAAAGAGCGCATTGAGACTGAGATCTACTTCCAGAACCAGCCGATTTATCACACAGTCTTTTCCCGGGACTGCCGGGTCGCACTGCGCAGACAGAGGACCCTCTGCTGGACCGGGTCTGGGTCTTTGGAGATCAGTGATGAAGAGGAGGAGGAGGAGGCATCCTCTGGTGCGCACGTGACGTTCAGGGGGGCGTGGAGCAGAGACAAGTGAGCCCTTTGAGGGCGCCTGTTTATTTCTAGGCTTTCTTATGTGCATATTTCTGGAGGTTTGTTGAAATTTCCCTCAGACGCGCGTGTCTGCATCACAGGGTCCTCCTCCACCTCCTCCTCCTCCTCCATCTCTCCTCCTCCTCCTCCTCCTCCTCCTCCTCCTCCTCTCCGTGCGCCACAGCGCGGCCATGGTGGACTCTCCCAGCGAGATGAAGAAGACCTTCTCGGTGCCGGAGATCAAACCTCTGGACCAGTACGACCTGAGCCGGGCCAAGATCTGCGCCAGCGTGCGGTGGCTGCTGTCCAAATCCTACGGCTCTGCAGGTAGGACGGTCCCCGGCCCCGGCCCCGGTCGCGGTCCCGGTCTTTCCTCGCGCAGGACGCGCTTTGGGTGGGGCGCTTAATAATTGATGGTGCTTCATGTTGGACTTATTCAGCGGTTTTTTTGTGGGGCCAAGCTTCAGCATCCTCCGCATCCCGCCTCCCAGCATCCTCCATGATGCTCGCGCCAGCAGGAGCCCCTCCGGGCGGCGCAGATGGAGATCAGGTTACGGTCGACCATTTACAGCCAATTATTTGACGTGAGCGCGCGGCTTGTCTGGTGGGATCTCCTCCGAGGGGCGTGTGGATGGATGGATGGATGGATGGGTGGATGGATGGGTGGATGGATGGGGGCTGGAGGCTGTCACCGCTGCAGCGCAACAAAGGTTTTTTTTTTTTTTTGGTTTTTTTTTTTGGGATGCGGACTCAGTCAGGGCCGTGCACGGATGGTGCACGGTGGATCGCTGGCTCGAGCCCGATCGTCCTCATCCCGACTGCGGTTCTGCTGAGCCGCAGCCTCTGTGTGTAAAATGGGTCAGGGCGGCATAATATTTGTGTCAGTGTTACGCACGCTGCACGCTGCGCCATAGCGCGTGGCAGCGCAGTGAAGGTGACACGGAGGGTCTGAAGACAATGGGCTGTTTCTGCTGCCGCAGCTGCTCCACGTGTTTCCAGCTCATCGCCAGATGTTTGGTGTTTTTTGGCACATCTGACATGCGGGGGATGTCTTTCATGATGCGTTCAGGTTCACTCTGCAGAATCAGAGATGATCACAGTGGCTGGAACTCCCCCGGGCGCCTTCAAATCCCATCATCACAGCGTTGAAATAGAGAAAAATGCTGAAATCAGCTGTTTTTTCACCCTAAGTGACTGTTGTCAACCAGCCTCAAACTGCCTGTCAGCAGTAACGTAGCAAATAATAACAAGCTGCGGCGGCGTCTGTGACGGCTGCTGACCCTGACCACTGGAAGAGGACCGCGTTACGTTAGAATCCCTTCTGTTTGCCCTCAGACGGCGTCTCACCTCCAGGAGGACAGGAGCTGAAGCCCAGCAGGGAGCCTCATTGTTATCTGCCAGCTGGAAAATGTCTCATTCAATTTTAAAGGAGGCCCCAGAACAAAACAGCACTTATAATGTCACACATGGGTCCATTCACCACACACACACACACACACACACACACACACACACACACACACACACACACACACACACACACACACTAATGACACAGCTGAGATTTACCCCGCATGAGCAGGCCAGTAAATGACGACTGAGGAAAATGACTTTGTTACTGACGTTTCCTCGTATTGAGTTTGACGTTTCTGGAGTCCGCTGTAAACGAGGCCCCAGTGATGTTAGAGGGTTTTATTTTTTTTGTAAAGGATTCAATAGAAGCCTCTTCCTGAGCAGCAGCGGGTCTGACTGAGAGTCGAGCTGCATTCACAGCAGAATCCGGCTGAGCAGCAGCTTCCTGCAGAATCCTTCATGAACACAATCTGACTCATTTTCCATCCATCAGAAACAGTTATTCTGAGTTTTTTCCTCCAGATAATGAAGCTTTTCTTCCATAAGCCAAAGACACTGTTACACACAGAATTATTGAGATGAATAGGACTAGCTTCTTTCCTGTAATGCCTTATAATTTTTGAACAGATACTTGCTTAAAGCAGTAATTGATCCATTCATAAAATAACAATAATCAATCCTGCAGTCAATCTACACCCACAGGAATGAAGTTTTCAGTTTGAGAATGTTGTGATTTGATTGTCATTGTGTTACAAAGACAATAACATCCATATTTATATTGATTTGAAGTCATCAGTGATCCTCAGCGCAGTCTGCTGTTTCTAATAGCTCCGTGCTGTTTAGCTCCTCTGGCTCGTTTCTGTTTTTCCCAAATACAATCAGAGTTATATTAAACGCTCTTGCTGGCTGCGACTCAGCGGTCCAGGCTCATTGTATTCGCTGCCATCAGGACAAACGGCCGTTCTCCATTTCCGTGGTTCCCATAGTGACGGCAGTCCTCTTTCCTCCCAGCGCCGCAGACTGTGAAAGGCGAGGGTTCAACCCCAAACACACACCCACGCTGCGAAGGCGAGGCCGTCGCCTCTCTCCTCTCCTCAGAGAGAAGGCCTTACATAAGGAGGCCTTCCAGTCGGGAAGGGGAGTCGTCCTGGCCTACATTCCCAGTCGTCATTATCTGTGTTTGGACAGAAGAGGAGGAGAAGCAGCAGAAAGTAAACAGTCAAGTCTTCGCTGCACGCTGATCGTTCCTCAACTCCAGTCCTCGAGATTATGGAATATGGGTCAGTCAGGGAACTGTGCTCTGTGTGTGTGTGTGTGTGAGATGACCTGGTCAGAAACAAACTGACATCCACACACACACACACTCCTTCTCTCTGGTCGGGGTAACCTAAATGAGCTGTTCATGCAGATGACGGCGTTCTTCACTGCAGGCTCTCTGCAGCGAGACTGTCGCTCGCTGTCACCTCATTTCCATAGTTGGAACACGTCTCCCTTTTATCCACGAGATATTTGATTTCCTCGGCTCGAATGGATCACAGCTCCGCTGCAGTCTCTTGCATGCGCTGCTTTCCGTGCGCGGGACGATTCCTCGGTGAAGCGTCGCTCTGCGCAGTGTGCGTTCCCAGTTCTCTCAGAGAACAATGCAGCGAAGCTGACTCGTTCTTTTCTCTCGTATCAGCAGAAAGGTCACAAATATCTCATCTGGGCCTGAAACAGCTTCGAGGCTCTGCTCACACGCAGCAGAGAGCGTCCCGAGCCGGTACCTCCGCCTGTGGATGATGGGGGTGTGCACTCTTTGAACTTACGCCATCATCCACTGAAATATTCATTCTCGACTCGTTTGAATTTACAGGCTTGTCTGGATCCTCTGCTCCGTGCCTCACAGAGGCATGAAAAGCCGACTTAATCCTGACTCAAACATGCAAAACGACATCCATGATGCTAACATGTTAACAGTAATAACAAATCCCAAGTGTCATTGGACCAACTCAGAGTAAACCCTGAACAGATCCTCAGTATACCTCCTGCCCCTTTTCAGAAAACGTCCCGGTGGAGCTGCGAGACCCGCTGTACAAGGACCAGTATGAACAGGAGCACCTCAAGCCGGCAGTCTCCAAGCTGCTCCTCTCCCCGGAGATCTACTGCCGGGTCCAGGCCCTGCTGGCCCGGACGCATGGCGTCTCCCCGCCGGCGTCGCAGGACTCCCCCGCCGACAACTCCGCCCTGCTGCAGCTCCTCATCAAGAAAGGCTTCACCCCAAAGGTGCAGGACGTCGACGTGACGGAGGAGGACCTCAGCAAGAGTCCCATCAAAACGGTGCGTGTGATTCGTGGCGTTTTTTAGCATGTTGATCAGAGGCGGAACGCGGGTCTAAGTACAGAAGGGGCGGAGCATTCTCGAAGGGCCCTTATGATAGTAATTCAAACATTCAACCATTCAAACAAAACCTCATGCTACCATCAAACACACTAATGCTCACTTATTGAGCCAAGCAAACCTATATGCCTCAGAAAGCAGAATAAAGTTACAAACCAGTTCATAAACTTGTTCTGAAGAACAAATACACGTATGCGGACACACACACACACACACACACACACACACACACAACTGCAGCTTGACAGGTGTCAATCTCAGAGCGACCGCTGTCCATGGTGCTAAAAACTCAGATTAAAAGTCACGGGCTAAATCTGTACCATCTTTGATACAGCTTGAATATAAAATAAACACAGCTGGTCTAAAATTACACAATCTATTCAGATAGATATAGACACAGCTATATATCTATATCTTTTGGAATTCACGTATATTAGAAAAAAAATAATAGACTCGGTGGTTTCTTATAGTTGAGAGCAACACAAGGCACATTCCAATAGGCAGGTGTTTAAGACCACAGCATTCTGATAAAGATGATATTTTTGAAGGTTTCACTGACTCACCAGTGGCTCCGATGTTAGGTTTTGGGTAGTACCGCTAGCGGCTAGCATAGTGTTTAGCATACTGTTTAACTTCCCTCCAAAGAGTTCAGATCAAGTGCAAAAGAAAAAACTCGTTCATGCCGCACAGCCAATCAGCGCTGGCTTACAGCTCTGATGCATTCATGGACAGTAATGTAAGAATTGGTAAATTGGAGCCCACAATCATATCTGTATACTTTCTCGCACACACTGCACATTTTATTATAATAATTTATTTCCAAGTAAATGTGAACACATCACATGAAAGGGGGCCCTATGACCTTGTGGGCCCTGGGGCGACCGCCCCCTTGCCCCCACTCTGGCTCCGCTACAGGTGTTGATAGTAAGATTTTTCAGGTGATCTTCAAACCATATACTCTTGCTTTGCCAGATTGTACTGATCAGTGAGGTTAATCAGCTGTTTCTGATTGGTGCAGAACGCCCACCTCGCCCTCATGGACTCACTGATGTCCCTGGCTGCTAAGGAGACGGTGGGCCAGGTGAAGATGGCGGCCGAGGCCGAGCAGATGGGCGTCCTGACTCCGTGGGAGAACGCTCTGTTCTTCTGGGTCAACAGGGTGAGACCACATGGACTCCAGTGAACCCCCCCGATGTCTTCCTCTCACCTGAGGCTCCTGCTCACAGCTCACAGCTTTTACATTTTATAAATAGATTCGCTCACTCCACAGAAGTCGCTGCTGCCAACAGTTTTAATCATGAGCTCAGTAACCTGAACTGGCCTCGTGTTAAAGCAAAAAACAATCACACAGCAACGCCAGGTCCAGAAATCTCTCCTCTAATTTTAAAATTGGAAACAGGTGCAAGACTGATTAACAGATTTAACTTCACCGTTGAAAAGTTAATACACTGTTTTTACCACATCTAGGTAGTATTAGCATATTTTACCAAGTACTGTGATTTTCACTTTATTTGATTTCACTTTCAGTGAGATTAATAAAGTTCTCCTGAATGGATTTGGTGAACCGGACACACCTGCCAGGTGTGATACACCACTGTTGCTTATTTTATAGTTTCAAACTTGATAATCTTAATTGTTTAAAATATACCGGTATTTAATTCTATGAAAGAAAGTCAAATAAAATAAATATTAACATGTAATCTCTACTTATCCCCTTTTTAGCATGACTTTTTCTCAAAAATGTTAAATTACTGGTCGGATTGTATTGATTATATTGGATAGTTAAAAATAAACTGAAATCAAATATTATATGAAAACATGCGGAGCTGCAGATATTGCTTGAAAGTTTCATCATATGTTCGAAGTAAAGCTTGGATTTTGCAGAAATGACACTTTATGATTTTATGCCACATTTTACATGAAATTTTATATATCTTGGACATACTCTGTTTAATTAATTTGAATGTTCATGCATGTCAGTGCATCAGTGACTGCTGTTTTTCAGCTTCATAGTCTCTCTGTAGCATTATGCTTCTAGTAATCTCTCGGAGACCTCCTTCCATTGTTTCTAGATTTTTGGGAAATGTTCAGTAGTTTCCAAGAAGCAGCAGATCAGATCCTTGCAGTTAAAGTTCAGATCATCATCACTTGACAATATATTATGGCTGAATGGCTGAAATGCATCTTAGTAGAAATACAGTCGCTCTCGTTTTGTGTGTAACTGCACAGGTACAAGTGATATACAGCTGTAGAAACTGCACAGTTCACCTTTAACGGTGTTTGTTCTTCTTCCTCTTATCTAGTTGAACCAGAAGCTGAGAGAAAACACAGACGAAGAAGAGCCTCCCAAATCACAGACGTGCACAGACCTGCAGCCGGCTCAGGATTCGGTAAAAACCCACACACACACACGCTCACGTTTCTGTTTGGCCCTTTTCTGACTTGCCAACATCTCAGTCATTACAAATCCAACCCAGTTTGACACCAAACCCTGAAATCCCAGTTCTAATCCTCCAAACGTCCGCTGAAGGGATGTTTTTCCAAAAGGTCCCACGACGAGCACCTGGTCCTCATGAAGATGGTTTTACAGGAACACACATTCATGAACCATCACTGAGACCCGTTCATTACGACGTATTCCCAAACCCCCGTCTGCTTCAGCTCAGCCATCACAACCGGCCTCAACCAGAACCTCGTCCTTCGCCCTGAAACCACATCTTACCTGATGAACACTGTGTCAGACGTTACTGGCGTCCAGTTTTTGGTGCCAGGTGTGTCGTGTGGTTTTAGATCCCATTAAGAGAACAAACCGAGGACCCACACACACACACACACACACACACACACACACACACACACACACGCATGATGGTTTGTCATAAGTGCACTGTGTCTCGTTGTTGTGATGCTGCAGCTTCTAACATCGACCTCGCTCTGCTTCTCTGGTTCTCTCCCCTGATTGGTCTGTGTCATTCGTTGCTCTCTGGCAGTGTCAGTCCACCCGCTGGTACTGGAAGCTAGTCCCCGTAAGTGTTCTCCTCCCTCCTCTCCATTTTTCTCTGTCTGTCCATCTGCTACGGCTGACACGTCTCTGCCTGCTGGACTCGCCACACACACCTGTTGTCTGTCTCTCTGTCGGATGGTTACAGTGTCTGGATTCAACCGCCGTCTCTTTCGAAAATGGACCAAGTTCAGATCTGTCCTTTGCTACAGCTACTCATGATGTCTTTGGTGATTGTGGCTCTGTTGCTCGAAGTTATTGGTGTGATGATGAGAAGCAGGCGGGAGGAGATGTTGGAGAGGAAGTGACTTTTTATTGCTAGACGTCTGCGCCCCCCTGTTTGTCCCGTCCTCCTCTGTCTCTCTCTCTCTCTCTCTCTCTCTCGGCGAGCGGTACCATGTGACTCTGTGGTGTGGCGGCTCCCATGATGACCGGCCCCTGTGTCATTTATGCTTGTTTCCCTCTCTCTGCCATCCCCCCATCCAGCATGCTATCGCTTTTTGTTTGAAGGAGTCGGGGAATAAGCCGCAAGTGGTAACGTATAACACCTCGCTCTCTCGTCACCCCCTCCCATCATCCCCCTCCTCCACGTCACCCCCATAGCACCCCTCTGGACTGACGGCCAGACCGGACAATCGCCGCACCTCACTAACACTGTGACCGACCGACCGACCGACCGACTGACTGCAAACTAAACAGCACTCCAACCCCGAGGCTGGACGGAGCAAGTCAACCCCATTAGCTTCTAACACGATCTCTTCACATCTATTTTGTTTTTTGTGTTGCGACGCAGTGTTGTAGGAGGCAGTATATTACTGAAGTTTCCATGTCTGCCCTCCTACAACAAGGCTGAGCCACTCACAGCCGATGCACTGACAGACACGCAGCATCTCCTTTGTTTTCGGGTGTATTTGATCTCATTTGGACACAGTCAAGTCAGCAGCATCGGAATGGCCAAAGTCATGTTTTTAGGTTGATTTTGTAGCTTTTTCTTCATTCAGGGCGAAATCTCACAGCGTCATCAGTGCCTGTTTCTGCTGCATGGACACCAGCTGTTGTCCTGATCCATACTTTTATTTACTTTATGTATGTGTTGTTTTATTTTCTGTTTTTTGCACTGCACCTCCTGGTTGGTGTGTATATATGTGTGCAAATGTGCATTAATTGTCTCTGTGGTTTTTCTTCTCGTTGCTGGTGGAGTTTGGCTGGCTTCACAGTTTGAGTCGATGCTTTTGCCAAGGCAGTCCCGGCTGGTTTTCTGTTTTGTTTGCCACTTATAAGTCTATCTAAATTGTATTCCACAAAATTTGTACTTGTGCTTCACTTTTCAATCCGCACTTTATTTGACTGCTCGTCTCTTATGAGTGCCTCGCTTGCTTTTTTTTTGTCATTGTTGAGAATTTATCCTCATTTATCCAGACCACCTCAATGTCCTCTTCCTTTCCTCTCTTGTCTTCCTCTCCAGATCCGCTACAGGAAGGACAAAGTGAACTCGAAGCTGACTCCTACTTTCCCTCTGATTTCTGCGGTCAAAGATCTTTCTAATGGCTGCGCAGTAGCTGCTGTGATACACTTCTACTGCCCGAGCTTGCTGCCTCTGGAGGGTACACACATGAACTTTAGATGCTAACATGCATGCATGGACACATTTACTGGATGATTGAATATTTATCTTGGGCTATCGCAGCTAAAAAGAGCGTCCATCATTTTAAAACACAGACTCTTTGCCAGTCCCATATCAAAACTTAGCTCGAGGAAATGAAGGAATTTGTATGTATTTTGTTGTGTTTTAATTTTTTTAATGTGCACCATGATACGATATGACACCCTGCATATTAATACCACCACCGCTCTCCTTTATCTGCCCTTCGCAGACGTGTGTCTGAAGGATACCATGTCTGTGACTGATAGTCTCCACAACTTGCAGCTGATCAAAGAGTTTTGCAGCAGCAGCCTGCAGAGCTGCTGCCTCCTGGCTGTGGAAGACCTGCTTTACGCTCCACCAGCTTTGCACGTAAGCGTTGCGACTGTCAACATCGAACTGGAATGATCTTCAGTTAAATCCATGAATGATATAACTTAAAGAAAGTGGAGATCCGCAGTCATGTGTGTGATTGTTTCTGTAGCCTTTAGTGCAGTTTGATGGGATATTTGCTCTCACTTCTTCTCTTCGCCTGTATTGTGGCACTTTATTGCTGTACAGCTTGTTAGTCATCAACCACTAGATGGCAGCACAAACAATTATTTGTCCTGTATTTTATCAATTGCTGGGCCTTATTTCATAAACTCGTAGTTAGGCTTGTCTATATGCACTGTAAATGTCTTGATTAGCTTTATGCTCTCATTTATGCAGTCGTCCCTGTCTGTATTAACCAGGCATGTTGTTTTCCTCAGCTGAACATCATGAGCTTCGTGGCCGAGCTGCTGGAGTGGTTTGAAGTCAAGAAGCCTGATTTCGTCCAGCCCACACAGCCCATTGACCTCACAGGTCTGGAACTGAAGCATGCTAATCAGGACAAATCACTCTTATTGTTGCATAGCCCTTGTTAAGATCATCTGGATGAATGAAAACCACAATGTGAAATTAAAATGCTGCAATATCTTTCCAGATATCTCGGGATTTCTTGACTGTACAAGTCCAGTCAGTGGGAACAATCACAGGTATCAGCGTTACATTAATAACACCAAACTCGCACACAGGCCCCTCAGATACACAAAATCTGACACAATAGAACCATCGATTCATTGATCCATCTTCTTTCCCTCTTATGGAGTCATGAAGTCCATTTCATGAAAGAATCTGAACTTTAAATGCTACCACATGTATTTCAGGATTACCAAATCAGTGTACTAAATACGTTTGATAAAATATAGCAGGACATATGCTTGATCAGATAATAATTCCTCTTTGATATAACCATATATCTTTTTTTTTCAGTGGCTCTCCTTCCTACATCATGAAACAACCTTTTGTGCCCATTTCATCGCCAGTGTCACCAGGTAAAAAAAAACCCCTAAAACCTGAGAAAACTGTTATTCCTGTCAGTTTTCAATGTTGTAGTTGTTAGGGTAGTAGTGGACTTGGGGTTGGAAGTTTGCATGTTATGAATAGTGTGGTTTAATGCGGTGAAGTAATTTCTTCAACTTGATCAGTAAAGTATGCTTTTTTCTTCTCAGCTAATTTTTTTAAAATCTTCTTTTCAGAAAATAAAAGTTGGACCAAGAAACAGATCAGGTAGCTACACATACGACCTTAATGTGGGTTTTTAATCGTAAATCTTTTTGTTTTGCATTCATATTTTATCTTAATTTCTTAAACCTTCTCACTTTGGCTTCTGTGGTCTCTGCTTTTCCATATTGGCTGGCACGACCCATCCATTTATCCATCTTTCTGTTGTCACCCGCCTCTCTGCAGTCGTCCTCTGTCAGCAGTGACTTTCAGCATCCCATTTGGCCTGGACAGTGATGTTGACATTGTCATGGGAAATCCAATAGATTCTGTCTTTCGCTCTGTCAGCACTGACAGCCTCAGCACTGGCATCCCTGCAATGACTTCCCCCGTGGCGTCGGCAGGGATGACCCGCGTCCCGTACAGCCCTCCGGAGGACCTCAGTCACCTGGTCAGCGCTTCAGCCCCATCGCAGCGCTCTTCCTGGGGCCCGTATGCACACACGGCGCCGCTAGGAGAGCTGCCAACTATTGAGGAGGCGTTGCAGGTGGGATACATGGCCAGCAGCAAAGACCAGAAGAAGGGACGGACGGTAGAGAAGGGTGGCCGAGGTGCCACCAGGCCAGAGCCCAGGCTGCGTCCTGAGGGAGCTCCTGCAGGTTTCTTTCTGCACTCTCCTCAAGACGATAATCCCCAGCTCAGCAGCTCGGCCCCCTGTCGGACCGGAGTCCTCTTTCGGCCAGTTGGGGGAGAGGGAGGGGATAGAGAGAGGCAAGGGCGGGGAGAGAGGAGGGAGAGAACTGGACGGAGCTCGGATATGTCACGGGACGATGACTCTGTCCTTCGAGACGGTAGTGTCGACTCCTCCGAAGCATCAGACGATGTGCCAAGAAACGCCCCTGGAAATATGCGACCTAACAATGGCCGCCAGGGAAACCACAGCACGAGCAACAGTCCACGCATGACGAGCTTTGCCGAACGGCGAGACAACCGTCGAAGACAACCTGCCGCTCCTGGGGAGGAGTCTTCTGCCCCGACCCCAACAACTCCAGGAACTCCACACACTCCCTCCACCCCAGCCGGAGCACCCGGACGCCAAGACAGCCCCGGTCCAAGAGGCCCGGAACCCGGTTCTGAGGCCTGGGAGCTGGGAGCTCGTCTCGAAGAGAAACGCAAAAGCATTGAGGCCCAAAAAAGACGCATCGAAGCCATTTTTGCCAAACACAGACAGAGGCTTGGAAAAACTGCATTCCTTCAGCTGCAAAGAGAACAAGGAGAAGGAGGAGGAGAGGGAGCAGAGGACAGCATGACCCTGGACGAGCGTCTCACTCGCATGGAGGAACAACTGAAAAAGGAGGAAGAGAAAGAACAGAAGGAGAAGGATGGAGAGAAGGACAAAGAGCAGCCCTCAGTTTCCAATCCTCGGTTAGAGAAGCAGGTCACATTCTCCATCGACAGCAAGAAAGAGCCAGAGAAAGAGAAAGGGGCAGAGAAACCAAATGAAACGGTCATCGTGGAATACAATGAAGTGGTGCAGAAACTAAGCGAGGCTCTGCAGTCGCTGCAGAAAGACATGCAAAAGCTGACGGAGCAGCAACAACAGCTCATGACCAACCAAAGACCTAAGAATACACCCAAGCCCGCAGTAAAAGCTACACCTCGAGGTCATACCAAGACGCCACCAAGAACCCCTCCTCACACACCGACAAAGACTCCACCACGAACACCAACGAAGACTCCCACCAGGAGCACCAGCAAGGCTTGGGTGATTCCTGCGAGTTCCAATACTCCTCCGGCTTGTTCCCCCTCCCGGCGTTCTCACGTTCTTTCCTCATCCGCCTCTCCTAAAACCGTCATGTCTTCCTCCTGCCCTGCTCCCCGGACAAAGATTCATACTTCCTCCACTCCCCGCAGCCCCAAAAACCACTCGCGTCTACAGCATCAGCCCCACCCTCGGCCCTCCGAACTCAAGTTTCCGCCCCTTAATCGTGTCTTGACGCCCACTCAGAATGTCGACACGTTGCCCCATTTGAGGCGCGTGTCCCCCAGCAAGTGTCATTTACAGACTTCCTCTACCTTCCGCATCGGTGGACCCAGAACCCCTCAGGAGCCTCCTCAGCTCGCCCTGCAGCCACAGCCGGAGGAGAGCACCTCCGACACAGGCTCCAGTGAGACGCCCACCCAGTTTAGCCTGGAATTAGATCAGGAGGATGGAGAGACCGTTGGCGGACTACCAGTCTTGCCGCAGCCAAAACAGGACCGGCCGAGGGCTGCTGGTGGCAGCAGCTCGGGCGCTCCTTCTGAATGTTCCTTTGAAAGTGAGACTTTATCCTTATCTGCTGCGTACAGCACAGGAGGAGAAGGAGGGAAGGGTGGAGGTGCAGGGAAGCTCTGCAGCCTCATCAATGAGTCCTTATCGTCACTCGGAGGCCCTGAGGGGGGCAGTGACGAACCAACCGATGAGGCGCAGGAGTTTTCCTCCGATTCCATGAGTGACCACACAGAATCTGCAATGGAAGCAGCCAAGGAAACGGCTGCTGAACCTTTAGATCCAATAGAGCGACTAAATCTGGCAACAGAAGAGAATGACGTGCCAGAACAACGAGACGAAAGACAGACCGAGACTTCGGAAATAACCAGAGAGCAAAATGAAGTGGAAACTAGAGGCGGAATCGGGTTCTTCTTTAAGGTGAGTTCTTGTTCTGCATGAGCATGAATTCAGTCTCGACGGGTCGTTGAATGTGTGCTTGTGTGGTTGTAGGAGGATGGGCACAGCGAAGATGAGATGGCTCAGCGTAGAGCGCTGCTTTTGGAAAGGCAGCAGAAAAGAACCGAAGAGATTAAAAGGAGGAGACAGTGGCATGAGCAAGACAGAGAAAACAGGTATCAGGCGGCCACAGACATAAATCATTGCGCCTGAACAGAGCAAGTGCTTTCAGATTTCCTTCAAAAGTTTTTAATGTTTTGTTTTCAACTTGATTATGTTTTCAGACCTGCTTCGACAGAAAAACGAACGGCATCTCCATGCAACACGCCCCCTAGAGGTACGACCTCACCCTCACCCACACCTCCGGCCACCCCAGGGCGCCGCGGAGAGTTCACACGTGGCGAGTACGCTCGACGGCAGCAACTCCGAATCATGGATGACCTGGACAAAGTGCTGAAGCAGAAATCGACCAATCCGGGGCGGCCTGCCAATAAGAAAACCCGCTCTAGGCCTCGCAGCATGACCAGGGAGGAAACACAGCTCTCTCTGAGCCCTGCCAAGGGAGCAACGGGTAATCTTACAATTAAAAACACTGACGTGTTCAACAGTATGGGAGCTTCGCTAGAGCACTGGCTAAACTGTTAGAAATATTTTTCCAGGTGGATCAAAGTTGACAAAGATTTACTCTCACTCCTCACTCAACCTGGCGGCCACCAATGAGCCCGGAAGCAAAGGAAGTGAGTCCGCTAAGAAAACACAGAAGTAAGTTGTTTTTCATTTTACTGGACATTTACTGCCGTGATTGTAGCGTTGCGTATGAGGTACCAGCACCGAGTGTTGCTGAATAGTATTCATCCTATTTCTGTTATTCAACTAAATTGAGTACAGAAGCAGCTGGTTACTCAATCAATGCTGAAATTAACTAACATGGAAATGATTTGACCAATATTGTAATGAGGTGTGTGTTGCATGACTGCATCCATCGATTTGAGACATTCACAAGCTGACCCCAGGCTCCTGGTCTGACCTATAGCTCTAGTTCGGACTAGTCGTCTTTCTTTACAGTCGGCTACTTGCTATATCTAAGTGAGTGCTCGTTGATTTATCCTTTGACCTTCATCCAGCAACCGCCCAGACTCTCCTTCAAAATGTGTGACGCCAAGCAGACTAATCAATCAGAATGGAGATAAGGACTCGGACAGTGGCTCCAATGGAACCTCGCCTGCTCCAGAATACACAGGTACACAAAACTGTACAAGTCTGTCTCAGCTCTGTGGTCAACCACACATTTCCAATTCTAAACATGGTTTTTAGGGGGAAAAAAGCTGTTGTATTCTTGTGTTTGTATTCCTAGGTCCAAAACTCTTCAAGGAACCAAGCTTCAAGTCTAACAAATTCATTATACACAATGCTCTGTCTCGCTGCTGTCTTGCCGGGAAGGTCAACGAAACACAAAAGAACAAGATAGTTGAGGTCTGTTTTCTTGCACTCTGTCGCTGGTTTAGAGACAATAACCACGTTAACCTTGCTCACTTATTTGCTCATTGGTATTCAGGTTGTTTGTCTGAGGGTCTGAAGGTAAAATAACTTTTCCTGACATTCATTTTTTGCTCTCACATCAGGAGATGGAGAAGAGTCCCGCCAACCACTTCCTCATCCTCTTCCGGGATTCCAGCTGTCAGTTCAGAGGCGTCTACACCATGAATCCCGACTCCCAGGAGCTGGTGCGGTTGACCGGCGTGGGCCCGCGGACAGTCAGCTCCACCCAGGTCGAGTCCATCTACAAATACAGCTCAGACAGGAAGCAGTTTAGTGCCATCCCCTCCAAAACCATGGGCATGAGCGTGGACGCCTTCACCATCCCCGGCCACCTGTGGCAAGGAGGCGCCGGAGGAGCGGGAGGAGGAGGGAGCAGAAGGGCGAGCATTACAAAGAAGGCAGTCATTTCCAAGTGAGGAGCGGGAAACACCGCTGCTGTGACTCTAACCGAAATACTTTGAATAGTTAAGCTACTGTATAGTTGAACATGAAAACCATTTAGATGGATGCGCACGGATGGGCCTGAAGCCTCGTGTTTGCATCGATACACCTTACCTCTCCCATCCCCAGGTTTCACCAGGAGTACAGGATGTTAGGCTGTTATTTCTACTCCCATTTATGTGCATGGAAGTGTGAGCAGCACAACTCTCAGAGGACCGAGGCACACTCATACAGAGGGAGGCAAATGCACAAAGACCAGTTACTTTTAAAAAGTCTCAAAAGGTTTTGCTTTTATTATTTAAAGAACCAACTCTTTTCTTTTTGAAGAAGCAATGATACTGTTTGTTGAAAAACACTGAAACTCTCCACGATTACTTTCTGATTCTTCCCTGATTCTGTGGACTGAGCTCCTGTAGGAAAGTTCCAGTTTTATACACGAAGCCAAACGACAGAAAAAATGCCTTTGAGAGGGTTTTTTTTATACCCGAATCTACCGACAATTGTTTGCTAGCAGATAAATCAAAGCACATTTTGTTTTGCAAAATGAAAGTTCAGCCATACCCCTGTGGTGCGGAGAGCGGAGGCGCCCTTTGTTTTATGGATACGTGTAAATGTGGCGGTGGTTTTGAGCGACGGCGACTGCAGCATGGACGGTTATTTACTCTATGTGGTATAAGCGTAATTCAGAATAATATCAGAGTGAACACTTGTGGTTTGATGAAACTATGTTGATGGAACGTGACCATTAGATGCCAATAAAGAAGCTTTTTTTTTGTATACAGAGATAAGAGCATATTAAGGAGGATATGTCTCTGAACATGCTTACATTTAGAAGGTCCGATGCTCTCAGGTAGGGAGGGGGTCAGTGCTGGTCTCAAACTCTGCTGTCAGTGAATCCCTTAATGAATTCAACAATGTGATGCTGCTTCACAGTAAAACCAACAAACAAACCAACAAACCCAAAACCCGTCGTGATCAGGACAACAAATGCTAACTCAGGGAAATGGTTGTTTGAAAAACTAAATGCCTGAATGTGTCAGAACGCCGTGATGAAGAAGCCCCGGAGCTGACGACCACAACTGTGAAAAGTTTAAAAAAATAGTTTTTTTTTTTTTTTTTACGAAAGTTTTCACATCTAAACATCAGAATTCAACCGAACTGGCTCCGTGTTGATTTATTCTGAAATCGTTGATGCTTGACTTTTGGTAATCCAAAAATGAGTGTGAAAATCCTGGGAATGTTTTTATTTTTTAGTCTTTTCACGTGAGCTACAGCTCTATGTGGTCGCTGACAGCTTCAGCCATCGCTCAGTGTTCCTGCAGCTGCTTCTGTGAGTCACTCAGTTCACCGTCTGCTGGTGCAGGCTTATGAACTAGCTACTCTGAGTTGGATGCAAAGAAAACATCATGAATTTCTTCATTAAAATCCACTGTTTTATTCATTTGGATAACTGTTATAGGTTATATTCATTCACATTCTGTAGATTTAACTAGGATTAAGCTCATATTTTTGTGTTTTTATAAAAATATGGCTTCTTTTTACATGACTGAAGTCAAAACATGAAGGGAAATCAAGCTTTCAGGATCACTGGGACTTTTCCTGGTAACCTGGTTTCTGTCTTCATCAATGGTGCTTGTCCCAGGATTGCAGCATTACTGTTGTAAACCCATTGAAATGCGTGAATTTACACAATACTAGTGTGAATGTGGAGAAGCATTGATTTCATTAAACTGCAGAAGTGAAAGTTTAAAGCCGCGATGAAGCAAACCGTTGTTCTCCCTGTCGGCAGAAGGACACGTCTGCTCCCAGATCCACATTTCAACCACCAAACTAAACGACCTCTGAGGATTCATTAAGGGATTCATGAGAATCTTACTTTGAGTCCAGATATGAAGAAGTGCTGTGGCGGCCCGTCCCTGTACCTGTTAATCTGGTGTGTTTCAAAACCAGCAAACATGGAAGAAATAACTCAACTGGATTAAACTCAACTGATCAAACCAGTTCCTGTTGTCTGTCATTCTGTTTTTCCTCATGCCTCTCTTGATCTCTTCTTCGTTTCTCCCTTGTTTCCTGTTTGTTGGTCATGATGAGGGGGTCTCAGAACCAGCTACTTCTTTTTGTTTAAATAAACCGCTGGACATCAGAGGGAATCAGGGAGTTTCAGGCATGACTATAAAAGCTGCTCTCACTGAACAAACACTGTGACTTTCCTGGATTTCATTCGTCTCCATGTGTCAAAAATCACAACTTTAAGAATATTCTGCCAAAATAATCCCTTTCATATTGATGTCTTCCTGGCCGTCGGATTAAAACAACGGCCGATGCCGATGTGCATCAAAATGCTGAATGTCGCCGATGATCGACCTGACTGATGATCGGTCGATTCCTAATATTAATGCATTGAAAGTGATTATATTGTTTCTGTAAATCAGCAATAATAACAGCACCAATGTGAAGGGATAGGATTAAATACGTTTTCACGTCTTACTCCTTTTTGTTCATGTGAAATAAAGTGGCACATCTGCTGTTGACTCTTTTTTAATGTTTTTGTAATTATCTGTTCTATTTTTCTTTCTTGTAAACATTTATTGTTTTTTTATACAAAAGCACGAACACCTTGAACATGGCAGATATTGAACTGTGCATATATAATGCACATAAACAAAAATAAAGTAATATAAAATAAGTACGTCAAATGAGATGAAAATAATGAAATGAACCTCAATGACTCACAAAATAGGAACATCTTATAAATTACATAATATAAATCTTAAAAAATAAACGTTAAAGAAAAAACATTTATATATGTACATTCCCATATTGGATACAATCAGTTAATGAATTAGCTCAATATCACCAGTCTTTATTAATTCTGAAAACATACTCCAAATGTTCTAGAATCCTGAAGCTCTGCCTTTAACCATATATGTCAGTTTCTCAAGAGCCGAGCTCGAGGTTACGTCAGTCAACCGGAGGGAGGGTCAAGCAACATTCTCCCAACATAGAGCTACAGACAGTTTAGCTTGAAATAAGCAAAAGCTGTAGCGGAGCCAGAGTGGGGGCAAGGGGGCAGTCGCCCCAGGGCCCACAAGGCCCCGTTTCATGTGATGTGTTCACATTTACTCGTAAATAAATTATTATAATAAAATGTGCAGTGTGTGTGAGAAGGTATACGCATATGATTGTAGGCTCCAATTTGCCAGTTCTTACATTACGACTGTCCATGAACGCATCAGAGCTGTAAGCCAGCGCTGATTGGCTGTGCGGCATGAACGAGTTTTCTCTTTGGAGGGAAGTTGAACAGTATGCTAAACACCATGCTAGCCACTAGCGGTACTACCCAAAGCCTAACATCGGAGCCACTGGTGAGTCAGTGAAACCTTCAAAAATATTATCTTTATCAGAATACTGTGGTCTTAAACACCTGCCTATTTGAATGTGCCTTGTGTTGCTCTCAACTATAAGAGACCGCCAAGTCTATTTTTTTTCTAATATACGTGAATTCCAAAAGATATAGATAGCTGTGTCTATATCTATCTGAACAGATTGTGTAATTTTAGACCAGCTGTGTTCATTTTGTATTTAAGCTGTATCAAAGATGGTACAGATTTAGCCAGTGAGTTTTAGTCTGAGTTTTCAGCACCATGGACAGCGGCCGCTCTGAGATTGACACCTGTCAGGCTACAGGTGTGTGTGTGAGCGTGTGTGTGTGTGTGTGTGTGTGTGTGTGTGTGTGTGTGTGTGTGTGTGTGTGTGTTTGTGCATGCGCAGGACAGCAGACAGCTTTGCCTGGGTCCGGGACAAGATAATGTTGGATGCCCTTAATTTAATGAAGGCCCGGTTCTGCCCCCCCGAACCCTGGGCCTGGGTCAACAAACCCGTTTGTCCCCCCCTGTCAGCGGGCCTGTGTGTGCGTATGTGTATTTGTTCTTCAGAACAGGTTTGTGAACTGGTTTGTGACTTTATTCTGCTTTCTGAGGCATACAGGTTTGCTTGGCTCAATAAAAGTGAGCATTAGTGTGTTGTTTGATGGTAGGATGAGATTTTGTTTGATTGGTAAAATTACTATCATAAGAGCCCGTCGAGAACGCTCCGCCCCCTCTGGACTGAGACCCACGCTCCACCTCTGAGCAAAGGTCAAACGTTTTGTTCTCCTTAGCGGACAAAGAGCAGTTATCAAGATAAATGCCAAATATACATAACTAAGAACAAGAGGATAGTGGACAAGATGTAATCTGGGAAATAAATTGTAACACAGAGTTCCAGAAGTTTTGAATCTTGTCACATCTCCACAGACAGTGATATAATGACCCTTGATGATTGTCGTATTTAATGACCCTTGATGATTGTCGTATTTATAACAAAGATCTTCAATATGAGGATCAAATTCATTTAATTTAACAGGGGGGATGTAAGTTTGCATTATCCGACTAAACTGTATTAATCTCAAACAGGTGTTAATGGTTTGAGTCTGTTTTTGAACATATTTTGCTCCACTCATCAATTGAGATGTCTACCCCTAAAAACTTGAATCTGCTTATGTGTCTTATTATCAGAATTCTCATTGTGGTTGTCTACCAGCACGTTAGAAAACTGAGAAACTAGTTCTTTGTGACATATAACGCTAATGTGGACAAGGGAGGTTGATGCACTGAGTTCTGTAACTGTGACAGAATAAAGCTTCTGAGTTGTAAATACTTGGAAAAGTGTATCTGTGGAACATCAAACTTTGTCTTTAGCTTGCTAAACGACATTAGATATGTCGACATGTCATTTTTTGCAGGTGTAAAACAATCATTCCCCCAGATTGGAGAGAAACAGGACGGCTCTGAGAGGCCGCACAAACGTTTTTGTACATGCCAAACTATGACAGTATTCTTTATAATGGATTTGTGGTATTTTTCTTCCATTTTCTTCAAGGGAGCTGGATATAAAAAGCTGTCCATCGTTAGACCTTTTGAAGACAATGTTTCCATTTCCAGCCAGGACAAAAGAGCATCTTTAGAAAACCAAAACATTGCGGCTCTCAACTGAGCAGCCCAGTAAAACCAGAGGTTTGGTAGCTGCAGCCCTCCTCTATCATATAGTAAATATAAAAGAGAGCCTGAGTCGCGGTTTCCTGTTGTTCCAAATGAAGTTAGAGAGAAGCTTCCTGATCTTTCAGAAAAATGAAGGTGGAGGGGCGAGTGGGATTGACTGAAGAACATGTAGAAATGTTGGTAGTATAGTCATTTTCGTAATATTTATTCTTCCCAGTAGAGATAGAGGTCATGTGGTCAATCCGGGGACTTCTTCAGAGAGTTCTACAAACATGGCTTCACATTGGCTGAGCTGAGATTGCATACTTTTGGGGTCATTCTAAAGCCCAAGTACTTCTGTGGCGTTTACAAATGGACGTGGCACTGTTGGGTTCTTTCTCTTGTCTGCATTTGAAAACATGATGGAGGATTTTTTTTTTTTATGTTGTTCATTTTGAAATCAGAGAAGTTACTAAATTAATTAATCAACTCCAAGGGATTTGGTATTGATTCTGCAGAGATAAAATACAATTGTATCATCAGCATATATCACTGTGTTGTGTTCCATGCCCTCAGTTTTAATACCATGTATCAAGGGGCGTGATCTAATTAATCCTTACTGTCAATGCATTGTCATTACAACAACTGGAGGAGAAAGTGGTGACCCTTGGCTAGTGCCTGGGGAAAGCTCAAAGGACGGGGACACAAGGTTATTCGTGGATACGACTGCCGTAGAATCAACAAGTAGTTTTAATCCATCTCTTCAATTAATCTCTAAATCCAAAAATGTGTGAGCACTTCAAGAAGATACGGCCATTCAATGAGGTTGAACACCTTTTCTGCATCGAGGGATAAAACTGCAGCACCATGACAGTCTTTGCAGGCATGGATTAAACTGAGATCTCTCCTTTCATTGTGGAACCTCTGGCAATTCCATTTTGATCACTATTTATAAAATTAGTCAGAACCAACTCGTACTAGTATCAAAGCTACCACTTTGGCTATAATCTCTCATCTGTGTTTCTGTTTTCTTTCTTTTCTGTGATTGTTCATTTAGTTGTTTTTTTTTTTTTGTTTGAAATAAAGCTTGTCCACTCATTGAAAATCAAACTATGAAAAACCTGAAACAGGAAGTCATATTTGAGAAGTTTCAGAAAAAACAAACTGAATATATCAAAACATTAAAAGGATAAAATATGATTTTTAAGTTAGTCCATGTGTTTTTTTTTGAAAGAGAAAACACACAGGTCCAACTTGGTATCATGTGAGGAAAACATTCCAACTGGAGTAAATAAACGATTCCATTTATTAATAAAGACACTCCAGTCTGTTTTCTTGGTTTCTTTATTGCACCTTCCTCAGAACACAGTATGCAGCTCGGGATGCGCTGACAGACGATGTCAATCGTTAACATACACGGCTCTTATTGCATTGGTGCGATCAGGTGTGATTCTTTGGGATCTTTGAAACTGCAAGGATTAGAGATCAGTGTGGTTTTTAAAGTAGGCTGCAGATTACAATGTGTTACGCAACGCAACGGAGCTAAAATTCAGTAGGAGGAACTGTAAACGGACTGATTTTCTACGTATTTTCTCTGAAGATTGTCCATTGCCGAATTGGTTATGGAATACATTTAACACAATTTGTTCAATATTCAACATTACTAACTTTTACCTTTGGCATCTCTCTTTCATTGAGCTGAAAACACGCAAAGCAACTTTAAAGATAAATCTTTAATAGATTTATTCTTTTATTATTTATTCATTTATGGTCTAACAATAAGAGATTTGTGCCTTTATCCAAATTCAGATGCATTTAAAAATACATGTTAGCTGAGTTCTAATGTGAGGTTTACAGGTTTTTGCTGATCGCAGAGCCACTGGTGAACAGGCACTTTAAAGCACAGCAGATATTCAATTTAAAAAAGAAAAGGCAAAAAAGGAAATTAGGGAATATCAGTAGTTTTATGTGAAGTTGCAGCAAAGATCCCAATGAATGGACACACTCGTTGACAATGAGTCACCAATATGTTGCCACACAGATTAAAGGAACTGAATAAGTTGAAGAGATAAACATGAAGGACGATAAGGAAAGTCTACAGAATCACTCAGTACAGCGCCGACAGTTAAGATAGTTACGTTTCCTCACATATATCAGCCTAATACAGTTACTCCCAGCATGATATTGATCAGTTATGTACAGATTCCCACTATCAGCCGCTAAGTTTCTTCTGTTTCTGCCCTCATCACTAATGCTGCGAATTCACACTGGAACTCTGAACTCTAGGAACTAATATGTACATCCTACTTGACTCTATGATGCTGCTTAATAACCAGACAGACGGCGGGGGGGAGGACGTGTGTGGTGACACGGGAAGCTGCAGGTGCAAAAGCCGTGATAAAACAGATAGCTGAACACTGAGAGCCGTATGGAGGGGAGGCTGCAGCGCGGGGACAGAGGAA
Source organism: Salarias fasciatus (assembly GCF_902148845.1). NCBI lineage: Eukaryota > Metazoa > Chordata > Actinopteri > Blenniiformes > Blenniidae > Salarias > Salarias fasciatus. Next base: position 3,957,287 of record NC_043750.1, on the reverse strand, counting down.
GACGGCGTGTCGCTCCCGTCTCCCACGCCTCTCCAGTGTCTGCTTCCTCGTTAACGTTCCAGGTCGACATCCGGCTAGTGAGCATCCTCTGGCTGCACCGCGGGGGGGCCGCCGGTGTGCGTGTCCTCAGAGCTGTGGGCGGTGCCGTTCCACGGGGCGGCGTCCAGGGACGGGCTCGCGGAGTCCGGGTCGGTGGAGTTAGAGGTCGGCTCCAGCAGGATCTGGGCGGACGTGGGCGGGTGGCTGACGGCGGCGCCGGCGGGCAGGCCGGAGGACGGGCTGGGCGGGGCGCTGGGCGGGGCGCTGGGCGGGGCTGACGGGGTCGGGGTGTCGGAGGGCGACTGTGAGGAGGAGCTGGATGTGTTCGAGGACAGGTTGGAGGGGGTGGGCGAGGGGGAGTCGGAGAGGGTCAGTGTGAGGGGCTCAGAGGGGGCGTCGGCCTGAGGGTCAGAGGGGGCGTCGGCCTGAGGGTCAGAGGGGGCGTCGTCCTGCAGGTCAGAGGGGGCGTCAGCCTGAGGGGGAGAGGGGGCGTCGGCCTGAGGGGGAGAGGGGGTGTCGGCTTGTAGGGCAGAGGGGGCGTTGGCCTTTAAGGCAGAGGGGGCGTTGGCCTCTAAGGCAGAGGGGGCGTCGGATTGGGGGTAAGCTGTGTCGGACTGTAAGTTGGATGGGCTGTCGGATGGCACGTGGGATGAGGCGTCGGTCGGGGCGTCGGTGGGCAGGTCGGTGGTCGTCGGCCTCGGGGTGTGAGCAGGAGTCGGTTCCCGTGGATCGCTGCAGACCGGCTCGCCCTCGGCCACATACCAAACCTCATTATGTCTGTTCAGCAGCTTCAGAGGACTACACACACACACACACACACACACACACACACACACACACACACAAAGGAAGAACACAATGATCGCATCAACATGATCGGTTTCTGATCACGTTCTGATCTGTATCCGTACTGACTGAGGCCAGATTTCCTTCATTTTCGGCACATTGCGCTGCTAAACCATCGGACCCTGCTTTACATTATGATGGCCGCCAAGCACAGCGTTCACTATAAGGACCGCCGGGGTTGGGGGGGTGTTCAAAATACATTTACATAAGTTGAATAAACCTTCAGAAACTGAAGATTGACTTTTTAAAGTGGTGAAAAACATGGGTCAGCCAGGTATTTTCTTTAGTTTCATGTTTTGGCAAAGACTTTGATGGAGGCAGTTAGACGGCTCCGAGTATCGGGGATAAATTCTCCAATAGAGTTAAAAAATACTCCATACACAGAAAAACAAAATATAACTTCTCTATAGGAACTGTACTAATGTTTTAGAACAAAAGGATGGGAGGGCAGAATAAATATCAGGCGTGGGGTAAATGATGTGGGGTAGATGCTGATGGGCCACCTGTCGTAGCCGACTCCGTAGTGGTAGCTGCGGTTGTAGGAGGCTCGCACTCTCTCCAGCTCCTTGGTCAGCAGGTGGGCGTGAAGCCTGGAGGTGACCGACAGCATCCAGCCTCCATAGCTCCTCACGTACACGTCCATCTCCGGCATCTCGGTGAAATACAGCTGTGACGCAGAGCGGCGAGCATGAGCGAACGAGAAGCCAGCGAAAACCTAAAGACTTCCATTAGAGTGAACTAAAGCCACAGAGGCTCCAGTCATTTAACTCGTCAAACACAGAGCGTCAGCTTGCATCACGCTTTTTAAAGAGAAATGTGAGAAAAATTTCAATTTCACACCATTTTATTTCAATTGGAATCTTTTTAGTTCATTGAATTCTTGGTCAGTGCAGAAGACATTCTTCCTGTCTCAGAGATCATCTGTAACTTTTCCAGTTTCTCGGTTGAAATCATTCTAAAATCGGATCTCCTGCAGTCGCTGTTGCTCTGCTGTGTGAACGGTGATGTGTCCAGCAGGTGCAGCCTCCTCCCGCCCCCCCGGCTCACCTTGTCGTTGGTGGGCGCAGGCGGTTTGTCCTGATAGGCTGCAGGCAGCGGGAAGTTCAGCGTGTAGACGGCCGGCTCCCACATCTTGGTCTCCTCTGGGATCTTAACCAGGACCGGGGCCGTCATCTCCATCTGGAAGCCTGTACAAACACACACACACACACACACACACACACACACACACACACACACACACACACACACATTTCAAGGTAAATGAACCCCAGTCGAGCCTGACCGTGATCCCCCCCCCGCCACCCTCCTTCACCTCCTTCGTTGGCTCCAGTGATGTACTGGAAAAGCCTCCTGAAAGCCATGGCTGCTCCCACGCCCATGAAATAGGCTTCGGCATCGGTAGACACCCAGCGGGTGGGGCTGTAGTGTCGCACCTGAGCGCACACACACACACACACACACACAGATGAGAACGAAAGCCTAGCGAGCGGCCATTGTGGATCTGCACTGGGGGTTTCACTCACCTCGTACTCGTCTGTTTTGCAGACCAACTCGTATTCCAGACACTCCTTTGACTCTGTGCAGAAGCTGTTGTTGGTACTGGGTCTGCAATGCAGAAAGACCATAGTGGTGGCATTTTGATCTTTTTGATTTTTTTGGGATCTATTCAACATTTCCATATGTTCTGTCAGAGATATTTTACTGATTAAATTCTGCTGAAATGAGATTAAAAATCTCAGATCTCATGTTGAACAACCCCCTGAACTTTGTTAATATAGACTGAGAATGCAATTTACATTAAAACAGGAGAAAACAGAAGCCGCTCACATGTTAACATGTTGAATGTTATGATGATATTTAGCAGGTTTACTGTTTATTTAGTCAGTGGAGATTTCAGAATAAGATTTAACACAATTAAAGTGAATGGGGACGGAATTATTTTGGCTGGAAACTTTTTTATCAATACTGAACCAGATCAAAAGCGAAACCTTTGGGGGAGTAATAACAAAAATCAGTTGCTTGCAATATATCAAACTACAGTGGATATGGAATTTATTATGGAAAAAAAATCTTAATTTAGAAGTTTATATTTAAAATAGAGGACTTCACTTTGAATATGTACCAAAATCTGTATTTTCTTAGCTGTGTGAGAGGAAATCTGTGTTTTCTCTTTAGAAAACTATCGAAACTATTTGTCTAATTGACTTTTTCAAAATCCATCAGAGAAATGAAAAGCCAGTTTGTAAATATCCTCACATTATTCTGTGGTCACTTGGGCTGTTGTGCTTCAGTGAGAAATGAGCAGTGAAAAAAAATATATTTTTGTTTAGCATACAGCAGTTTGTTTGACAGTTTCTTTTATAGTTGTGTGTTATATATGGAAATATATAAATCCATTATCATCCACAGCTCAATGCCACAGAATGTCAAAACATCACAGTCAATAAAATTAAAGGTCGTGAATAAAGTGCACCATCTGTTCGTCAATATTTCAGCTGGTGCTGAAGTGTTGGACACACTGATCATATACCTGACGCTTAAAAATGAAATTAGGAGAAGAAAGAAACAGCTGCCTTTTACGTTTTGCCCTCCGTCCATGACCCCGTGAGAGAGTCACGTCTTTTCCTTCCTCGGATCAGTGCTGGAAGATTCATTTCCTTCAGGTTTTTGTCCCATCTGATCTGCTCCTCTCTGATCCGAACAGAATTACGAAGCAGCCGCTCACTTCACCTGCCTGACGTCCTGATGCTGGACCGTGTTGTATCGATGCCTGATCTCACTAATGCTCCTGCGGGTAAATCAAGTGGAAAAAAAAAAAAAAAAACCCCGCAGAGTTTCCGGGATCTCGTTACAGGCTTTGTTCTGAGAGCAGAGGGCTTTCTATAAGCTCCTTAGTGCCCATTGTGCAGGAATGAGCGCCGGACGGGTCACATGCGGCGGCCGTGGTTCTTGGGGTGACGCACGGCTTTCTTCACGTCTCACGCAGAGGAAATAGTGAAATCTGAACGAACTTACCCAACACTGCCTTCAGCAGAGGCCAGGAGAGCCAGAATCGCTAGGACTGAGAGGAAAGCCCTGAGAGAGGAAACACAAGGCAAGAACATCAGCTGAGAGGAAGAATCAAGAACCGGAACGAAATCAATAGTCTGAGTGCCACTAAAATACAGAACAGCTTTTCAAACTGTGGGCTAACAGAGAGCTTCCCGGACGCCTTTTTTCTTTTATTCTCTCAATAGTAGAGATCAGGATTAAAAAATGCAGATGAGAAAATTCTGGACTAATGTGGGTCTGCTGGGGTTCAGCTGGGAGAGCAGGTCGTCTTCCAGTTCAGTCCCCAGTGTCTCCCTGCAGAAGTGTCCTGGAGCAAGACACCCAACCCAGAAGGTCAAACACCTCGCATGGCAGCCGACAGCACTGCTGTGTGGCTGTGTGTGTGTGTGTGTGTGTGTGTGTGTGTGTGTGTGTGTGTGTGTGTGTGTGTGTGTGTGTGTGTGTGTGTGTGTGTGTGTGTGTGTGTGTGTGTGACTTAAGGACTGCCAACGCAGTGAAAAAGCTGCTATATAACTAAAATCCTTTCATGATTTTAATTGCAACATGTACAAACTACATCTAAACACAAACCAGGGTTTTTCCTCAGCTGTGGGACAGTGGTGGAGTGGTCAGCTCTGTTCCCTCACAGTGGGTTTGAGCCCAGTCTGTGTGGAGTTTGCATGTTCTCCCTGCGCCTGGGTTTTCTCCAGCCGATCCACTTTCCTTCCTCGTGTGTGTGTGTGACGGACTGCAGACCTGCCCTGGGTCTTCTTGCAATATTATAAGCTGGGATCCGATCCAGAGCTGCACCACTCCATAGAAGACAGATGGACGGAGGGATGGATGGATGGATGGATGGATGGATGGTTTAATGCAGAGCAGGTGCAGAGTGAGAGTTGGAGGGGACCCCCACCTACACCCTGATAGGAGACAATAGACATCCTTCTCTGATCCTGATGAAGGACATACTGAGTGGCCAGAAATGGACTCCCAAACCTTCAAATCAGAATCCAACATTAACCAGGGAGCAGAGAGAAAAGGTCAGACACTGACTGGCCGGGCAGCAGGATGCTGCGTCTCTGTTTGCACTGCAGAGATGAAACGGGACACGTTTCCCTGCTTCCAGAGCGACGCAATGAGAGGGAGAGAGAGGGGGAGAAGTGCTGCATCGCCAGGCTGTCTTACTCTAATTCAAAGGCGTTTTGAGGTCAAGCGACCAGGAGCGCTTCACCTTCATCTACTAACATTTCTTTCTTCTCAAAAACACCAGGTCTGAGACTATAAAGACTATTTAGGAAGGAGGGTGGTCCCAGCGTCAGAGCACCGTCTCAGTTCTGACCATGTCTCTTTGGGGGGGTTTGGCGCAGGTGACGCATCAGCCAAAATGCTGCGTAAAGAGTCAGATCTGCTCCGAGCAAACGGCGCAATAATTAACTTTACCTGCCCGCAATGCGAGGAAAAAGAAGGAGTGGTGAACGGAATGCTGAAGCTGTGAATATCTCCAGAGAGCTACTCACATGTCTGTCCTTTTCCACCTGCCGGGGCGGCGCAGGGAGGAGCGCAGTGATGGAGCCGGACTGCAGGCTGCGGCTGCTGCTGCTGCACTCTGACGGCGCCGGGGCTTCACTGCGGACTGCAGCGAGCCGGAGGGCGGGGCCGAGCTCAGCCGAGCCCGACCGAGCCCGGCCGAGCCTAGCCGAACCTCCCCGAGTCTAGCCGAACCCCGCCCGAGCCCGGCCGAGCTTAGCCGAGCTCAGCCGAGCCCGGCCGATCCTTGAAGAAACCCCCGAGTCGAGCCGAACCTGAGCTCAGCCGAGCCGAGCCGAACGCAGATCAACATGCTGATGGTGAAGTTACATTCTCCTCCTTCCAAATAATTGTATTTTCTCATTTATGCAATCAGGCACTTTCTTTCTTTCAATTTTTTTTTTTTTTTTTTTGAAGCATGTTCTGCAAAACAGGTGAAGTTCACGTTTCTCCTATGGAAAGATGCACAACCACTGAATAAGAAAATACATTAAAACGATGCAAAAGACTACAAAAAGAAAGGAAACCAGAACAAAGGAGTAACACTGACTCTGGAATCTAAAAAGAAACCAGAAATATGGATCAACTAAACACACAAAATGACAAAAAAAAACAAACAAAAAAAAAAACAATAAAAAAAAGAAATATAAAGCGACCTTACCTCAAGCAATGTATAACTAGCCTTTGGACAAACAAACGCCACATAAACATGAAATAAGAATTGGAAGGACTGAGTTTCCTGATACGTTTCTTAGATTGTGCTCTTGTTTAACAGTAAAATTAGTTCTTCTAGCAGAGGTGTGTTTATTTTTCTTTGCATTCAACTGGATTTTCAAGCAGCAGATCTGAACAGGACTAAAACTCTGGCTGATCTTGTATTTTTTGATTTAAAGATTTAATTCCTTTCTATACAAATCAATGCCCGAATATCACCGTTTGTAGCTTCTGAGTGGAGCCACGTTTGTGAGGAATATTGATTTGTCGGATTAATCAGCAAAGCTGACTGTTAAATAAATAAAGCTTAATTTTGTGTGCCAGCAGCAGACAAGTCTTTCTTTGTTGTTGACTCTTGTTTGATGCTGTCTGGTGGTGATTAAAGTGACCAGACAGCGGTCCTGACCTGAAAACAGGTGGGTCGGCTTTCTTTTCATGATTCTGTGTAATACACACTTCAAAAGTGATCAGGAAGAACATCAAACCTTGAAGGAGAGAATTCACTCAGCTTTTATCAGTTACTTCCTCTATATTTAACTTCTGTCGACCACAGATTATGAAATGACGCTGCTGTAACGTTTCACTACTTCCCATTCAGATCAACATCGTTATGCATTTACTGCATTGAACACTTCGTTGAATTTAAAGCAGAACTGAAGCAAACAAATGATGTGATGAAGTGACAAGTAGAGGATCCTAAATCCCCCTAATCTGAGTGAAAGCGCAGCTGATTAAATCTTCTGGAAGTCCTTTTAGGAGGTGAAGTGAAGAAACACATGCATCCAGCTGAAATCTTTCCAGAACTCCGCTTTATTGTGACAGTTCACACAGACATCAAAACAGCCAAAACCTCCGTCAACATGGAGAAGACCCTGTCCGCCGAGCCCAGGTGAGGTGAGGTGAGGTGAAAGGTCACCGGCGGCTCGCCGCCTCCACCACCCTCCCTCCGCACGCAGTCTGGAGACACGCCACCCGCCTGTAAACACGGCACGGCTCGGTCATCCCTGAAACAGGAGCCGGGGCGGCCCGATCGCAAGAGTCTTCCCTCAAACGTCCGTCTACAAAAAAGGAGTCGAAAATATCTCACTGAAACCAAACCTGGGTCGAAAACGTAAGAAAAAAAAAGACACTCTATAAAGCCTTTATGCTGATTTGCCTTTATGAAAGTATTCTGTGCCTCCTTTTTGTAGCAACAGTCTTAAATTATTTACAAATAATTGGCTGCACACCTAGATGACCTTCCATGACATGATAATCCGTCAATAATTATTAAAATAAGCTTCACATCAAGAGCAAAAAACAAAAGTGATCGAAAAGCAGGCAGATTGTAAAATAATGTTAGGTCACTTCTCCGCCCTGATCAGCACTGCGACGCCAAAAAGGAGGGAAATTTTAAAAAAAAAAAAAAAAGAGAGAATAAGAACAAGGCCGTCAAAATGGGGGCCGCTGCTCGGACTGCTTCAGAAAACCTGTTCATTCATGAAGAGCTCCAAATGTCACCGCCGGGGCAGCCACAACCATCAAAGCACTAAATTACAGCAGTGGCCCCAGTGAGGGACCAGGAGGGACGCCGGGCTCCCCGACACAAACCATAATACTGAAACAGAACAGGAAGTCGATATACTGGAGGCCGCAACCTCTCACACCCTCAGGTTTCAGTCTACAAATCAAAGCAAGAAGTAGCACACACAGTAGAGTGTGTGTGTGTGTGTGTGTGTGTGTGTGTGTGTGTGTGTGTGTGTGTGTGTGTGAGAAGCTGCATCGTTGACTGGTGGGATGTTACCGCCCCTGAACTGCAGATTCAAATTACACCGATTAGCCTTTTTACCTGAGTGCGGGCTTTTGTCTCCAAAGGGCGGGGAAATCTCTTCTAAAAAAATGTCGCGTTGCCTCACGTTCACACACACACCTGTGTACTAAACATCACACCGAAAGGTAGAGCGGAGAGGCCGGCGGAAAGAAACACACCCGAAAGCAACGTCTTCCTCTAAAACCATCGTTATCTTTGGAGAAAGAGAGATGAAAACTATAAAGAACGTCTGAGCTCCACTTCATGAGGGAGGAGTCGTTTCAGCCGCTCCACGGAAACAGAGCGTCCAAAAAGTCACTTTTCTCTTTTTTTTTGTAGCCGTTTTTTTTTTCTCCTTTTTTCTTTCTTTTATTTTTTTTGTTGCATAGCCAGACAGTGGGCGTGTCCACTGCATCCACTTCAAAGAGTTTCAACCGGGAGCGCGGCCGCTGGGTCTGGGGAGGCCTCGGTCCTGTGTGCTCCCGGTACACCAGCTGGCCGCGTGGCGGGGGTCAGGGGTCAGGGGGGGTCAGGGGGGAGGGGGAGGGGAGCTTTAGTTGATCTCTCTCAGGAATGCAGCGTCCCGCTCACAAGGTGGACTCTTTCTGGCGCTCGCGTCCGTTTGACGTCTTCTTCACTTTGGAGATGCCCTCCATCGCTCCCGACTCGGTCACACTAAACACACACACACACACACACACACACACAGAAAATCATTACACAAACTCTAAAGCTCGTCATAAACCAAAAGGCGTCCACTCACACTTCGTCCGCCTCCACGTCGTCCTCGTCCTGCGGCAGCTGCAGGTACGGGTTGTTGGACGCCGGCCGGAACTTGTAGCCCGTCAACACGAAGAAGATGAGAGTGGAAACCTCCACCAGGAACTGAGGGGGCAGGAGGAGGTGAGTCGGCGCGCCGCGGCTTCCGCACAAGACTTTTATTTTGAAAGGGACGACCTGATCTCACCTCGTAGCACCACTGCCACTGGAACGGCATGGTGATCTTCAGCAGGATGGCGATGATCCTCGTGAAGTAGATGTAGCACACGATCTGTGAAGGAAGGAGGAAACGGGTAGAACCGGAAGAGGAAGAGGCCGATACGAAGACGCTCTAAGGCTGCGTCTTACCATCACGTAGTAATGCCGGAAGAGCTTCAGCTTCTCCAGATTCATGGCGGCTGAAACACAAACCGCATTAAAAAGAGAGAAAGCCAAACTGAGACCTGGAAAAGCTTTGATCTCCTTCCTCACCTTTACCGTCGGTGCTGGAAGCTTCCTGTAGGTGACGGATCGACCTGCAGACAGAAACCAGTTCGCAGATTTAAACTTGCGTTTCACTGTCAGGATGGCTGCAAGCTCAACTGAGCCAAAGGAAACAAAACTCTCTCTGAAGAAATCAATCTGAGGGTGAAGTTCAGGATTTACCACCTTTAAAAAACAACTTCCTTCATTTTGATAAATCAAAAGTCAAGAAAAGATGATTATCTCAAATAGTTCACAATTTTTTCCTCATTTGCCTTTGTAAATCACGTCTTTCTGCCAGTTTGTGTCAAAACACATGAATTAAGCATCGTGTTCAGACATGTGTGCTATTAAATGTTTTTTTTTTTTATATGACTAAGCTACGTGTGGAATCTGATTCTCAATAGGCATCTTTTCTTTTTCCAAAAACCCAGTGAAAAATAAGCTGGAAACAGTAGCAATTGTAGAGTTTTACAATATTAAAAGGATTTTTACCATATATAAATAGCATTTACTGGCGTTCACATCGTTTTAAACAACACTACATTGTCAGTCGTTTGGCATGAGTTTCTTTCCTCTGGTCATATTTTTAAGTCATTATCAATTATATGAGATTTTTCCTCCTCTACTGAACCCTTGAGGACAACAAGCAGTCTGTTGTGCCTCGTTTTCACATAAACGACATGTGAAACAGGGAGTTTTTAAAGGAGAACTCAAAAGTCCTCAAAAAATTTGCCCCGATCCTTCTAAATACTTCAAACTTCTGATTCATTTATCTGAAAAAGGTGAAAGGATTTATTTTCCTTCACACAAATCATGAAAAGTGAGTCACAGCCTCAAATTCTTTAAAAATGCTCTACTTGTGAGCCGTGGCATTTGAGCTACGCTTTACAGCAATTTTAAGAAAATAAAGCATCGTTTTAATGTTTTAGTAGCACCGAGAAGGGTTTAATGAGATAAATAACTCGGATACGCTCTGGCCCGGAGTACCTGAAGGTATAAAGTCAACGAAATACATTCAAAAATGCAGAATATTTTTGATAAACTCCGAGAAAAAGCTTTCAGCGAAGCCCCATAGTGAACTTCTATGAGCTTGAAGATAAATGTTTCTTTTATTTAATCATCACATTGACTGTTTAAAATGGAAAGTGTGACCACACACACACACACACACACACACACACACACACTGACCAGACAACGGGGAACAGGATGGCTCCGCAGCAGATGAGGTCGACCAGGAACAGGATCTCCTTCCACAGATAGTACTCGCTGGAGCCCTCTTCCGTGGACTCGATGATGATGTAGGCCACGTTCGCCAAGACCTGGAGGACGATAGGAGGGTGAGAATCCTGCTGCAAGCAAACAAGCACACACACACACACACACTCACACTCCCAGTCCGTACCTGCAGAGGAATGACGATCATGAAGATCTTCTTCTCCTTGTCGGACAGGATGTATTTGACGAAGGCCCAGCCGGTGCCGATCAGAGCCAGCGTGATGAACAGCAGGGCGCCCTTCAGCCTGGGGAGGCGCCAGAAGAGGAGCGCGCTCAGAAGCGAGGCAGGAGAGACGTGCTCCGGCCAATCGGCTGTACTTACAGGTGTGTTATGTAGTACATGACGGCCCAGCCCTCGATGGGATGGCCCTCCGTGTTGATGAAGTGATAGTTGATCTGCAGGACAACAGAAGGACGAGATGAGGCGGCCGGACAGGAAAGAAACACTCGGAAAACAGACTCGCCGTGAGGAACGCCGTCTTACGCTGTGGAAAACCAGCGAGATGGACTTGGTGAACGCCAGAGCGGCCATCAGCCAGTGGATCTTAAACACGCTGTACCTGGGAGGAAACAGGAGATCAAACACATGACCAGGTCCTCTGCCGGCTCACGAGGAACCGCTGGGCTTCCCTCTGTAAAGTGACAGGAGACTGCCGACGCTCGGAGACGGGGGCATTCCTGGACCGGTCCCTGTGTACCTGTGCTTCATGAGTGTGTAGACCCAGACCAGCGCCGCCGTGAAGAACACGCCGGCCATGCAGATGTAGAGCCGCGACAGAGGGATTTCAGCCGCCGACAGGAAGCCGCCCGGATTCTTCTCTGTCACTTCCACCTGGAGGCCACACACACACACAAGTTAAAACACACACAGAGACACAACTCAGAGTGCAGACACACACACGGTCGGCTCACAGTGAAGGAGTAGGGCTGCTTGGGTCCAGGCATCCTGTTCCTGCAGTAGTGGAACTTGAGGCTGTACAGGCCCTCGGCCTTGGGGCCCACCTTCATGAGGAACTGCGGAGAGAGGGCGTGACAGGCGGCGTGAGGACGGAGAGACGGCGGACAGACGGCGGCTGTGAGGCCGGTGTACTCACGCTGAAGCCGTAGAAGCTCTGATTGACCTCCAGAGCCAGCGTGGGCTGCATGGGCAGGCTCAGCTACGAGAAAACGCAGGTTAGAAAAGGATTCCCGGGAACAGAAAGACAAGCTGGGACAGCTCTTACGTTGTATTCGGTTCTTGTTTCAGCCTTGGCTTCGGCCTCGTGGTTCGGCTTTTCTTCCGGCTGACCGTCGTCCTTCTTCTGGACGGCAGACTCCTCGTTGCTCTTTGGGATTTCTTTTGACTCGTCTTCTGGCTTTATGGCAGTTTGCTCCCCAGTGTCTGCTGGTTGAGCTACAGCAGCGTTATCAGGAGCGTCCCTGGCTTTTCTCTGCACTGCAAAACAAAAACAAACATTTTGCTAAAAATAAATAAATTTAAAAAAAAGGCGGTGTTGATTTCATAAGGCGGTTAAACTGAGCCACTGACCTTTCGTGACCTCGGCCTTCGGCTTTGATATGAGGATGTTGTCTTGGATTCCCATCGTCGTCACGTTGACACTTCAAAGAAACACGTTTTTACAGTCAGTGCACGTCAGTCCACTCTGAATGCCGCAGCTTTGACGTGCACAGCGTACCTGAGGTTCTTGATATCGATGATGAAAAGGATGAGAGGCTCGTCGTTGTTGGACTTTGCGAGCGTGAGCGGGCATGTGTCCGTCTCCTCCGCCTGGAGAGATTGAAAATCAGTCAATTCGTCACATTTTCACAATCTGCACTGCAGCTGCAATGCCAGTTGTCAAAATTAAAGATAAACATAATAATCAATTTCCTACAATCGTCTGGGAACTGACAGGCGTTCGCACCCTTTCTTAGAGGCTAAACAAGCGGGACTTCCCAAGGAAATGAGGTCAGGAATTACAGGAGGAATCGACTGACTGGTTTAAAAAATAAATAAAAATCAATACTTGTAATGTTGACACAGAAGTTGATGACTTCTTGTACTCACGGTGTAGGACAGGACTCCATTAACACGTGACCTCGACAGGCTGAACCCAACCTGGAGGAGGAGAAGTGACCAGTCAGTGAGTTCAAGACAGGAAAACGCCTCCAGCGGCGACATCCACACGAAGAGCACGTCTTCCCGACACTGGAGGCTCGCCCTCGCTTCGTTCCCTGCTCATTACACGAAGACCCAGCAGGCTCGGATTATCGGGTTTGCGGCGTCATGAGGTCAGACGGCGAGCAGCTCGCTCAGACCTTCAGCCGATCGTTTGCAGACTGAGCTGTTCAAATGACTACAATTAAAAACAAGCAGGAAAAAAAACTCTCTGAACTCTGCAGGTGCCAAAGTGCACGTCACAGACACGGAACCAGTTTAACTCGCATCTAGAACAATGATTACGTCTTCGCTGCAAAACAGCAACAAGCTGGGCTGCAGTGCTTCTGTGAGCCACACAGATTTTAGCAGTTTAGTTTTTTCATTCATTTCCATGTTTTTTTCTGCAGACCTATAAAAAGGTGATGATGACGCTGCTTTTCCAGTCCAGCTTTCTCAACACTGAGATGAGGCTGCACGTGGCTGCTGTGTTCGACTCCGCTGGTGTTCACCCTGAGAGAACAATATTCCTGCTAAAGAAACTGCCTCATTAATGGGTGGTAAACATATGGCATGCAGGCCAACTTGGGCCAGCCACAGGGTCCAAATCGGTCTGTGGAAACATCCCACATCAAGTTGTGATAAAGTTTTGAACTTCTGGTCCTAATTTGGGAGTTATACAGTTAATAGTCAAGAGAGACTTTACTGAACTTAAAATAATACCCTAATGCATAATAACACTGAGGTGAAAGCTAGCCACCTACATTAGCAACAAACTCATAATGTGAGGGGGAGTCTGTGAAATGTCTCTCTCCACAGTATAACCGTGAAGAGAAACACTGTGGCAAACATTTCAGATCGTGAACAGAGATGGCAAGGCTTCTTCTCTCGCTACACTGCCGCCACGAACAGACAGACAGACGAGATGGGCTGTGATGTGGAATACATGTAAAAAACAGTGTAGAATTTCAGAAGACGCTGTGCTCTAAATCAAAGGTGGAGAGTGAGAGAATACGGTTTACCGGCTCGGCCCACTGGAGGTCAGACTGAGTTACATTTGCCTACAGATTTTCAGCCTGGGCCTCCGCCTCCCCAGTTACAAAGCTCTTGATTCCCCCAAAAGCAGATTAAAAGAAGTCTTGTGGCTGTGTGAAGCAGTCAGCAGAGAGAGGACCAGCCCTTCTTACCGGGTGCGTGCTGTAGTCCACCTGCCCATCTGGGACTCGGAGGTGAGACAGTGTGACATTGAGAGTCCCGTTAGCGTAGAAACCAAAGTTGTTGAGGTCCACAGCGAAGCGAGTTTCATTCTGAGAGGAATAAAAAAGAAAAAACAGGTGGAGCTACGTTAATATGGCTAAAGATCAACAGAGATCCTCCTGGAGGTGTTGTCCTCCACTGCAGGCTTTATGACTAATCAACGGTTTTTCCACTGTCACAATCATTACAGTTAGTCTGGAAGTGCAATACAAGCTCATCTGTGAAACAAGCATGTATATGTAGCTTTTCTACATTAACCAAATGGTAATTCAAGAAGTCATGACAATTAAAAACGAAACATTTATTACAGCTCATGTATTTAAGTTTTAGCAAATATAAGTTTTTGTGGTTTTTTTTTTTTTTTTTTACTTTTAACAGATATAAACTATTTCGTATATTTAGTAGTGGTCGTCCTAGTTTTTTTTCAGTTAATTTCTCTCCAGGCATCTCTAGCTCTCTCTTCCTCACACGCACGCGGGCGGGTGAGCGCGCGCACACACACACACACACACACACACACACACACACACACACACAGTTAGCATAGAAAGCAAATAAGTCTGCCCACGTTGAATGGAAATCTTTTATTTGTATAGATTTATATATAAGTAAGTTGGACAGGCGAGGCACCTATTTGTTGACAATGTAATGAATCATTTAGGAGCCACATCTGTCAACCTGTGAGGAGCTGCTGTCTGTGTTTAAGATGCTAATCTCGACATCATCTTGAGGACACTGCAGAGCGGCTCCAGACACCGCTGTCCTGCACTGAACAGCTGCCGAAATGTCACAAACAACCACCTGCATGATGCTCGGATCAGCCATCCAGCCTCTGAGGCTAACTGCAGCTCGGCTCGGCTCGGCTCTGCCCGGGGGAGGGCGACACCGTCCGCCGTTAGCCGCCGGAGCTAGCTCGGCTAACCGCGGCTCCGGAGCGGGGACTTACCGTCAGGGTGAGCTTGTGTATCCTCGCTTCGCCCCCGGTCAGCAGCAGCGTGAGGAGAAAGCCGGTCACCAAACAGGCTCCGTGTGCCTCGGCCATCGCCGACCTGCTAACGGGAACTACCAGCTAAATGCTAGCGCGCGACGATCCTGCCAGATGGACGAGCACCAAGTCTCAACAGCGCACGCGGCCTCGCACAGCGGCTTCGAACCTTCGGTTCAGAGCATCCGCGCCCACGTTAAGAGGTTTACAGCCAAGTCTGGACCGTGGAGGTTAAGTTTTCCGGGTCTTCTGCGCTCTCATCGCGGAAGGCGACGGCTAGCTGGACGTGAAGCTCCCACTTCCTGGTCCGGAGTCAAAATATTCAGCAATGAGCGGACGTCAGCGTCAGAGACCGAAACATCCGTAACACCGGCTGGGGGCGTCAGCGAGGGCACGACTACCGCCGTAACACCGGGCAAAGCGAGGACGCCGCAGCGCTCCGAGGGAAACCCGAGCTCCAGAACTCCTCCACGCGAATAATCCAAAGTCTTTTGTTATTCTGCAGTGAACAAATCAAGCCTGTTCTGCCTGCAGCTGGAACAACACGACCCACAACCGGTCACGTGGTGCGTCACTTCCGGTTGGTCACGTGGGCGGACTGCTCCACGTTGGATGAAACCAGCTGTGCGCTGTAATTTAATTTAATATACTAATTAAAATCACAAAATTGCATTCTTTGTCATTCTGCAAAAAAAAAGAAGTTAATTTGAGATGAAAAATATACAAGAAACACAAAAGGTAAATATTTAATCACGCAATAAAATATGAAAAAAAATCTACATTTTAATTCATTGTTGTCTGAACACAAACCGAACAAAAACATGCTTATCTAAAAACACTCACCACAGTGTCAATATCGACGTTTTCACAGCAGAACCGATTCAAAGGCAGTACTGTATTAGAATTATCAGTGGTTTATTTTCAGTAGTTCAGTTTTCACCCTTGGAACATCCTAACAAAAGCTTTGTCATTAATTACTAAAATCATATGGAAAATCTCATTCCACTGACCAATCACCATTCAAATCGTAGATGTTTTGATTTCAGCACGAAATGGTTTTATTATTGTTATAATCACACAAATGCCGTCAGGCTGAGAGAAAGTGGAAAAAAGACAAGCTTCACATCTCTCTGGAAATACTAAGAAATTGTCTTCCAGAATATTAGCAAGCTGTAAAAGCGGCTAAATCAGAATTCATGTGTAATATTGTATCAAACAATTTACACAGGCCTCAAGTGCTGTTTGATGTTTTAAATGGACTTGTTAACCCCGTTGTGACAAATGATGTTGTTCCAAGCACTATGTTGTCCGAAAAGTTCTGCTCATTCTTTACTGAAAAGATTGTGAACATCCGGTCTCAGTGTATGTTTACTGGTTCTGTTGCTGTTACTGTTGGGTGCCGCAGTGACCTTGTGAATTTCAGTCATTTTGAGCCAGTTTCTTAGCCTGAACTTACCGAAGTGGTCCAAAGCCTAAAAGCTTCTGCGTGTCTTTTTGACAGCCTCCCATCAAAACTTTTAAAATCTGTTGTTGATTCTGTTGGTCCGTACATCTTGAAGTTGATCAACACTTCACTCAGGCTGTGTTCCTGAGCTTTTCCAGCATGCTGTTGTTCAGCCCCTTTTAAAAAAAGCACAGCTTGGATCCTCCAGAGCTATCAAACCATAGGCCAAACTCTAAGCTGCCTTTTTTATCAAAAGTTCTAGAAAAAGTTGTCTTATCCCAACTTCAGTGTCACTTGGATTTTAACAAAATAGCTGAGAAATTTCAATCTGGTTTTAAATCTTGTCACAGCACTGAAACTGCACTGTTGAACATTTTTAATGATTTACTTTTAACAATGGACTCTGGTCGTCCTGCTGTTTTGGTGCCTTTAGATCTCACTGCAGCATTTGATACTGTGGATCATGAGATTTTATTATCACGACTAGATTCTCTAGTTGGTATCAAAGACACTGCGTTAGAATGGTTCAGGTCCTATCTTTTCGGGAGGCATTTTTCTGTGAATATTGGATCCTTTTTATAATCCAAAGCATGCCTTACATGTGGAGCACCCCAGGACTCCATATTAGGCCCAACTTTGTTTTCTTTATATATGCTGCCTCTTGGCTCAATTTTCAGGAAATGTCAGGTTTCCTCTCATTGCTTTGCTGATGATATTCAGATATACATACCACTCACGTCCAAAGCCTCGCTCCAGTCTCTACAAAATTGTATAAATGAAATTAAAGTTTGGCTGAAATCCAATTTTCTGAACCTAAATGAGAATAAAACTGAGGTAATTGTGTTTGGAAAACCTGACCCCACAGTTACATTTGATGTTCCTCACAACCCTGGTGTCATGATTGACAGCTCTTTTAAATTAGACAGGCAAATCAGTTCGGTGGTTAAAGCAAGTTTCTTTCAGCTGCGTCTGATCGCAAAAGTAAAATCTTACATCGCCTCGGAGCAGCTGGAAAAAATATTTCACACGCTAATCACGACATGTCTAGATAATTGTAACTCATTGTACTATGGTCTAGATGCTTCTTCCATTCGTCGCTTACAGCTGGTCCAGAATGCGGCTGCTCGCCTCCTGACAGGGAAAAGGCGCTTTGATCACATCACTCCTGTGCTGAAATCTCTTCATTGACTCCCTGTGTCTTTCAGAGTTCATTTTAAGATTTTATTGTATGTGTTTAAATGTTTGAATGGTCTGGCTCCTGAATATTTGTCAGAAGTGTTGTGTTTGTACGCTCCTGTGAGAGCTCGGCGGTCATGTGACCAGCTGTTGTTAGCTTGCCCTCGAACCAGAGGTGACAGAGCCTTTGCACTTGCTGCACTTAAAGTTTGGAACGAGCTCCCACTGAGCATTCGTTCAGCTCCAACCACTGAGTGTTTTAAATTGCTTTTAAAAACTCATTTATTTGCACTGGCGAGCTGAGCCAGACATTTTTTGCACCTTAATTCCTTAAATGTACTTTTTCTGTTGTTCTTTTTATTTTGGTTCTTTTTCACTATGTACAGCATTTTGGCCAGTGTTTACTGTATCTTAAATGTGCTTTATAAATAAACCTTGACCTTGACCTTGACCTTGACCATGATAATCATGTGATAATCACATGATCCCTCTGAATGGAATCACAATGTGATTCCATTCAGAGGGATCATATGTGACATTAAACAGAGAAAATGACCACAGGCAGAGAAAATTGGCAATTCTTTCAGCGTTTCAGAGCAGAACCTTTAAAAAAATCAGCTGTGGCAGTTTTCAATTTCAGTGACTGGATGCAGTGTTATGTTAGAATGCATGTTTTGAAATTCAGCACACAGACGTTTATCTCACATCGTAACGGATTTCAGAGTTTTTTTAAAGGTGCATTAAAGAGTTTTACAACCTTAAAAATACTTATTTTCCACCATAAATATGTTACACATTTTTAATGATGTGTACAATGTGCCCTGACATATTCATTACAAGTACCTCTAACAGCGCTAAATTGTCACTTGAAAGTCACAGTGCCGGTCCGGCTCCAGAGTTTTTTTGGGGAGAATTTGAAAGGAATGACGTAATGCGCGCTCCGGCTGGTTAGGTTTTGTTTTGTCCGCCATTACTCCGCCAGATGCTTAGTGAGCAACAACTGAGCAGGATCTTCCAGGAAGTCAGAACAGACTGGCTTCTAGCACTGCAGCTCCACACAGACTCCACCAGGGAGAAGAAACTTAAATCTTACTTGAGCGCTTCTAAACGAGCGAAGACGGAGTCCCCCTCTTCCGTGCACGCGAGCCACAGGGACGAGTTTTTCACTAAGCTGCATTACGCCCAAGGCCTGCAGGGGGCGCTGTTTCGCATAAAACGTGCAAACTCCTCAATGCACCTTTAACTTTTGGAGAAAAACTGCTTCTGTTTCCCTGCGAATGAGAGGATCTGATCTCACAGTCAAACATTTGAACATAACACTGGAGAAAAATCACAAGTATGTTGAAGGAGATTAATTTTGGCTTCACATTTGTCTGTGATTCATTTAGACAAAAAAGCCTCCACGTAGAGTATGTTTAGCGTTGCTCTGTAAAGTGGGCATTGATGTTAATAGTGCAAAGTGCCATTTTGTACATCTTTCTCCTCTTAATAAAGCTTTTGTGAGCATAATTATTATTTTGCTCACAAAATTATATTTTGCATTATTTAGAGTCTTTACAGTGTATTGATCCTAACATCAAACCACTAAAGTCGAAAAAAGTATTGATCTCATCCTGGTATTTGTGTTTTGTATTTCTAGGTTATAATGTCATAATGACAATATATAAAAACACAAAAAACAACAACACAGATTGCTTCACTCCCTTTATTCCAAAATAAAGAATTTTTACTCCTGGTGCTGCATCAAAACACAGCTGGCGTGTGTGTGTGTGTGTGTGTGTGTGTGTGTGTGTGTGTGTGTGTGTGTGTGTGTGTGTGTGGGAGACCTGACGTCAAGTATTGCTCTAGTAACTATGAAACAGAAATGAAAACATTTCAGTTTGAGTCATAACCAAAACAGAATGATTGTAAACTGAATCCACATTCTTGAAATGAAATTAAAACAGGAACTAAAACACAACCGTGTAGTAAAATACGACCGTGTTTCTTGACGAAACAGGAAGAAAACCAGCAGAGAAATTCAGAGAGCAGAAAAGAAAATGTTCTGATGGATTGGAATGGATGGAACATAATGTAAACACTTCAAAACAGTGAAAATCGACCCTGCTGAAAATATCAGTCTGTATTTCCTGAACTACAAAAAGCTTTCTTTCAGTGGTTTAGCTGGTCATGTGATGCAATAACATCAAAACTGTACCGGTACAAGCCAGCGGGGAGCACTGTGTGACAGGAGCACAAAAATCTCAACCTAACCCCAACCCTGTCCGACAGACAGCAAGCACAATAAAACAACCACAGGAAGACTACCGGAATGACAGAAAATTATAGAAATCACAGCGTTCAGAAGAAAGACTTCAGTGTGTGTGAGAAACTTGTGCTGGACTGCAGAAAAGCAGAGAAACTGTTAAAAAAAAAAAGGAGAGGAAGACAGGGCTGAAAGTTGGAGAAACAAATGAGCTGAGCATCATCAACGGTGTAGTTCGCTCAGGGAATGGAAAAGAAATACAACTTATACATCAGTGACATTTTTTTTTTACTCTCTATGTCAAGTGTTGAAAAATATTAATCAGAGGAATTAAAAAGCTTTAAAAAATTACATGGCCAAGAGACAAGATTTGAATATTGAAGAAGGCACCTCTGGATGTGAAGGCTGCTCCCATGTTGACACATCAAACAGTTTCCACAGTACCTGAACATGAACAGAGCCCTTCGATAATGAAAATGTTTTGTTCCCTGAAAGTGACCCTGCTGCCTTTAAAGCAATACTTATGGCTTGTTGTAGTAGATATTCATTGTTCCGACGTTGCTGCTGTTAAGTGTCGGATTGATGATCGCACTTCCTTGTTGAGCCGACATCGTGACTGGAGCAGGAGGAGGTGCTGATGCAGACGAGGAGGAGGAGGAGGGGGCGCCGGATCCACCCTCTGTGGGGGAGCAGACAGAGAAACAGACTGAGTTCTGACCCCGGATCAAACTAAACAGATGAAACAAAGAAACTCACAGTTTGCTGCACCTTCATAAGCTCTGGTCAGTTCACGTCTGATGTTGTTCAAGGCCATCTTCTCCAGAATCACATCGGTCACTTTCACAGCCAAGTCGTCGCCGTACTGGTCAATCATCACAGCTACTGTTCCTTCTCTACTTTGGCCCTCCAGGCGCTCCGTGGTAATTGGTTTGCAGCCGTCCACCATCTTCAGTTTGAGGTGAAAGTGGAACCTCCCCATGTCTTTGGTCGACAGCTTGTCCAGAGCCTCCAGGAGCAGCAGTGCAGCCGCCATGTCTGCTCACTGGGACACAGGAAGAGGAAACACACACTGTGTTTACTGGGCTCACGTTCATGAAAATCACGATTCCACTGTATTTACAGATGAGTTTTTTGTCATGCTTTTAAAATGTAAAGGTGCTGATTTGATCATAAATGCATCATTTTCAAACAATGTCTTATATCAGTTATTAGGTCTTATTTAAACGTCCATGTTTTCAAAGTAAAATGGCGAACCTCAGCTGCATTTAGGGTGTCTGTTTACACGACAACGGTGCTCAGTCACTGAAAGCGCTAAAAACAACTTCTGAAAAACGCTCCGACTCCACCGTTGTGCAAAGGAAAATGTACATTTCTCCACACGCTCAGGGGAAATGCTGCTGCTGCGCAGACACACCACAGCGTGGTCGATCGTTCTTCTGTACACAAAGGACCATCACGAGTCCAGACTCTCCTGGATCCGGTGGTTTTAATCACCAGTAATACCAGTCTGACTTATTTTCAGTGTTTCTGCTGTTTCTGTGTAAATGAACATAGTTTTGAAAACATTGCTGTGTAATAGTGAAACCTCTCTGAAAGGAAAACACAAAAAATGATGTTATCACTTAAAATATTGTGTAGAAATAGATTCCACTCATAGAATAGTTCTATACAAACAAGCAGCAGGCCACTTTAGCCTTAATCAGAAAATAACATGAATGAAGTCATTGTGACTGGTGAGGGTTCAGGGTGGATCCTGTCCTCGTCCACAGTGAGCTGAGCTAAGGTGCCCTACAACCCTGCACAGGATGGACGAATAACTCAAAAATAAATAATATGAGCTTCAGATAGTTTTCTTTGCTTTCTTCGTTTTGAGAGAATCACGCAGAAACCGCACAGCCCAAAAAGCAGCAAGAAGCATGTGGCTTTTCGAAACTTAGTGAGATTCTTGTCTTGTTATCCATAAACAATCAGCCAGGTTTTACTGCACTCCATGGTATTTAGTTGAGAACTCCGTAAAGGGTTAATGGTGACAGAAGAGGCTGCGTGTGACCCAGATAGGCTCGATAAGGAGAGAGGCTTCGGCCTCCTGGTGGAACCAGAACACGGTCCTCTCAAAAACAAACCCCAGCACCAAAAGTTCTGCCTGTCACCGTGAGAAACGCCCCGTGAAGTTACCAGATGCGTCACATCTGGATTTAATCCCACAGCAGTCGGTTTTACTCTGAGTAAATGTTTAACTTTGTTTTTCGCGACACAAACCGGTAGATTAAATTCACTCTAAAAAATATATATATAGATACATAATGAAAATAATAATTCCCTTAGAATTACCCGTTCGCTCTTTAGATCGATACTACTACAGTTTCATAAAGATGAGTTTTTGTGCGTTCGAGTGTTCAGAGCAGCTCATCCAGCTGCGCCCGCGCCTTGCGCGCTCAATCCGCGTCCGCGCGCGCGCCTTCAAGTTCACATTTACGCACTTAACCACAGCACATTTCATCAGTCAGGACCAAAAACTCTATCTTGAAAGAAAAAGAAATGTTCAGAAACCTGTAAAACCCACCGTCTCGCTCGCGTCCTTCAGAGAGAAATGACGCAACAGAGGACTGTACTTTCGGTTTTGAACACAGGCTACTTCCGGAGTTGAGAGGAGAAGAAAGGAAACCACACACTTTAAGGGCCCCAGTCTCCTCACTGGATCTTTAGAAAACAGTTTCTGCTGGGGGTGGTGCAGGGCCGGTCCTCACTCCTCTGCAGTCCACAGCAGGGAGCATGGAGGAGCATGGAGGAGTATGGAGGAGCCCCCCCTCCCCCGCCGGGTGGATCAGGACTGACAGCAGAGCAGCAGCCACTGCCTGCCTGGAGAGCCTCAGACCGGCACCAGGCTTCCTCAGGTAGATTCCATTTTTCACTGTTTCGCAGCAGCAGCCACTATTTATTAACTCCGAGGACAGAGGAGACGCTGGAGGTATTGATTACTGTGTTACTGACTGGCCTGTGGCATTAAAACACAAACTACAAAACTTGTTTCACCTCCGTTTATTGTAAAAGTACAAAAAGATTTCAGGTTTTTGGCCATTTGTATGTTGTGGGGGATCTGAATTGTAAATGCTGTCGGTGTCGATGCGTCCATGACGGACTGTGTGATCATCTAGTCTCAGTTTTGTGTAGACAGAGTGGACAGGAGCGTTTGTGATATAGCTATTTCTGCACATTTAAAAACAAAACAAAACAAATTCCTGCTTATAATATCAAACTATCATAATTCCCAGAATTAAAGTAGCTCCTTTTCAGTTTTTTGGCTGGTCATGTGAAATATTAAGAAGCAACTCATATATCAAACGTACCGGTACATACCATTGATGGCCACCAGATGTCACTGTATGACAAGAGCATGAACATTTCTATTATTACCATGTTTGACAGACAGGGATGAGTATTATCAATTGTGTGATGTTATTCAATTATTCTTTTGACTGAAGTGACCAGAAAATGTGGAAATTTCCATAACGGCCTTCCTTTGACCTGTCAACCATTTAAAAATGCTAATTGAAGGATTGAAAAAAATGCAAAAATAAAAGCTTTTCCACGGCCAAGAGATAATATTTGAATATTAAAGAAGGCACCTCTGGATGTGAAGACTGCTCCCATGTTGGCACATCAAAACGTTTCCACAGTAACTGGAACATGAACAGAGGCCTTTGATAATGAAAATGTTCCCTGAAAGTGACCCTGCTGCCTTTAAAGCAATACTTATGGCTTGTTGTAGTAGATATTCATTGTTCCGACGCTGCTGCCGGTAAGTGTCGGATTGATGATCGCACTTCCTTGTTGAGCCGACATCGTGATCGGAGCAGGAGGAGGTGCTGATGCAGAGGAGGAGGAGGAGGAGGAGGAGGAGGAGGAGGAGGAGGGGGCGCCGGATCGACCCTCTGTGGGGGAGCAGACAGAGAAACAGACTGAGTTCTGACCCCGGATCAAACTAAACAGATGAAACAAAGAAACTCACAGTTTGCTGCACCTTCATAAGCGCTGGTCAGTTCGCGCCTGATTTTGTTGAATTTCATCGTCTCCAGAATCACATCGGTCACTTTCACAGCCAAGTCGTCGCCGTACTGGTCAATCATCACAGCTACAGTTCCTTCTCTACTTTTTCCCTCCAGGCGCTCCGTGGTAATTGGATTGCAGCCGTCCACCATCTTCAGTTTGAGGTGAAAGTGGAACCTCCCCATGTCTTCGGTCGGCAGCTCGTCCAGAGCCTTCAGGAGCAGCAGTGCAGCCGCCATGTCTGCTCACTGAGACACAGGAAGAGGAAACACACACTGTGTTTACTGGGCTCACGTTCATGAAAATCACGATTTCATTATATTTGCAGATGAGTCTTTTGTCATGCTTTTAAAATGTAAAGGTGCTGATTTGATCATAAATGCATCATTTTCAAACAATGTCTTATATCAGTCATTAGGTCTTATTTAAACTTCCATGTTTTCAAAGTAAAATGGCGAACCTCAGCTGCATTTAGGGTGTCTGTTTACATGACAACGGTGCTCAGTCACTGAAAGCGAAGGTTTTTTTTTTTTTTTTAAAAAACAACTTCTAAAAAATGCTCCGACTCCACCGTTGTGTAAAGGAAAATGTACATTTCTCAACACGCTCAGTGGAAATGCTGCTGCTGCTGCGGTCGATCGTTGTTCTGTACACGAAGGACGATCGCAGCGATGTTGACCTCCAGAGTGTCATGGCTCCCAATCCAGACTCTCCTGGATCCGGTGGTTTTAATCAACAGTAATAACAGTCTGATTTATTTTCAGTGTTTCTGCCGTTTCTGTGTAAATGAACATAGTTTTGAAAACATGGCTGTAAACATGAAACCTTTCTGAAAGGAAAACCCAAAAATGATGTTGTCACTTGAAATGTGTAAAACTAGATTCCACTCATGGAATACTTCTACTGCACTTTACAAACAGGCAGCAGGCCACTTTAACCTTAATCAGAAAACAACATGAAGTCATTGTGACTGGCGAGCGTCCGGGGTGGATCCTGTCCTCGTCCACAGTGAGCTGAGCTAAGGTGTCCTATAACCTGCACAGGATGGACGAATAACTCAAAAATAAATAATCGCTTCAGATAGTTTTCTTTGCTGTCAGAGAATCAAACAGAAGCCCCACAGGACAAAAACCAGCAAGAAGCATGTGTCGTTTCAAGAGTTTGTGAGCATCTTGTCTCATTACCTATAAACAATAAGCCAGGTTTTTTTGACCTATTGATCTCAAATCACTTGTGAATCCTGTTACTGCAGATTCTGATTCAGACACACTTCTTTGTTTTAGATTTTAATACTTTCAATGCTCTGAAACGCTTTAAATGTTTATTTGCAATCTGAAAGTTGGCATTTTTGAATGGGTTCCAATGAGACCGGGGATCTTTTTTATTTTATTTTATTTATTTTTCTTTCTTTCTTCTTTTAAACCTGTCCTGTCCAGCAAGGAAGCAGCAGAATGGGAGTCTGGCTGCTATTTTATATGTAACCGACCCGAAACAACAGCTTTTTTGCTCTTCCGCATTATCTTCATGTTTAATGAGCGGAGGTCGGATGACTTGACTGCAGTCGGACACTGGGGACTGTCCTCTCAAAAACAAATTACAGATACAGCTTCATCAAGATGATTTTTTGTGCGTTCGAGCGTTCAGAGCAGCTCATCCAGCTGCGCCCGCGCCGTGCGCGCACACTCCACATCCGCGCGCATCTTCAAGTTCATATTTACGCGCTAAACAACAGCAGATTTCATCAGTCAGGACCAAAAGCTCTATCTTAAAAGAAAAAGAAATGTTCAGAAACCTGTAAAACCCACCGTCTCCTTGGCGTCCTTCAGAGAGCTGCAGCGTCTGCTGGGAGAAATGGCGAAACAGAGGACTGTACTTTCAGTTTTGAACACACTTCCGGAGGAGAAGAGAGGAAACCACACCCTTCAAGGGCCCCAGTCTCCTCACTGGATCTTTAGAAAACAGTTTCTGCTGGGGGTGGTGCAGGGCCGGTCCTCACTCCTCTGCAGTCCACAGCAGGGAGCATGGAGGAGCCCCCGCCCCCCCCCCCGCCGGATGGATCAGGACTGACAGCAGAGCAGCAGCCACTGCCTGCCTGGAGAGCCTCAGACCGGCACCAGGCTTCCTCAGGTAGATTCCATTTTTCACTGTTTAGCAGCAGCAGCCACTATTTATTAACTCCGAGGACAGAGGAGACGCTGGAGGTATTGATTACTGTGTTACTGACTGGCCTGTGGCATTAAAACACAAACTACAAAACTTGTTTCACCTCCGTTTATTGTAAAAGTACAAAAAGATTTCAGGTTTTTGGCCATTTGTATGTTGTGGGGGATCTGAATTGTAAATGCTGTCGGTGTCGATGCGTCCATGACGGACTGTGTGATCATCTAGTCTCAGTTTTGTGTAGACAGAGTGGACAGGAACGTTTGTGATATAGTTATTTCTGCACATTTAAAAACAAAACAAAACAAATTCCTGCTTATAATATCAAACTATTGTAATTCCCGGAATTAAAGTAGCTCCTTTTCAGTTTTTTGGCTGGTCATGTGAAATATTAAGAAGCAACTCATATATCAAACGTATCGGTACATACCATCGATGGCCACCAGATGTCACTGTATGACAAGAGCATGAACATTTCTATTATTACCATGTTTGACAGACAGGGATGAGTATTATCAGTTGTGTGACGTTATTCAATTATTCTTTTGACTGAAGTGACCAGAAAATGTGGAAATTTCCATAACAGCCTTCCTTTGACCTGTCAACCATTTAAAAATGCTAATTGAAGGATTTAAGAAGTGCAAAAATGAGTTTTTCCATGATGATCACACTTCCTTGTTGAGCCGACATTGTGGTTGGAGCAGGAGGAGGTGGAGGAGGAGCAGGGGGGCTCCAGATCGACCCTCTGTGGGGGAGCAGACAGAGAAACAGACTGAGTTCTGACCCTGGATCAATGTAAACAGATTAAACGAAGAGACTCACATTGTTTCGCCTTCTCATAATCGCTGTTCAGTTTGCGCATGACGTTGTTGGAGCCAATCCTCTCCAGAATCGCACTGGCCACTTCCACGGCCGAGTCGTCGCCGTACTGGTCAATCATCACAGCGACAATCACATCCCTGGGCTGGCCCTCCTGGCGCTGCTTGGAAATTGGTTTGCAGCCAGGCACCATCTGCATGTTGAGGAAAAACTGGAACCTCCCCATGTCTTTGCTCGACAGCTCGTCCAGAGCGTCCAGGAGCGGCTGTGCAGCCGACATGTCTGCTCACTGAGACGCAGGAGGAGGAAACGCCGTGTTGGGCTCATAACCATGAAAAACACGAATTCAAGTCAAGACCTGTATTTATCCCAAGCCGATATGAATCCACCCCACGTCGACTCGTGAGCATCGCTGCTCAGCTGCTCAGCTTGTGTTTGGACCGACCTTGAATAATGAAGCTAGCTGACCTGATAAGATTGACTTTATTCATTTAATAGTTTTGCTGCACTTTATAAACGAACAGCAATCATTTGTGATCCGGCCATTTTTATCAGAATCAGAAACAACACTGATAGTGACAGCTGATCGTTCAGCTGAAAAGTTCAAATTAGCTTCAGATAGTTTACTTTTCTGACACAGAATCCACTGTGAAATTATAAAAATTGTCAAAGAGAACTTATAAAAAGCCGAAGACTATGTCTTCTGCTGTCTGTAGACACTACAGCAGAATTCCCCCTTTCATTCCAGTATTCTGCACTCGTCACCACGGGGCCTGACTCACCTAAACCAGTTTAACAGGAAGCTACTAAAAAATGTTTTACAACAGTAAGTTGATAAGTGATGGAGGAGTTTCACTGGGTTTCGTTCCTTCACTCCTGCTTTGTTTGTTTCTCGTTTAGACGAGCAGCTTACATGAGTTCTGCCGTGCTGTTCCTTGTCTTGGGATTCTGCCAACTGATACTTTGGAGTGCCGAGCTTGAATTTCTTTGTTGGATTTCACTGGAAAGGTTTTATGAGACTTTTGTACGTTTCATGTTTTTCAAACAGTAAAAAATTATTTGAAATATTGAGCAAAAATGTGTGTGAATCTGTAAGCACATTCACGAGTCGTTACATTTAGAACATGTTAATTGTAAAATTTACAACATTTCAATCAATGGCTCGTTATCTAAAGTGAGAGCAGAGCATATTTCATATCACCCATGTTTAAATCCAAGACAAGAGACAGTCACAGAACACCAGGACGGAAAAAAAAAAACTTATAAAAATAATAAAATGGATGATTGTGGAATTCTGGCATTTCTAAGAGTTGTAGAATACCAGAAAAGTCAGAAAAGTCATTTTCAAACATTTCTGTTGGTCATATTTCAAGAAGTTTCTTAATCACTGTAATTTGTGAAAAATTGAAAAATATACATTTTGAAAATCTATTTAGTTCTGACTTTGAGTGAAACATGCCTTTATACAGTCACCAGATGTGTCACAGCTGGATTTAGATTCAACAGTCTGCATTGCTCAAAACTTCTTATTTTTCACTGAATTCACAAAAACTAAGTTTTTGACTTTTTTATTGCATCAACAGAAACTGATAAATTAAATACAGGATGGAAAAAAAACCTGCTTCAGAGGCTCCACTCGTCAAACGACCTCTTTACTCTTTGGATTGATATGATATAAAGTTGGTAAAGATGAATATTCGTGCATCTGAGCGTTCAAAGCAGCTCATGCAGATGTGAACAACAGCAGATTTCATCACTCAGAACCAAAACCTCTTCATTAAAGAAAAGGAAAGAATCCTAGAAAACTTACCGTATCGTATGCGACCCAAAGAGAGACTCAAACGTCCGCTGGACAGAAAACGAGTGAAGTTTACTTTTGGTTTTCAGATTTCCATAAATGCAGAGGGGAGGAGGAGAAACTGCAGACAGTAAGACGTCTCAGAAACAGATAAGGAGCAAAGTGTATGATGATCCAGTCCATTCCCGGGAGTTTCAGGCGAGTCAACCGGGTTCATAAAGCTGTGTCTAAATGGAGATTTTTTTTATTCCAGTAGTTACACTATAAAGTGTATTAACAACCAGCAGCTCAGGGTCCTAATTAGAACATTTCATTGTAATTTAAGTATGTTAAGGAATCCATATTGTCATATTTGTGCCTCATTTTGGAATGGCGCCCCTTTTAACCAAGCTCATAGAACACACGAGGTAAAACTAATCCTCCCCCCTCTGATGATGAATACCAAAAGGTTTCTTTTTTTTAATCTTCCTGAAGCGATGAAACGTGAATGATTGATAGCATCAAACTGAACATCATACTAAACCTGTTTTATCAGTGCTGCCCAGTGTGAATAGAGGCCAAAAACAATACTCCATTGTCTTTATGATTCACTTCGGTGCCTCTAACAGGGCTGGAAAAGAGAAAACAGGCATGAAACAAGTGTCAAACACTCCAATATAACGCTCTGAATACCCAAACTGCACTTGTTTTCTTTCAATAAAGGCAAATGTGACAAGTATCTCACAGCTACAGATAAAGAGACGTGATTTTGGCTCAACGCGTTTCTCCGTCAGCCTTTTCCACCCAGCTGGTTCCAGATCGGAGCCAGAGCCGGACTCGGCACCGGATCCAGGCTACAGCTCAGCACCTCAGGCTCTGGACCGGGGCTACTGAGACCGAGAGGCCAGCGGAAATGCAGAACTGCCACTTTTAAAACGACAGCCAAGCGTGTAGCTACACTTTTGACTGAACAGAGACACTAAAATAAAGCAGCCGTGGAGTGAGGGAGAGACCCACAACTTCCTGTCACAGTTGACTTTAGCTTAGGTGCAAAGAGTGCGGACGTCAGTTTTAGGGTGAGGGTCACTTCTTCACTCTTTAAATCCCCCCGATGAGGGAGGGGCTTGACGTTTCCTCAGCAGAAGTGTCCACTCCTCACCGGCGGTTGTCAGTTCGGAGATAAGCAGCATGCAGTGTCATTTTGATACAGTTTGGGGAGCACTGGTCTGAACTCTCACATGCTGAGTGGAGAGAAGCCTGTGTGCTCAGCACTGCCCCCTACAGCGAGGCAGCGGGACTGACCACATCAGTCCGATTCAGTGAAGAACCCTGGAAACTTTTACAGTTTGTTAACGCCAGACGTTTCCAATAAATCCCTACACTGGAGGACCTCCACAGTGCAACAGCTGGTCATTAAGATGCCGGACCACTAGGTGGCGGCACGACATGGGAGAAGTGAAGTGAAGTAACCAGTGGGCAGAGCCGTAGAGGTTCTGAATAAACGTAGTGTGCAGTTCATGTAGGAACTAGACATCATGCTGTTTCTTTGAAGACTGAGGAAAACGGTACACACAGAAACACACACAGACACCTGCACCGTGAGGCCGAAGCACAAACCACTGCACCACCGTGCTGCTTACAGGATCAGGATTCTTTACTAATTTTTTCAGTTTCATCATCTTTACTGAGGTTTCTTATTTAAAGTGACTATAAATGGAGCAATAAAAAGTAAAACGGCTGTGCTTCGGAGATATTTTACAATACTACACTGCAGAATGGTTCACAATAAGCACAGAAAGCCTTTTTTTATAGTACGATACTGATCAGAACTGACAAGAGATTTTTAAGTTGAGTCATACAAACAGCAGACTTTTCAGATTTTGTTGATAACCTGTTTTTATGAACCAGAACAAAATAATTTGTGTTTTACTGCAACGTCAGGCTGTCTATTCTTTTTATCAACAGGTTTTTACTGTGTTGAGGGTTTGGCAGAGCTGGGGTGTCCGACGCAGCCGATTACGAATCTGAAACATTGAATTCACAGGTTGGACAACCGAGGAAAATCTGCTGACTCAGGAGGATCTTGTGGATTTCTGGCTGACGTCAACATTGAATTATTTTTTTTTCATTGCTGGAGCGAAAAAGCCCGAATCCAGCAGCCTTAAAGAGACGAGTCACCTTTGGCTCCAATAGCCCTCTGCTGTGTGAAAGCCTCCCACACCGACACACCCACACTTATTCTTGCCCTCCATGCTGCACCACATTATTCTTGACCCTCCCTTCCTTCCTCCCTTGATATACCAACAGAGAACGCCCACGGTGGATTTTAGAGGCCAAAGCAAAGGAACTGCCTGATCATCAGCTTCATACACACACACAGAAAAAAACACACACACCCACGCCGGGATAAAAACCTGGAGGACCCAGAGTTTCCACAGAAGAAGCAGCAGCTCCAAACCGAGTCTGACAGAGACGTTCTGACAGAGGGAAACCAGTGAAGGATGTGTGTTCCTGGACGGTCCATCACACTGCTGCTGCTGCTGCTGCTTCACCTCTTCGGCACAGGTGAGTCAAACGAGAGCGTGATGGGACGAAGCGACGGCGCCGGGTGGAAAGGGTCGAAAACGGTCAATGACGAGAAGAGAAGGACGAGTCTTACAATTCTGCCAGAGAGTAAAGAATGGAGAAATTTTGTTTCTCTTGGGATAACATGCGGATTAGAGATGGATTAGATCGATCTAAAACAATGTGTGTAAACATCCCGTTTTCTGGATTTAGAAAACTTTTGAATCAATTCTTTAAACAATGAATAGATGGTAGATCAGACGTGATCTCTTACAATATTTCAGTAATGAGTATCGAACCCGTTTCCCGTGCAGCCTGTGGCAGCTGTGCGGTACACTGGGGCCCACGTGGGAATCGAACCGTGTAAATGGGGACGGCCGGCGTGCCCACAGCGAGTGAGATCACCCGATAGGCCGGGGAACAACCTCAGGATTCAGGGGAACAATGGTCAATTGAAAAGAGGAGCGAGTTCTTCTGACTTGGGCAGGGTGTCCTTCCTTCCTCAGAGGAACACGCTGGGTGTATTCAGTACGCCACCAAACAATGGTTCACAATAGATCAGCTAAAAAAGAATATTATTTCACGAGATGGCAAAATTCAATTGACCCTCGCCTGTATTCTGCGGGGACCGGAGAGTGCGAGTCAGGACTCGGTGCGCCGGTGCCAGCATAAACATTTGGGGAGATGCAGCGTTTTATTCATCTTTTTTATCAGTGGACCAGGAAGCAGCATCACAGACATCCCGGAATGCTGGACACACAGAGGCAAACATTCAGAAAAGAGTGGCCTATAATGAAAGAACTTTTAACTCGTGGGGGAAATGCTGTTTTTATCACAGCTGGAACAGATCGATTAGAATTAGAATGTTTTTGTCTCATTCAAGTCTTTCTGAGACACTGAGACTCTCACAGATTGACAACGAGTCCAAACTGTGGTGTTTGGTTTATGGTTAATTATAAAAATATAAAGGAATATGGACACACACTTGACTGCGTAATACTTGCTTTAACCTTTTGTCCAGCTGGAGGTTTTTACCTCTTCGACAGAACGAGGCTCATCACAGAAAATGTGACCAAAAATGTTCGTTTCACTGCTGTTTTTTTCAGCTTAAATAAATTAAATGATTTCTTTTTTACAGCCAAAGCAAAAGAGAAAGTTAGTCTGAGTATACTGGCAACAACTGGATAGTGGAGCTGTAGGTCGTAGGTGGGTTGTCTTTCAATCGTAAGGTTGCGGGTTTGATTCCTCTCGTCTCTCCCTAATAAGCACATGCCAGAGTGTCCTTCAGCAAGACACTGAACAACCGAACTCCAGCGGATGGATGAAGTGATATGGTTTGGGGATTGACTGAGTCAGTGTTAAACTGATCCATAGCTTAATTTCATTCATCATCTTAACATAATATTTCAACAATTTATTCATATGAGAAAAAAAGAAAGTTCAACAAATCAGAAGAGACTGACAGACGTACAAGGATCCCTCCAGTCAGCATCTCTTCTGGGCATTACAACACGGGGGTCACTGACAGATTTAAGGGAGATTCTTTAAAGCATTCTGAAGGAGTGTTTACTCAGATCAGTGACTGATGGTCCTGCTTCCTCCCCTCCTCTGACCCCAGCTACCTCATCCCCCGTTTCCATCCACACCCGAGCGCCACCTCTCCCCGCGCAAATTCTACCTCCGTCGCCACTTCCAGCCATCCTCCCGTCTCTGCCCCCCCCTCCGGTCAGCCGCCCACCCCCGAAGCCCACCTCGGTCGGCGACCCGGCAGACTCCTCCTCAGACTGCCCCCTGAAGATGTCGCCCTCGGCGCTGGTGGTCCGGTATGTCAGATCTTAGTTTCTTCACGAGATTTACAGATTAGAAATGTGTAGAATACACTTTTTTTTTTAACACATTTCAACAGATTTCTATTCAATCTTTTTAAAAATGTAGAAATGTTCTACACAAATTTAGAAAGAAGCTGGGAATTGAAATTCTCCACTATTTATTTTACCAAGTGCCCTCTAGCTGGTTATAAATGAGAAAGGAACTTGACTGTACGGTTCTGATTCTGTTGCCTTTGGTCTACCTGGCCATCTTGTGCCTTTGGCAAAAAGGAAAATTAACTTTTTGTTCTTTTTTGGACTTTCCATCACTTAGTGTAAGTAAAATCGCAGTTGCAGTAATTTTCCCTGACCAATGATTGGATATTGCCCCAATTAGTTAAACTAGTGGACTTCCAGCTGCAGGTTTACAGGAAGAGGAGACAAAACTGCTGACTAATCGAAGTGCACGAGGTATATTTATAGAAAACTGATGGAGATTATCAGAATCAGGATGTTGCGTTGTGAAGATTCGTGGCATGAAAAGGCTGACAGAAGGTCCTGCATGAGCGGCTCTTAACTGCGTGTGAACTCTCTTTTCCACAGGTTTGGAGATCCAGTCACGGTGAACTGCTCTGCAGCACGGATTGGATTTCCTCTCCTGGGCTGGGAAGTCCCGCTGGTAATGAGAGCAAAGCTGTGTTTTCTGATGTATAGCTTCAAAAGTCCAACACAGACCCACAAATCCAGACACCGCTCAAACTATCACATGCTTGCTTTTCATATTTTTGATGAGAAAAATGTTGTACATAAGCATTTTGCATAAGAAGTGAAACGCTTCGTCCTTGGCATTGTAATTCTGAATCCTCTCTCAACAAACATGTCCTCCACTGGATCATCTGCAGGAAAAAAAAGGGCGTTTCCCTGTATAATCAAAGAGCAGGAATCAATACAATCTGTCAGGCGTGATAAGAGAACGTGACTGTCCAGTGTGTTCTGTGTTCTCGGGGTGGGGGTCCTCCCAGTTCAGACTGAATGAGGGACAGCTTGGAAAAACCTGGCCTTCCCTTCCTGGATCACCTTATTGTTTGTCACAACCAGTTCCAGACCGACTCGCAGTCTGTCTCCAGGACTTCCTTCAGCTCTGCACATATAGAGACTCAAACCAAGACCTGAGAGGGAAATTTAGAAAACTGAACTCACCAAGCACCTTTCCAACACGACACCACATCCTCCTATGAGGCTGAACACACACTCTTCAACACAGCTGTGGCATGTGGATGTCAGGGATGTTCAAGTAAGGCCTGCGGGCGAAAACTGACCCACAAGAGGCTTGAAATCAGTCCAGCAAACCACCAAGCAGTTTGGACATTTGAAAGAAAAAAGTTTTTTAAACAAATCTGACAAGAATAGCAGAAAACAAGACTGTGGTTGAAGTTCTGGTGATGCTGCCATGAAGGCGAGCTAGCATCTGTCCAGGTCAGTCTCCAGAAACATGCATAACAACAACAATTTGGCATTTCGGCATTTTTGAAGGTTGGTTACATGTTGAGAGTGTTGTTATTTCCCATAGCATCTGTTTGGATTTGTGCAAACGGACATTTTCATCATGTGCACTCTGCGTCACAATGAAGAAAAACTTTCCAGTTTGTTTCGATTTAAATGTTACGGCACTAAAAATGAAAGTGGCTCCTGAACCAAGATGTCTCTGCTGTGTGTTGAACCAGGATATACTGTTAAAAACGGAACAATGATGAAATTTCAATGTTTTGTTCTTAAATTCTCACTTTTTTTTCTTTTAAAAATAGTCTCGTTTTCAAATTAGTACATGTACTTGACAGATTCATTTAC
Organism: Salarias fasciatus; assembly: GCF_902148845.1. Lineage (NCBI taxonomy): Eukaryota > Metazoa > Chordata > Actinopteri > Blenniiformes > Blenniidae > Salarias > Salarias fasciatus. The sequence continues at coordinate 3,922,548 of NC_043750.1, read as the reverse complement.
AGTTACTGATTAGCTATAGATAATTATGGAGTCACTTCACTGTTCCGTTCCACTCATCTAATGTGTAATCCGCTCTGTGGTCATCAGGAGGCTCCTCCCGCCACCACGGGGCAGTACGTGGTGTGGAGCGTGCCCAGCATGACGGAGTGGAGCATCAAGCCCGCGTGCTACGCCCTCTCCGAGGAGGGAGGGCAGTGCGACATCGACCTCGTCGTCACAGTCTACCGTGAGTCAACGCTCTTTGTTTTGCCGTTGTCGTTTCAGAGACGTTTTGCGTTGACTCTGCGTTTCGCCCGCCCGTCCCTCTGAGCAGAGCCTCCAGAGCGAGTGTCCCTCAGCCTGGTCAACCACACGGGGCCCCTGCTGGAGGGCGAGCGCTACACCCTGCAGTGCACCGTCCACAACGTGGCCCCGGTGGAAAAGCTCGCCGTGACCTTCTACAGCGGCGGCAGGGCGCTGGCTCGCCTCCGGTCCGGCAACAACACCGAGAAGACGCCGGTGACAAAGGTCTTCACTCTGGACATCAGCCCCGGCAAGGCCGACGACGGCGCCGAGTACCGGTGCGAGGCCCGGCTGGACCTGGGCCCCGAAGGACCTGAGCATCCTCCGGTGGTGGCGTCCAAACCGCTCGGCACCGCGGTGCTCTGTGAGCCAACCTTTACCGCCGACCAGTAGCTTCAGCGGCTCTCTCTCTTCCTGCCGTCTAACCAGGCGTCTCTCCGCCTTCCAGTCGGTCCTCAGCTCGACTGTCCCACCAAGCTGAGGGTGAGAGAAGGCGAGAGCCTCAACTGCGAGGTGGCGGGAAACCCTCAGCCGGTGGTCACCTGGTACCGAGACGGCCAGGTGGTGGCGCTGCCCGCCCGCTCAGACAGAAAGCACGCTGGGAAATACACCATCTGGACCAAAGGCCTGCTGGGACAGAAAAACTTCACCGTGGAGGTGGAGGTTCTCGATAACAGCGGTGAGTTCTCTCTATTATTTCATCCCTCGACAGAATCAGATTCCAATATATTCATTTATATCGAGAAGCGTCTCACTTCCATATAAAACTTGTCTGGTTCCTCAAAACTTATGAGGTTACAGAGATGAAGCTGTAAAAACATTTTTGGCACACAGTTCTGCTGCATTCACCAAGTTTCATAACCCTTCATGACCTGGAAAGCTTTATTTAGATTACAGAGATTTATCTGACTTTTTTTTTCTTAACCCGCGTTTGAGGAATGCTTCAAAAATGTATTCATGAAGTTCTCTCTTCATCTTTCCAGGAACTTCAAGTATCTGCAATCAACATTTCATATTGGCTGTTTCTCTTATTCAGACGATATTCTGGCTGTAAAGTTAAAGAAAAGAAAAACTCTTGATACTTTCCACATTTGAATGAACCGAGGGATAAAGTGTCTCTTCTCAGTTTCTGCTTTGCTTTTGTGGCACGTGACGTTTGTTTTGAGGGCCTCGGCCCTGGTACATGTTGAACCTGGAGGTTAGGAGCTTTAGTTTTATCTTCAGTTTATCTGCAAAATGTTCACATTTGAAGACTGAAAGCTGCTGTAAGGAAAAAACACTTTGATCCTGTTTGAAACTGCTCTTTCTGGTCCTTTCTACTCATTTCTTGCTGTAGATGATAAAAAGCTGAGAATGGAAACATTTCAGGAGACGTCACTGAATCCTTGGAATTTGTACAGAAACCAAAACACACCTTTGAATAATAAGCAGACTTCTGAAACGTGGACAGTGATAAAGGGAGGTTTATTCTGTTTAAACTGTACAGTCAATAAATGAAAATCCTTCTACTGCATCAAAGCCTTGAACTTCTTCCTTTTCAGGTCAGAAAAAGATAAGCTGCTTAATCTTTTATTTCTTGGAGATTTTTTTTTTGTAACTTTTTTTTTATGCAAGTTCAAATGACAAAGTGATATTAAAGAGTGAAGCAGTGACTAAGATGAAGAGTCTGAACACTGAACAGTTTTCATATATTTTCCATCAGGATCCTGTCACGTCCTCAGTCTGTCTCCATCTAATAAAAGAAAAAAGAAAATTTTGACTTTACTCAGGTTGCAGCCTTTAGAGTTCTCAGTTTTACCGATTCTTCAGTGTTTCCATCCAAACATTAATTTGTTTGGACGAGAAATCTGCATACATCAACAGTGATGAGAACATGGACGTTTGTCTGGACAGACGGTGAAGTTGGTTTGTTATTGGGCTATCGCAGCGACTCTTCACTATGAAGGAGAATCTGGACCGGAGTTACGACATTCTGGAGGCAAACATTATTATCGTCCATCTACTCATATATATGCAGAACTACTATTTACTAAGCCTCAAGCGCAGCAGAAACACTTCAGGAAAGACACATTTTGTCCCGTTTCCACAGAGACGGAGTCTGAGCATTTAGAAAAGTTCCACCTTTTGAAGTGATTTTCAAAAAGCTGCATTTTCCGTTGCTCCGAGGTTCGTTGTCATGTAACCAGATGCCCAGAACGCAACAAAAGCTTTGTGTTTTCACTTGAAAATGTTGCGTAAAGAGGCCTAAACTTGCTCCCTGCGTATTCTGCACGACGATCAGTGTGTCACAGTGAGACCCGGTGAACTACGTTCAAATTCAACTTCCTCGTTATCGTTCAGAGATATTTTTTTAGATGCATGAAAAAAAAAAGGTTGTGACTACTTTAAATCCTCAATAGGAAAGAGTTCTGCTAGTAAGACTGTTGACTGTAAGTAATGATAGTAGTAGTAGTGATAGTAAGACCTGAGATTCACAGTGTGTGTGTGAAGTGAAACACAAATGAACGCAGCATCATGTTTAGTGTGAACAATAACAGATGGAGGAACTCACCGGTGCTCCGTCAGGGTTTAGTGATGCATTCATTGTCAGAGATGACGTAGATCTGGACGTCGCCTTGCTGCAGCAGCGGGGGTGAAGCAGCGCGGTTCGCTGGAGAGACGTCCAGAGGAGCTGCAGCAGGGAGACGTGGGAGCCGGGGGCCGGGAGCAGACGTGGGTTTGAGTCCCTCTGGTCCTGCAGGAGCCAGGCCTTTACTCTTGGCCTTCTCAGTGACGGCGGTCGACTCGAGAGGAGCTGCTGGAGGGACGTCCGCCCTCACGGCCGCTGCTGGAATCCCACCCAGATCCGACTGCTTCTTCTCAGTCTTGACCCTTTTCACCCTGAAGACAAACACGAGACGCAGTGAGACGCTGGAGGTTCGGGAACAGACGAGGCTGCGGTGAAACTCCACTCACGGTAGAGGAGGAACCAGACCCAGCAGCCTTCGGCTCTGACTGAGCAGCACACTGAAACAAGAGCACAACACACCAGCTTTAATCTGAGGTCTGAATCTTCACAAAACATTTTAACCCTTCACAAGACGATAACTTCAAAACTGTCTAAACCTTCTATAATATTCATAATACTCTTATTTTCATAACTTGAACGCAATGTGGAGCTACTGTGATAAATTAATAAAGCTTGAGCCTGTAAATTGTTTATCAGGCTTTCGATAATATTTACCAAAAAAAAGTTTATGATGCTTTAATCAATTTAAAATTGTGCAGATTGCTTTTTATCTGATTTTATTTTAGCAGTTGTTGTTTCAGCCTGTCAGGTCTCTTTTGGTTTAACTTTCTTCCACATATCAATCATTCGGGGGAATAGGCAGCAGTGAAAGCAAAAGAGTCTTTTCACTTTGAATGAAACTCAACTTTTGTCTTCAACTTCCCTTTCAGTGCACTGGTTGGAAACTCAACATGTACCTCCTGCAGCGAGGGGTCAGAGGTCGGCTGACAGTGTGACGCGATTCATATTTTAGATGATAAACTTTTATTCTTCTGTTGTCACCTCAAACCGCAAAATGAGTCACTGACAGACTGACTGCTCAGAATGAGGATTAAAAATATTGACTTGATTCCCAAAGTGAGGGTTACGGCCCCCTGATGGTCAACAGAGGTATTACAGCTGGATCAGGAGAGAAAGTACACAAGAAGCTTGTTTGGTTTTACCACAAACATGGGCGCATATTCCTTGCAAGGGGATTAAATGGTATCAAACACTGCAACATGGGCTCTTTAGATGAATAAAGGCTTGTGATCACAGTCATTTGAGGTGAAATATGGAGCGTTCATATATTTTTCCCTATTAGTTCATCTTAGTCTCACAGTTCTATCAGGTTTGAGATTTCAAATTTGTTTGAGTCGGAGAAAATTTAATGATTTTCAAGTGACCTGTAGTATTAACGACACTGGGAATAGCTGTATTAACATGTCTGTACATATCTACTGAGGCGCTCCAGTGTTAAACCCCTGGCTTGTGGTGTTTGTGTCTGCCCGCCTACCGTGACTGCATCCAGCCTTTGGGCCACAGCGACTTCACCTCATTGTCCAACAAGGTCTTCAGAAACTCCTCCAGCTCCAAACCTTCCTTCCTTTCCTTAAACTTATTTATTCTTTCATTTAACACGTTGTTCAAGCACTCCCTGAATGAGGGGAAAAACAAATAAAACAAAATGAAGATGAAGGTGAAAATCCTGAAATTTCATGACATTCTTGTTTATAAAGTAAAAGAGAAACAGAAGCGATGAAACAGATCTTAACTCAGTCTGACCTGATCTCCTCGTTCCATTTGAAAATCTTCTTTGGTGGTGCTCTTCTCCCACCTTTCTCCTCCACATTATCTTCATCTACTGCCCTGATATGACAACATCACAGTTTAAAACCACGAAAACAAATCAAACAAATCCTCGTCCCAATATAAGATTCACATTTCACTCATGTAGTCATTCGACTCAACTCAAACTCAGCTTTAACTTCACAACTTCCTGTAATGTTGACAGAGCACTTCTGTCGAAACCGAGTTATTTGTCACTTGGAGTTTTTTTCTATTGGCTCAGAAAAAATAAAATAAAATAAACAAGATTTTTTATGCATAGAAAAATTATTTCACGATTTGGTCACAGATTAGTTTGGAGCACAGACCTAAATAAAGGACAATATTTTATCATAAAGTTTCTTAAAAAGAAAACCAAGAATATTTCAAGTTAACAAAATTATGACATTTCAGCCAGTCGAGAGTCATTTGAATGAATAAATTCACTAAATTCTGGAAGACATTGAGGCGATAAACCAGAGCAGACCAAGAAAATGGAAGCATTTAATTTTTATGACTTCAAACAAGTTTCAGTGTCAAACTGTCTGTTTTTTAACTTGATTGAGAAGCTCATAAATTCAAGTGTGTGTGTGTGTGTGTGTGTGTGTGTTTTAAATGTTGTCTTTGATTGGATGATCTTACTGCAGAAGTCAATATGATCCAAAGCTCTCTTTTTCTGCTTTCTGGTAGTTTTTTTTTTTCCATTTCATCAATGGTTTACATGGGGGTATCAAAATCATAAATAATTTCTGTTTGGAGGCCACACTCAGATTAATTTCATCTCGAGTACAGCAAACAGGTAAAACAGAACCAGAATAACCTTAAATTTAAACTTTAAAGTTGTTCTTTGTTTTGAAACCGTTTATATTTCCACAAAAAACAAACAACTACTACCAAAAACTACTGTAATTTCAACATAAAGCAAATTTTCATGGCAACTTCTGGTGCTGAATACAGAGAAATATCAGCTGTTTTATTACGTGCATTTTCACAAACTCACCCTGACAGCACGGCCACAAAAAGAGATCGTCTTCTTTTTGTGTAAATGCCAGTAAACTTAACTTACTTGGAAGTCTTGATCTGTTCGTACTCTTTGCAGTGGTTGCTGAAAAGCGCCATCTGCTCCGGCATGGACCTCCAGATGGCGTCCCTCAGCTTCTTCATGGCATCTTCCACTCCGAGGTTTCCCTCCTGAACACGCCCAGAGTTAACGGACGAGTCACGCGGCGGCTGTGGAGGAGGTCCGGCCGGGCGACGCTCACCGTGTGTGTGGTCACCAGCCTCTTCACTCGCTTCAGGAGTGCGTCTCTGCTGCAGGGCAGGAAGGAGGACAGGTGTGTGTACACCCTGGAGCGCAGCGGGCCGGCCTGCTCTCGACACTGCAGCTCGATACTGATCAGGAACCCGGGAGAGAGAGATCAATAACCGCGTATTATTACAGCATCGGCGGGGTTTAGACGGCGTGCCTGTTCAGGGTGTGTGGGTGACTCACTCCAGCAGGAGGGAGTTTATGTCTGGACTGAAGAACTTGAGTTTGGACTCCCCCTCGGAAGTCTTGGCAGCCTGAAACACAACACTGCCGCGTGTCCATCATCACATCACATCCCACCATTTCTAAAATGAGCAGGTAGAGAGAGAACCCTCACCACCGTGAGCTTCCTGACGCTCTCCTCCAGTCCTGGAGGAAGTCCGTCCGGCAGCTGAGAGCAGGGAGTCGCTGGGCCGCCTTCGGGCAGGAGCGGAGCCGACTCTGGAGGCGGCTTCGGCTGCCAGTTGGCCGTCGGGTTTTGAACCGAGGCGTCGGGGAAACTGCCGGCGTGACTCTGACCGTCCGGTCTGGTCGGGATCGCCGTCTCTTCGCTGACGTCCAACAGAGAGTCCAAGTCCACGTCGAAATCCACGGTGCTGGCGGCCTGCAGCAGAGCCTGGTCGTTGGTCAGGCCGATCAGGCTGAGGAGGGGGTCGGCCAGTCCGAGGCCCCCGCCTCCGGCGGCGTCGGCGGGGAGGGGAGGGGCCGCGCCCGGCACCGCGGCCTCCGTCTTCCAGCGCTCTCTCTCCTTTTCCCGCTCAAACTTCTTCAGCATGCTGGTGACGCTTAGCGTCTTCTTTCGTTTCAGCTTCATCTCATTGTCGGGTTCAGGGTCACTCGGATTCCTGCCGGATGAACAGACGGCGCTCAAGAGAGGATCCTCAGACGCACGGGAGCAGAACGGCTCTGTTTTGTGATTTTACCTCGTATGGGGATCAATACCGTCATTCCTCTCTCTGTGCCGCTTCGCCTTTGGTTTATCTTGTCCGCCGGGCAGTTTCTGTTTTTCAGTCTGGTTAGAGTGTTGTCAGACAACAGTCTAAAGTTCCATCTCACTCAACTTTTTAACACAAGCACTTAGCTGTTCCTGAAGAAACTTTAAAAGCGAGGCCTGACTGTGCTCATTTCAAAGACGCTCTACTTACTTTCCGCCTGAGCGTTTTCCGCTCCGCCGTCAGTTCGTCGGTCTCCGTGTCCGAGGCCTGGCGGTACTGCAGCGTGCCAGAATTCACATAGAAGCCTCCAAATTTGGTCGTGATTGAGGCCGGAACAAATTCATCATACTGAAGATCAGACAGAGGGAAAATTGCTCGTCTGATCAATTAGAAACACATTCAAGCCAAGTAGTGATGGAGCTCTGAACGTCCTAATTGGGACCAAATTACAGACAAAAGTAAGAAAAGCTGCGACTCTGTGTCCGAGTGTAATCCTTCTGTCCTGAGGGAACAGCCGGTGTTCATATTCAACCAGCAATTAGATAAGAAGCAAGTATCAGCGGGGAAAATTGTTAAAAAGGTAAAAGTTTGTACTGAAATCACACAAAGTTGAACTGAACAGAGCTGAATCCCCGGAGCAAAGTCAAAGAAATGTCTGGACGGACTCACAGCCTCAGAATTGTCAATGAAGGAGTCCTGGTCATCATAACCGTATCCGATATCGATCAAGTCCTGAATTCGGTCCTTTTTCTTTTTAGGTTTGCCTCCCTGGAAGCGGACGAGAAACAAAGTGCCGAGAAGATTCTCAGAAACGTCGACCAAGTCTTATGTCATTTGTTACCCTGAGAACGAAACACAACCAGGGAGAACCTCTGATCAAGTTTAAGGGACTCACGTATTTTTCTTCCAACTGTCTTGCGTTGGCAGCGATTCCATCTTTCTCTCCCGTTTCTTTCTCGTCAGGCGGGCTCAGTGGTGCCTCACGTTGTGTTTGATTGATCTGAAACAGCAAACCTTCGCATAAATCACACTTCTGACTGAGACTGAGAAAAAGGTCAATTGAAATTAAATATAAAATAAATAAGCTGAATGAGACATTTAATCTGTGTTAAACTGAATCTCAAATCAACTTTATTAGTCAGAAAATTCTAATTTTGGAAACTTTATTGAACTGTCCCTGGAGTTTCAAAATCTGGATATTGCATTCAGGCAGTGACATTTTTATGTCGGTTTTATCCAGACTGCATTTCCCTGCAGCAACGTGTGAAGTACAGCAGTTCGCTAAGTTTTATTAGTTTTAATGATGTTGTGAAAGTTGACATTTAATGAAGTTGTGATGTGCTGTGCAGCTCCATTCAATTAAAAACAACTGAAGGTCTTCACTGAGGAGGAGGAGGTGAACACATCAACTAAGAAGAAAACGCAACAAAGTTTAAGCTTGCAAAACAACTGAAAAGCTTCGATTATCTCCCTAAATAACCTTTTGAAGGCTGATATGACACATTTAGAGACATTTATTGGCAGGGCCGGCCCGGGCTTCAGAGGCGCCCTAGGCGAGCCCGAGACGAGCGTCCCTTGGGAGCGTGTTTTTCGAGCGGTCCCGACATTTGTTGAGCGGGGGGGGGCCGACGACGAGGAGCGCGGTGTGTCGGACCGCTGCACAGCGGGGCACACGGAACACGGAGCATCGTGACGCCCCTTGTACGACCGCGGCGCCCCCCTCGGGACGTGGTGCCCTCGGCGGCCGCCAAGTTCGCCTATGCCTAGAGGCGGCCCTGTTTATTGGACATATTAGGTCTGGAGGCATCAGTAGAACGGTTAATTAGCAATACTAAAGAATTTTAACTGCTTGCAAGTGACTTCACATTTTCTAAATTCAAGTTACTCGATAAACAAATAAATATCTTAATATATCTACAAATAAATGACAAAGTTGAGGGCAGGACCTGGTCTTCGAGGAGCTGAATGTAGCTAAACTCCGGAAAGTGTTGCTCATCGGGTTCGAACAGGCGGAGGACGAGCCGCACGGAGCCGCTGTCCGGGGCGGCTTTCCGCTCCTGCCACGGCCCGAGGGGAGGCTCCGGGGCCTGGGCCGGAGCCGGGACCGGGGCCGGGGCTGGGGCGGCGCAGGTCACGGTGGTCAGCTGAACCCTCCGGGGCTCCGCCATCACTGCTGCTCAGTCACTCCGGGAGCGCGAGGAGAACCCAGCCACTCTAACGAGCTCAGGTAAACTCAGGTGGCACGCGCTGTGACGTCATGACCAATTAACCCACTCAGCGTTCCGCAGCATTGAAACAGATTTCAGAATACCGTTTAAACGGTGTCAGCCACATAAAGCACGGACACCCAGCACCAACGAACAGCCAGAAAATTCTAATTTTGGAAACTTTATTGAACTGCCCCTTCACAGATTAAAAAAAAGTTTGCAAAAACAATATGTTAATTGATACCTAATGTACACCCATACTGGTTGTAAAGTGGATAATAACAAAAATAAAAAATAAAATAGGATAAATATACTTTATTTATCAAAGAGGGAAATTATTTTAAAGGAATACTCCACCCAAAAAACGATTTGGCCTCATTTTCTACTCACCCTCATGCTGAGAAACACTCTGGAGCACTTTTTTGACGTTTCAAATGCAGTTGGAGATGTTTGGGGATTTTCGTTGTCAACAAACAGGGACCGACAGAGCCCGACAGAAAAAATGGTCCATAAAATCCAGAAAACGTTCCCATTTTCCTTCATACTGCTCGTCCGCTGTAATCCAAGTGTCCTGAGTGCGTAACGTCCATAATTAATTCTTAACGAGGTCATTTAGTACATTTTAAGAGCCCAAACAGGGCGCTCTCACACAGCTCCATTGCATGTCTGCGCGCGCACCCTGAACTACGGAAGCCGCGGCAGACCAAGCCAGACGCTTGCGCGCTTTCAGCGACTACTTTTCTAAATTGCAAGCGTAGAAGAAGAAGTTCCGCTGTATATATTCTGCTGTGAGTAACCGAGCTGTGGACAATCACAAAAGTGATTGGCTACTGTTTTAAAGCTTTGAATTCGGTGTCCTGCTGAAAGGGCACAAGCGTGTTGCTTGGTCTGCCGCGGCTTCCGTAGTTCAGGGTGCGCGTGCAGACATGCAATGGAGCTGTACAGAGCGCACTGTTTGGGCTCTTAAAATGTACTAAATGACCTCGTTAAGAATTAATTATGGACGCTACGCACTCAGGACACTTGGATTACAGCGGACGAGCAGTATGAAGGAAAATGGGAACGTTTTGTGGATTTTATGGACCATTTTTTCTGTCGGGCTCTGTCGGTCCCTGTTTGTTGACAACGAAAATCCCCAAACATCTCCAACTGCATTTGAAACGTCAAAAAAGTGCTCCAGAGTGTTTCTCAGCATGAGGGTGAGTAGAAAATGAGGCCAAATCGTTTTTTGGGTGGAGTATTCCTTTAAGGCGTTTCTTCACAAACAATAGGAAACATAATAAATAGAAAGATAGTTAAAAATCAATAAGTGACAATAAAATTAAATAATTAATAATACATAGTCTTGATGGTAACTGATTATTAGCACAGAAAGAAAGAAAATAGCAAAACACAGCAAACAAATTTACAGAGGAAACTGACTTCTCTGGAGGTTTTTTTTTTTTTGGGGGGGGGGGTTGTTTGTCTTAATTTTGGAGCATAATCAATGAACACTGTCACAAGTTGAACAGACAGCTGGAGATTCAGCTCCTGCCTCATTCATGAGAGCTCTATATGTTAGGAAGGAGGATCTTCAAGTCATTTCAAAAGGTCACAAACAGCCAGTGTAGCAGTTAAAGCTGGACCAGCATGTTTTTTCTTCATAATTGCTTGGTTTTTGTGAAAATACATACATTGTCATCAAGTATACTCTGCACCACAACAAAGAAAAATTTTGAACTTTAAATTAAAAGGTTGTTCCGGCTCTCTTTCAGCGGTCCAAGCCACTCCATGAAACTGTATGAATGTGCAGGTTCTGAGCTAAAATGTGTTTGACAGTCCTGCTTTAAAGTTCTCCAAAGGTAATCAGATATTGAGTGAATCTTTATCCTCAGGGACTCATGACTTTCTCAAGGATGTATTTTTTTTCTATTTTTTTTTTTGGGGGGGGGGGGGGTTAAATTAATTTAATTAGATTTTGTTGTTTGACAAAATAAAATAAGATATTTTACAATGTAATTTGCTGTTACAAACTGAACAGAAAGGACAGGAAGCTGCTTCCTGTCTTCATTGAAGACACTTTCTTTGAATAGAGCTCAGATCAGTCTGGATTGATAAGATTCCCAGTGAAAACTAACATATTGTATGATGCTACCTTATTATTTTGAATGTGGCAGTTTTTTTTCTGGGTGTAGGTTTGTGTTTTGGGTCATCCCTTTGTTCCAGACAGTTAACAGAGCTTCCAAAGTTTGATAAAAGTTAGCTTAAAGTAAAAAAAAAAAAAAAAACCAACAGAATTATGCAGGATGTAGAGTTTTTAACGGGATGTCGACATCTTAATACTTATTACCTGGAGTTGAATCAAGCAGAGTTTTCAAAGTTTAAAATTTGAATAACTGTCATTAGACAGAAATCACAGAGAAATAGCAAAAAAAAAAACAAAAAAAACAAAACAAAAAAAACATCAAAACTAGAAACGACAAAAAGCAACGGAATAAACAATATAGAAGATAAATAGAAGATCTGGGATGGTCGTTCACCTCATTCGACCAACATGAAGCAAACATCTATGCATGTGCCGTGCTGTGGATGGAATATTCTGATTATCTATGGAAGAATAAAGTGCATTTAGGGTAAAAAAAAAAAAAAAAAAAATTTCACCCTGAGTGATAATTGAGAATATTTGGTCATTAAGGAAGATGTCCAGTACATACTAGCAGTGTTGGGCAATTTACTTCTAAAGGTAATTTGTTATAGTTACTTCTTCAAAAATGTAACTGAGTTACGATATTTTGAAAGCAACTAATTACTAGGCAAAGTAACAACTGTGTTACTTAAAAAACATGTGTTTAATTAAATATGTCAAAGACTTTGGATCTATTTTTAATGGAACTTTAAGATGTATGTTCAAATATTTATTATAAAACTGAATATATGATTAATGAAATAAATGGACACTTGACAGAATAAATTACAAACAGGAAACACTACATTAATCTAAATTATTGAAATGTTGCTGTGTGATAATATGAGACAAGACACCAATCAAATTGGATTTGGAACTGTAAATAGCATTTCTAAATTTTTAAAGAATAACACAACACAACAGATGTACATTAATAGATGTCTGTACTTCCATTAAAAAGCTGTCTTTTGTCACTTTGTGCACTTTTCTGATTGAGGAGTTTGCAACAATGTATCGTTTTAAATGACATCATCATCGAATTTGACCTATATATGCAAATGAGATTATGACGTCATTTGGAACTTTTCTGACGTGGCATTGGCAACAATGTATCGATTTTAAAAACACAATACAGTGCATAATTTCATACCACAAAAATTAAGTCCATTTAGAATTTGGACCCCCTCTTAACTGAACTATAAGATGCATGTTCAATTATTTATTTATCATATTATAGTATATGATCAATGAAATAAATAGACACTTGATAGCACAAATTACAAACAGAAAACACTACAACAATCTAAACTATTCAAATGTCGCTGTGTGATAATATGAGAGAAGACACCAATCAAATTTGATTTGTAACTGTAGATAGCATTTCTACATTCATTTACAGACATCTGTGACATCGATGTCTGTGCTTCCATCTAAAAGCTGCCTTTGAATGATCAGGGCTCTATGGCTGGATCTCTGTTATGTCACGAGACACACTCTGCACCGATTCCTTCTTTCTGTACACAAATTTCAAACTCCACGCTCCAGGGTGCAGATGGAGGGAAACCAAGCTGAAGCCAGTGAAAGACAGAAAGAGAGTCGCACCTCATATTATTGTCAGTATCGGTAACGGTGTTGTAACTCTGCGAAAAGTAATTAAATTACTCGTTACTAAAAAATGGCAATACTGTTAGTAACGCCTTTTATTGTAATGCAGTTACTCCCATCACTGTGGACATGCTCCAGGCACAGTGGCTAGCAATCTTACGTCACATCAAGAAGGTCTGGGTTCAAATCCCGACTGTGGCCTTCCTGTGTGGACTAACAATTAATGCATGATGTGAGGTTAACTGGTGAATGTCAGTGTTCGTGACCTACCCACGCCCACTGTCAGCTCGGACTGACCCCAGAAACACAGAAAAAGGATAAGCAGCATCGTCGACGACGGATGGATGGACACACTTTTAACAAAATAGAGTGATTTCATTGTCGCTTATACAACAACCTTTGTTTTCAGCATCTAATTCCTGCCTTGCTCAGGGACTCAGTGGTAAATACCACAGAGAGATTGGAATCATTGAAATGTTTTAGCTTCAGCACATATAAAATTCTTTCTTTCTTATGTCTGTATTCTTGCTTGTGTTGTACGTCGCTTTGGACAAAAGCGTCTGCTAAATGAAATTGTAGAATTGTAGAAAATGACAATATACTGGTTTTATTCTTTATAACTCTTGGCTATCAGTCACAAAAATCAAAAATATCAATATTTTGGAATATTTGAAGAGATTATTTTTTTGGTGATAATCATCAAAGTAAATGTCTAGTAAATGTATGAAAACATGTTAAAGTGAGTTAATAAAAACAAACTTTCAATAATATTCAAATTTTTTTCAGGCGGACTTGAACACAGGACAGCTGCACTGTCCCTGTTTTACTGCAGGGGGCGTTAGAGATCCACGAGGAGCAGCCCCCCCCCCCCGGGTGTTGTCCTGTTATAGAATTATACTGACGGTATGGACAGGACAGATCTGGACTGCATGGGTCCATATTTAATAGAAACGCAGCTCGGATGACACTTCGCAGCTTCTGATTAACTTCACTCTGCATGATGCAGCACGTGTGTGCAGGTGAAGTTTTCTCAAAGTAATCTCGTCTTAATTTGGCATGAAAATGAATTAGTTTCACCACATGTTAAATCAGTTAGTCTACATATGCTCGACTAAAAACAACGATGAATAAACACACTTTCCCCTAAATGGGAAGAGCTTCAGGTGTGTGACGGTGAGCCGGCCCGACGGCAGAGTTTGTGTTAGTTTAACACTAACAAAATGAAAGAAAGCAATAAAAAAAAAAAGAGTCAAATGTTTAAAAATGTGTGTGTAAATCCTGGATTACCACGTGCAGCCTGCACATGGCTCCCAGTGAATTGACTCTGACAATTACAATAACGGGATAATTGCAATCTGTCACCATACATTCAGTGTTAGCATATCACAAAATAACCAATCCAGGAGCAATTCCCTCCACACATACACACACACACACACACACACACACCGATCTGCATAACACACACAGAACCCCACTTTGTAATTATAAATGAATTTCACGGTGCGAGGCTTTTAATGCAAATAATATGGATCATTCCTCCCCCCCTTTTCACACCAACAGGACAGTGTGTGTGTGTGTGTGTGTGTGTGTGTGTGTGTGTGTGTGTGTGTGTGTGTGTGTGTGTGTGTGTGTGTGTGTGTGTGTGAGGAGGGGATCAGATTGCGGCCCAGCTTTGTTTGACTAGCCTTCCCTCTCAAACGAGTTAATGGGATGGAAGTTATTTGCCACCCCGAGTCGGCGATGCGAGGTCGAGCAGAAGTGTCGAATTAAAAAAAAAAAAGAGAGAAAGAATGAAAGAAAAGTGCAGGAGACAATGATCTAAACACACTGCAGCAGGACAAAGACGGACAGATGGAGGCTGCAGGGGTAGCCTGGGTGTGTGTGTGTGTGTGTGCGTGTGTGTGTGTGCAGTGGCCTGCTCGCTGACAGGGACCCCATCAGTGCAGGATCAGAGTGGGGAAATTGGAGGACAATGTTGGAAGAGGGGTGTTGGGGGATAATTTCAGCCGATCGGGGAGGCGGCGTCCCAGAGGTGCATAATTTACTCATTCATTAACTAGACCAAACAGGCGCCAATATTAATTAACTCCTTCCTCGTGCCCGGCCGCCCCCGAGAAGCACGTGCTCTGTTGTCAGAAGGCCGCGGCGGTTGTTGGAAGTGAAGGATTTGGAAGGAGAGCTGAAGGGTCAGAGGGCGGAGGGCGTCTGCAGACTGGGAGGACGTCTTCATACATGCTTTGAGTGGCACAATGACAAATAATCTACTTCATGTCAGCTGAAAGCCAATTTTGAGTCTCCTTAACTTATGTAAATGCAGTCTGTCTGGCTTTATATGAGATCACGCCAGTTATCAAAGCTAGTGTTGCACTTTTTTCCCTCTCAGCTGTTTGGATCAAGAGGTGTGAAAAAAAACAATATTTTATTTAAATTCAGGAAAAAATAGGGAATCATGCTGGTTTTCCTGCTCATTGCATGTTTAGGAATGAAGTGTTTTGAAAAAAAAAAGTACAAATACTGAGAGAGACACATAATTTAGATTGTGTTTCTATATTCTATATACCACACTACAGTAATTTCTCCCCTATAATTTTGTAAAGAAATCCATGTTAGACAGTAAAATCATCCCCAAAGTCTAAGAACTGACCAGAACATGAACCAGTATGTTTTTGCCTGTGTGCTTTTGGCCTTAAGGACATTTTCAGTGCGTATTTTGCTCGAGCAGCTCTGCTTCATTCTACTCCAGTGAACTTTTTAATCCTGTACTACATTTATTTGACAGTTGTGGTTAGTTAGCAGGAGCCCGGCACCTCATTTCACTTGGTCCAGCTCTCCTCAACACATTACTCCAGCCATGCATGCTCTCTGCTTGCAGTCGGTGTTTCCGGTTGAAACTCCGTCTCCTCCTTGTGTGAAAGGAAAATGTAATACTTTTTACTCCAGTGGGCGTATTTTACTGTGCGCTACTTCAGTAGTTTGATATACAGATTATATGAGCTGCCTCTACTCGGCCCTTCTGTCCAAACTGCGTCCTAAATTCATTCACTCACATTTTTTGCTGGTTGGTTTTGAACTTTGTCCACTGGGGGGCGCTCCTCCACTGAGCGCGGCTGCAGTCAGGCCCTGCTAACTTTGATTAAGGTTTAAATTGGCTGAATTTAATGAACGCAGCCTAATTAGGCGGGATAACAGCTTTAATTGATAAGTAATTATTTGCCACAAATTGTTATTAATTCTCCAGCCCTGTCTTATAATGCACCGACTCCAACCCCCCCCCCCCCCCTCTCCCCCCCTCCCCCTCCTCCTCCCCCTCCTCCCCGAAGCAGCATTTTTCTATTGATGTAAACAAGCGCTGGTAAACAATTAGGCATATGTGAGGATGGGATGCTCAGCGGGGGATCATCAGGCTGAGCCACTACACCCAGCTCCACTGATAACTTTTAATTGTCGAAAATGTTTGTGTGATTTTGGCTCAGTGCCACCGAGCGGGAGAACAAAGAGGCTGCAGGTGATTCATGAGCATGGCAGCATGATGTCTTCAAAGAAGCAAACATTCATTCTATAGTTCCATGAAAAGGTTTAAAAAACAAAAACACCTCCAGCATGCTGTCCTATACTGACACATGAGAATTTATTCACACTTTCACAGATTTGTATCAAGTTTTTTTTTTTTTGCACATTTGTTTTTTAGGCACATTGTCTATCTATCTGTTATTTTAATAAAGAATTGATGTGAAACTACAGAGAATGTTTGCACAAGTAACACATTTTTACAATTATTTACATTTTTTTTCCCCCCAGTTTTTGTTGGCATGAGACATGAGCATGATCATGGGTGTCAAACATAAGGTCAGTGGGCCAAATCCGGCCCACAAAATGATTCAATCCGGCCGCCAAACCACAGGGCAAATTGTCAAAATTCCAAAGAAAACAGAGATTTTTTTTTTTTTTTTACAAATTTTTTGTAAAATAAATAAGCTCACATGCATAATGCAGATTTTTTGTGTGTATTTTTTGGGCTGTATCACTGCATTTTGAACCCGACCGTATCATTACAACTGGCTGAGAAAATATAGACGTTGTCATCACATACACTCCGCATCTCAATAAATAAAAACTTCAGAGTTTAAATCTAAAGGTGATTATGCTCGCCTGGGCTGTATGTTATGACTATATAGTCAATTATATAAGGATAACATGGATTTCAGACGTCACATTCATCAAATCTGACACAAAGTTTTACTTTACATATAAATATACTTAATGTACTTTATACTCTCATTGGTGACAAAGCAGAGTAAAGCAGGCTGTCTGTGAAGACTAACACATAAATAACACAGCTAGTCTGAACCCATCTGTAAAATCGGACGGCTCAGGGTTTTTTTCAGTCCAACATCTCGTGTCTGAAATCAAAACCGAACATCCAGGCGCAGATGTTGCTGCAGCGCCAGCGGTTTATTTATGGTGACTTATGTAAAAGTTGCAGCCAGGTGTGGACGAGGGGCTCCCTGTGTCCCGCCAGACGCTTTCCAACACAAACACAGAATCATTCAGAGGTAGAACACACTCCATCGGCCTGCAGAACAAGCCAGGCATGATTTATCCATCCACCTTCATTAGGTGGAGACTATAAGCTCCTCCATTTGCTCTGATTCTGAAAATCACCCGAACTGAGTGTAAATATCCTGAAATCACTGTTGAAAACTTAAAGCACATCTTCATGATTTCAATTCATATGAATTCAATAAAAGGCTCAAAAATACGTCCAAAATTGAAATGAAAGCCTTGTAAGTGTGTTGTTGGTTTTACCACATTTACAGGACAGCTGAAGCTGCTGTACAGGACACACACACAACCACACACACTCTTCTACACACACACACACACACACACACAGGCAGTTTCAAGTCACCAATTAGCCTCAAACACGTTTTTGCTGTGCAGGAGACAAGAATACCTGGAGAAATCACACACACATACACACACACACACACACACACACACACACACACACACACACACACACACACACACACACACACACACACACACACACACACACACACACACACACACACACACCCAGGGAGGAAATGAAACACCAGATGCAGATATTCTGGAGCACTAATCACAAAAATAACACATAGAACTAATTCAACAACACAGAGATGTAGCTGGTTTGGAAGGAGTCAGCAGAATGTGCTGATCTGATGCAGTTCAATCTAACTTTTTATTGCATTTAAAAACAAAACAATGTTGAAATACTCAGAAAAGTGGAAGCAAAATAGGATAATTTCCGATCTAAATAAAGAGAATAACATTTATAAGAAAATCCACCCGTCTTCTTAAGTTTTCAATTAACCGTGGCACTACTTTTCTGTCCCGCTTCTTACTTTGTGAGCTAACGTTTATGTATTTTTCACTGTTAATAGTTTAAAAAAAATAAATTTAAATGATTGAAAATGAATGACACTCTGTGTTCAATGGAGTAGATTTATCACAAATATGAATTAAATGAGGATTAATTTATTAAAACAAAAAACAAAGTTAGACCTCTCCCTGAGTTTTTGGCGCCCCCACAGGGTGTCACGCCCTCCTGGTTGGGAATCACTCTCTTTATTCAGCTTCCAGGGCAGAGGCGCTGATCCACGCAGAGGAAACATGCAAACTCAACGGTGAGGGGGTCCTCTACTCTGGACTCGACCTGGGGATCCGTCACAGTGAGGCAGGAGTGCAAACCACTGCAGGGCCTCTTTAAAGACACTGAGCAGACTTGTGGAGAGATGACAGTGAGCAGAGAGGATGGAGGCTGATCCTGAAGCTGGGGCCTTTTGTCTCCCGTCAGGGCGCGCGCGGGCCGCTCCGACTCAGCTATTCATTAAAGTGATTTAAATGAGACGCGCGTGAACTCGCTTCCTAATTAAAACATCTTTCCTCGTTTACAGAGCGGCTTTAAGCCGGGCTCTGCTGGGGGGAGGAGGAGGAGGAGGAGGAGGAGGAGGAGGGGGGGCTGTGACTCTCCGCTCCCAGCAGATGGTTTTGTTGGGCTCGAGTAGCCAGCGGAGCGGCCACGATGCGCCTCATCCATTCATCCGTGCGCGCGCGCGCGCCTTGTGCGCCTCTCTCTCTCTCTCTCTCGCGGAGCGTGGTATTGATAGGCCCGCTAAATGTATATGCAAATACTTGTGTGAGAAACTGGCGCCACCACTGCTCAAATGACTATATTTTTTGAAAATGTTAATTTGCATGGCGGGTTCCCTGCGGGCGCGCGGGGTTAATTAGGTCTATTTCCGAGCGGCTTGTGCCAAGACAGCCAGGGAAGGAGGAGGCTGGAGAAAGGAGGGAGATCCCAGTCCATGATAACAATTAAAATGCCATTTTGGACTCTTTCAAGCTTCGGGAATTTTTTGGCATATTAAGCACGTTTTAGGGAAAAGGTGATAAGTCGGTTTTAATTGAAATGGGATTATTGCGCCGCACTAAGTTTGTCAAACGCAGACACGCACACGGAGGGAGGCTTTTTAAAAAGGCTCCAAATTTAAAGGTATCGAGTTTAATCTATTTTTTTTTTTTTAAAAAATGAGGGTAAATGAAAGAAAATAAGTTTAGCCAGTTTGTATTTCCTCCAGATTTCCTGTCAGAGGCACAATTACGCTCATAATTAGACGGAGGGAAAGTTTCTAATTGCGCACTCGCCTGGAAATGGGGTATTTCCTTTTTCTAAATTATCAAAGCTTCCAATATGTGTCAGAGGGAAGAGAAAAAATGTGGCTTGGAGGAAAAAAAAACACAAAACATCAATACATTAAATCCCCTCACTTTTTAATTGGAATGTAGTTTCCTGGTTTTGGGGCTGCACAAAGGATCAAAACCCTTCTCCCAACAATTAATTTAGATTAGACTCTTAATTATCAACCAATCGACTAAATAATGACTGACTCCATTTGAGATAGTTAAAAATTAACTTGCAGGCAGTAATTGAGTAATTAACTCTCCACTGCTTCACCTTAGTTTGCTAATTAAAAAATAAATATGACTTGATTCCTCCTCTCAAGAGGCTTGTTGAGGGCTTTGTGGCTGAAAAGAGATTCTCTTTCTTGTCTGCAGTAACCTACATGGTCAGGGGCTGGGCTTTCTTCACACCAGGCATGTTTGACAGAGGAAATATTTAGAAGTTTGTTGGGTTTCGGGGGAGTTTCTCCTCGGCGTGTATCCCCTCAGGGGGACGACCGCAGGAGACGCTGCCTCCATCCTGTCGGATTTTCTGGACACAAACACACACAAAAAGAAACATCTGAAGGGAAGCTGAGTAAGTTCAAAGGCAAATATGATATCAAACCTGATCCTTAAATACTCATAAACCTCACCTGAAATTAACTTGAACTGGATGTTTGCGGGGAACCGTGTGGTCGTCGGTGTGTGTCTTCCATTTATATCTCACAGCTGTGCTGTTCTGCACATTTTAAAGAGATGGTTCATAACTCCCTCAGTGTCTGAGCCGGAGGTCATAACCTTTCCCAAAATTCACAGAGCTAACTGATCATTTCAGAGTGTGAGGCAGATTTCAAAAAGTGACACAAGATCCATCTGCAGAGGACACAAACATCCATCCATACATCTCTAAAGCAGCTTTATCAGAGTCAGAGGAGACGTATGAATTATAAAGATAAAACCAGTACATGAGCATACGAGTCTTTCATTTTAACATTGTTAGAGCATATTTATCATCTAATCTTTTTGAAGCCGGAAACTTCCAACTTTTACCATCCCACTTGTACTGAATCGTCTTATTAAATAAACAACAAACTTCAAATCTTGTACATTCTTCCACCTAAGAAGCATTTATAGTTTTATAAACAAGAGTCCTTTGTTTCAGTGGTTTCCAACCTGTGGTCCAGGAACCCCTTAGAGAACAACATGGGACAACATGAGGAGACCTGGAGCTTCAGCTGCTGCGAGGTTGTCAGAATTAGATTAGCACCTGGAAATAAGAACCTTATGAAAACACTTCTCAGTACCTGGAGAGGACCAACGAACTGCCTCCCGCTCTGTGTGGAAATGGGTGTGTCCACCAGGGCTTCTCTTCAATGGAATATTTTGGGAAATTAAATATCCAAAATTAGGTTCACAGCCCTTTTTTTTTTGAGGCAATTTGAGGAAGTTTAAAGGGATAAACGTGGACCGATGCCTGTGAGCACAAATGTTTCCAATATGCTGCAAAACCAAAGCAATAAATACACAACGCGAAGTTTGACCAGCGGGTCGCACCAAGGTACACCTGCAAAAACAATCCCAAAACCAAGACTACCATGAAAAGATGAGTGAAAATGTGAAGACACTCTTCACTTCATATAGCTAATAATATTAGCATTGCTAGCGAAAACAATGGATGTCCCGACAGCGATTAAATCTGTTTTGGATGAATCCTCTATTGCGTCTTTGAAAAACGATCAGCAAGAGGTTTTTTTCTTTGCAGTGATTGGCTGAAACTAAACATGGTTAGGCGGGCGCACTGTGTCCTTCCATCCAATGAACGCAAAGAGTTCTGCAGCAAGTCCCTCCTTCCCCGAACGTCCCTGCCAGTGAAATCCCAGATTGCCATGCGAAGCAATTCGTTGCTGCACATGTGAATATGGCTTTTGACAGGTTATCCTGATGGAAAACGCAGTAAAATATTGTTTATTTTTCAACCTATACCAAGTATGTTTGTATGATTTACTTTCACTGTGAAAGTGCTTTGATGCAAACAGATATGATGCTTGATCAGGCAGCTATCATCACTGATCTATTGATCCAGGCCCTGAAGATGTGATTTTTTCCACTATTCTTAGTAAAACTGCAATCTTCTCTGAATAAATCACTTCCTCAGTTCTCTTGAAAACCTGAAGTTGATGTTTTTTTTGCGACTGGACCATTTGACAGTCTGGTTTTAGCTCACAGTCGATATGTTTGACACAACTGATACTAACGTATATTGATCCCATTTGTATATTGTGCGACTCACAATTTGTTTGAAACAGGAGCAACATGCACAGGTTTTGGGTCTATTTCACCCAAAATAAAAGTGTTCCTATCTAGGACGTGTCTCTGCGGCGGCGCCTGATTGGCCTTCCCATTGGAAACGATCGTCTCCTGTTCTTTCTAAGTTGTGTCAATCATTGGGAAAAAGTGGTAAAAAATAAACATAAAAAACTACAACCTGAAATTAGTTTGAACAGGAAGCAAGACTGAGCTGATCATCTCACTTTAAAGGTGCTTTTCGATATTAAAAGAAGCAGAAATTAAAGCCACGCTGTGTAATGGTCGTCTGAAGTGTGGCTGTTCTTTTGGCATCACTGCTGTGAGTAACGTAACTCCTGGTATCTCAGCTGTGAAGGATCTCCCCCTGGTTTTGATGTGCTACGTTTAAGGAGATAGGCCTCAGATCGTGGATGACAGCAGCTTCCAGTTAAGCACCTCGGCGGCGGCGGTGGCGGCGGCGGGGGGGGGGGGGGTGTTTTGTTTTCCTCATCTCTTCCTGGTGTGTGGGTTTGGTGGCTGCACAGGCAGATGAGAGAGGCGAGCAGGGCTGCAGGCGAGGCAAGCCGAACCCTGGCCTGTGCGCCAGTCGCCCATCTTATTATCAAGTTAATTAAAGCTAGCATCTGACAATGTCACTCGTGCCCGGCGAAAAGAAAAAAGAAAAAAAAAAAAAAAAAAGGAGGAGGAGGGAAGAAAAGCGAATTTAAATGCTGCGGTCTCTTAGGACCTCATGTCAAGGGCTGCTTTTCATGGAGCTCTGCATGTGTTTGGCTCGCACAACCAGTGGGAAAGCAAAGGGGGGGGGGGGGGGGGGGGGGGGGGGGTAAAAAAGAGCTTTTTATAAGCAAATGACAAGAAGGCGCCGGATTTTGATGTTCAAAAATGGCAGCAGGAAAATAAATACACATCAGAACGAGCAGCAAAGAAATAAAGAGGAAACAGAGAGCGCATAAAGAGAGCCAGATAGAGAGGGGGCGACATGAAAAGCGCCTCTCAAGCCGTTCAAAGTTGCACCGAGATTGGGGGAGAGGGGTTTTATGAGAGCCCCACGACCAGGCCCAACATTAAAAGAGTCCATTTAAAAAGCGCACATTGAAATGCAGAGCGCCTGCTCGTGTGTGGACTCGGGGTCAAGTAACGGAGGGATTATATGGTTCTTCATAATAATATTAATTAAACAATTTACATGCTAATAAGGTAACAATTATCAGAGCTTCTGGTGAAAGATTCAGGTTATTACAACACGCCAATCCCAGGGCTACGGGTCACAGGCAGAACAGCAGAGAGAAATCTCAACTCAAATTAACATTCTGTCAGCTCCAGAAATTGGATAAATAAAGTCGAATTAATTCACAGTAATGGAAGAGGGAGGGGGAGCCACTTATTCAAGCAGCTCTGATTACCATTCAGTATTCACCAGCACGCGGGTGGCTCTCTGTCAAGAAATTTAACACAAAATGAAGCAGTCACCGCCTCGGGCAAGATTTGGCCCCTGCGACACCGTTTACAATTTATATGTATAATCTCTCTCCCTTTCTCCCTCTCTCTCCCTCTCTCTCTCTCTCTCTCTCTCTCCCCCCACAAAGATGTCCACCTGGACACCCGTTTGCTCCTGGCCTGTGCCATGATTGTAAATGCCGAAACCTTTCATTTTCCATTTTCCAATGCACACTTCAATTCGAGCACCGTTTCCCCCACATTAGACCAGACACTTAACTCGATAGGATAACTTGAAATTTTAATTGCAGTCATCTTCACTCTCTCTCTCTCTCTCTCTCGCTCTTTTTAAAAC
Organism: Salarias fasciatus; assembly: GCF_902148845.1. Lineage (NCBI taxonomy): Eukaryota > Metazoa > Chordata > Actinopteri > Blenniiformes > Blenniidae > Salarias > Salarias fasciatus. Next base: position 3,898,879 of record NC_043750.1, on the reverse strand, counting down.
CTTCACTGCACAGACACAGAGATGGCTGAAAATCAGGAACCGGTTCTGGTGTTTCCAGACTGGCCTTGCAGGCGGACTCTGCCGCTGTCTGAACAATAACTAAATGTTTTTATTGAACTGATCCCTCAGAATGGGGGGAGGGTGACCTCTGGTGGTTGAAGTAATCACGACAGGAACTATGTAGAAAATCAAATAAAAGGATTAGAAAGCCCTCTCGAACACAAACAATGTTTATTTGTGTTAATCTGACATTGCCGGGACTGGAACACAACGTTCATGATTGTCTTCATAATTGGGTCTATTGTAAATAAATCAAGCATCATGTTGTAATTGTTGCTCAGTATGAGTTGTTACAGTTGGATCAGCATGAACATAAAAAAACCCCCACTAATTTTCTTTACCAGCACTTATGAGGTGACATTAAATTTAAATGTTCTGGCAAGAAATAGAAAAAAACCCTGCAGTGACGTGGTCGTCACTCTCACCTCGCAGCAAAAAAAAGTTAAGCGTTTGGGGTCGAGGATTTGGGTCGTTTCTGACGTCAGTTTATTCAAATTCAATTTAGCGCCAAATACAAGAAGGAACGACTGCAGAAACATGTAACTATTCCAGTTGGGAAAGCAGAGGCAGTGGTGGAAGCCAATAGCTGCAGAAGGGATTATGGGACAGAAAGTGAGGAAAGGATGAGATGGAGATGGAACACGACCAACACACCGTCGATCGTGGGAGGATTCAAACCTTGGTGTGAGTGGAGGGATTCAAACACTGGTTCGATGACGGGGGCACAGACCCTGCTGTAGTTAGGAAGAAGAGATCGTGATCACATTTCAAAGCATAATATTGATGCTATTTATTCTAAGATATTAGTGCTAATTTAAAAAACACAACAAACCCTCATGCTGTGTTATGGTAACAACACACTACCGTAGCTTGAAGCTCTAAACACTGATGTTTATTTTTGACTTTACATTCTGTTACTGGATTCATTCACTGTGAGCCAGCTTTAGACCACAACCAGCATGCTGGAACTTCAGATTCCAGATTTATTTACCGGTATTCTGAGGTGTGTATGAGCCACACGATGTGAGCCAGACGTTACTCATCAGGTCTGGATGCTGAAGGAGACTCTCTGTTTGGAAGGAGAAGCTATCGGGGATTTTGCATGGGTTCCGTCAAACTTCTTATCAAATAGAAAAGGTGTAAAAAGATGATGAAATGGGCGATAGAGGTCAGCCATTATACTGGGGGCCTTAATAAAGCACTTTCTTCCCGCAGGTTGTCTAGTAGGGAGAGTGACACTGAGGACTTCAAGCTTTACGCTCTTCATATTGAACCGTGAGTTCTCCAGGACACGAGCTCTCCATGGCTTCTCTGAGACTTTTTAAGGTAACTCCTATAGATCCGTCCACTTGAAGCCTGGAACAGTGAGTCCTGACGGTGAATGGATGAACTCTTGTTATAATGTTAAAACAGCTGAGTGGTATTCAAGTCTTTATTTCACTACTTCCTCTCAAGACGCAGATTTGTTGCAGCACTTTCGAGGTACAGACCCTCTGACATGACTGTAATCTCACTTTTTAAAACTAAACCATGACATTTTAAGCTTATTCCTCAGTATATACATCTGTATGTTCCTGGGATCTGAGCCTATGGGGGATGTTGAAAGTGTTTTGGTAGATTTCTTTCACAGTAGTGTCTGTGCTGGATCTGACACTTCCTTTGGGGGCGCTATAGAGCTGCCAAAGATGCAATCTGGGAGTCATGGGGGGCTTTTTCCAGCATAATTGTTCATTTAAAAAAAAATTTTAGATGAAAATTATATTAAAATTAAACATTCTATGACTGAATTTATTGTAGGTGTAAATAATATATTATAAAAGTAAAGTAAGGTTGACTGAAAAACCACATAATCACATCAGTACGGCATGAGACAAAGCCAGCTATACATCAAACTTTTAATTCCTCTTTAATTCCGAATCAAAGGGAATTCTGCTTTAAAATGATCGTGTTAACACCTAATTCCAAGTGAAACCTTTATTCTGAATTAAACTTAATTCTGAAAGAAGTGTCCAGTTTATTCTCATTTTAAAGCAGAATAATTCCTCGACCATGTAAAGCTTTTATTCCACTTTAACTTAACTCAGGCTGTCCTGCTCCACTCCTTCCCTTGTCCTGTCGCCGTGACGCACATATTCCAAGATGGCGGCCCGGAAAAACGTAAAAACACAGAAACGTAAAAACACGGACCTTATCAAAGCTGTAGCATCAAAGTTAATCGAGAAAGAAAGAAAAAACACAGGAACTGCAGGTTTTTTACTTCTGGTAGACATAAAAACGTCACTTCCGCCCGCTGTCCAATCACAACCCCTAAGAGTCAGAGCGGAAATAAGTGGAGGCGAATAAACATGTTTCCCATGCAAACATGAAGGAGAATACTTCAATTCCGAATTACTTAATTCGGAATAAACTAATTTGGAATTAAAAACACCATGTGACTGTGGCCACTGAGAACCTCTGAGTTACTGTGAAATAAATATCAATTAGCTGTTTTCAGTTTTTCACATTGTTGTTAAAGATATTATAATGACATTTAAATTCAAAGGACATCCAGAGCTTTTAAAACGTCTACAGCCGAAAATAGACCAACTGATGAAATTCCAAAACGATAACTTAGGATCAGGAAAATAGTAGAATAAATAACTTTTGAATACAGATTTTTTTTTTTTTTTTTTTTTAGAAACGCAATTAAGGAATTTTACTTTTACTACAATATATAAAGAAAAACCCTAAACATTTTCAAGAAAACTATAATCAACATTATTCCCTGCAAAATACAGTGAAATGTTGGAAAACTGCAAGTAATTTTTAACGTGTTGACGGTCCCACTGTAGCGTCACAGAACCATCGACCCAGGTCTCATTTCATAAGCAAAAAAAAACAAAAAAAAACAAAAAAGATCCTTTGTAAATAAATCAGAAACTGCAATTATTATGATATAAGACTTTCAGTAAATGGATGGTTTGCAGCCTGTGGCGGCCTGCTTCCGGTCCCCAGGCCTTATGTTTCACACCTATGCTTTAAAATATAGCAGGGAAGCTCAGTATCAAAACTCATGGAAATGATGTAAATTTTTGGGAAGGACATGAGGTGACAACCACTTTACAACTAAACAGGGGTGTAAGCTGCTCAGGTGCAAAATGTAAATTTGGATTTGTGTGTGTGTGTGTGTCTGTGTGTGTGTGAGGCAGGACTGGGAGATGTGGAGAGGCTTGTAGTCTGAAATGCGATGTGACAGCTCAGGAAAAAGGGGGGCAAGATAAAGGCGCAGTTATTGGATCAATCTGGCCCCGAATGCCCCTGTAAAACACTTACACACACGGAGGCGCCGGAGCGCGCACGCACACAGCCGCGGGAGCGAGCAGCGGCGGATATACATTGTTTTTAAAGTTCGACGGAAAATGTGCGTGTGTGTGTGTGTTTTTTTTTTTAACGCAGATAAAACGCAGCTTTGTGAGGAGCGGGTTTAATGGAGCCGCCTTTCAATCACTTCCGCCAGTTTAGGCTCGTCCTCATTGTTTTGACAGGACTGAATTAAAGGAGCGAGCAGGTGTAATTAGCCATCGATCTCTCTCTCTCTCTCTCTCTCTCTCTCCCTCTCTCTCTCTCTCTCTGCCTCCTCCATTAACCGCGCCTCTGACGTCACACAGCGATTAAGGCTTCTGATTGGTCCCGGGAGCAGATGGAGTCCTAATGAGCGGGCGCGCGGAGAGCCAGAGCAGGTTGGACCGTTCACGTGAAATACCTCCAGTGCATATCATCCCGGTGTCCGCCGCCGCACCTCAGACCTGTACGGTGGCCGGCCGGCTCTCCCCTCCTCCTCCTCCTCCTCCTCCTCCTCCTCCTCCTCCTCTCCTCCTGACTTTTCGGTGTTTCCTGACTGCATGTTCAGCCACACTGCCTCCCTCTGCGTCTTCACTTCGGCCCCGCCGCAGCCCGGGCGAGCATGGACAGCCGGGTCCTCGAGCATCCCCACGCCCAGTTCGGAGGCTCCTTGGGCGGGCTGGTGGGCTTCCCGTACACGCTCGGTCCGCACCACCACCACCACCACCACCACCAGCACGTCTACGAGCTGGCGAGCGGACACCAGCTGCAGTCCGCCGCCGCCGTGCCCTTCTCGATAGACGGATTACTTAACGGCTCGTGCTCGGCCTCGGTGGTCAGCTCCGGCGGGCTGCTGTCCTCCGACAGCCCGCAGTTCAAACTCTCAGGTAGGCCGGACCTGCTCCGCTCCGCGAGACGCCACGCACTGGAAGAAATTACCGCAAAAAAAAAAAAAAAAAAAAAAGAGAAAGAAAAAAGAAAAAAAATAATCTAATGAGCGATTTAAGCTTGTTTTATTATACCTTTTAGCACTGGATGTTTTTAAAGTTTGGAAAACAGTGTTTTCTTAAAAAATAAAAAATCTTAAATTTAAAGTTTTTCAAAATATAGTTATGTTGTAAAAACGACAATTAATGCTAAAAATGAAAGTAACCTTATTGTTAATTTTTATTTGGCTTTCAGGAAATGTTAAAGCTATATTCTCGAACATATTAGTTTTAGACTAAAATAAGCCAATTGAGTCTTACAGCATGAACACCTTTCTCTCCCTCTCCTCTCTCTCTCTCTCACACACACACATAAACACACTCATACACACAAACACACACACACACACACGCTTCAGATCCGGGGGACCCGGATAAAGACAGTCCCGGTTGTAAACGGAGACGCACGCGGACAAACTTCACCGGGTGGCAGCTGGAGGAGCTGGAGAAGGCTTTCAACGAGAGTCACTATCCGGATGTGTTCATGCGGGAGGCGCTGGCGCTCAGGCTGGACCTGGTGGAGTCCAGAGTGCAGGTACAAACCCACACAAAAACACACACACACACACACACACACGCACACACTGGAAATCTGTGAGGAGGTGATTCTGACCCCTACATTTATTTTATCTGTTGCTCTGATCTTTTTCCAACATCATGTTCCTTCTAAAATCCAGTCTTGTGATGGTTGTGGAAGGCCTGCCTCACACTGAGCTCACTATTTGTCAATTATCAAAGCATCAATAAAGAGCCTCTTGAATTATGCATGGAGGCCACCTATTGATTTATGGCTTCATAAAAACAAGGCTATTTACTTCAAAATGAAAGATAAAACCAGAAAAAAATATGCTCTCACTGAAGAAGTTAATTGTTATTATTGTTAACTTTTGTAAGAAGGGTAATCTATTATTCTTTCAATTTTTAAGGGAGAATTTTAAAACGTGTACATTTTAGTTTTAATATCATAAAAAAAGCTGAAGTTATTTTTGAGTTATCATTAGATTATCCATTATTATTATTATTATTATTATTATTATTATTATTACTGTTATTATTATTTAATAATAACATTTAGCCCATTAAAATATAGGTCAACGAGGGTAATTCAGGAGTAATCAAATGAAGTCAGATAGTTATGATCAGGAAAATGACAGTCACCTCAAAAACAATAATTTTGTGTGGTTACTAAAATTTCGTTGCTAATATTTAAAGTTGTGCACATATTCAGTTACATTTTATTTACATTTTGTGAGCTTTTAAGGAACAAACCTACATTATTATTAGAGTCTTGATAATTAATATAATTATTTAACAGTCATTATTATTATTATTATTATTATTATTATTATTATTATTATTATTATTACTTGGGCAGGCATTAGGGTGCTGGACAAGCATCCTGGTTATTTATTGATGATATTCTGTGGACTGTAACGGTGGATTTTCCTGGGTTTCTAACATGGTGTCTCCATGTGTGGATGATGCGGGACAGAAGCTGTGTGTTGTTTGGGGATTTGGTTCCTAAACCTCAGATTATTGTTCCCTCAAGCTGCTTAGCGCTCCTTTATCACCAGGTTTGCGGGGGAAAGATAGAACCGACATTAACAATTCATAAGAAGCGCCATTGTCGCGCCTGATGTTGGTCTCCCGTCTTTATTATGCAACTTATTGCGGATCTTCCTCCTGCGCGCTTAAACTCCCGCGTTATCAGCGCCCAACACGCGGCTGCGAGCGCGCCCAGAGGCCGGGCGTCGGGAGCTCTCGGGCGGGGGAAGCTGCTGCTGTTGGCCCGGCGCTGGAGGGGAGGAGAGCCGGGGATCGCGCCGTGCGCGCAGGCTCGCGCAGCCGCTCCGCGCGAGCGCACGGCTCCGTGCAGGAATAACGCTGCAGACGGGACGCGGCTGATGTAGCTACGGTACAATTAAAAGTAATTGGCGGAGGTGCCCATTACGCAGCCTCACTGGTAATTAACACCCGCACATCTGTGCGTCTGCCGGTCCACCGCTGTGACCTATTAACCTAATGTACGCTTTAGATGGTTTAAGATGCAGTAAACAGAGGCGAGAGGACACAGATCCACTTGTTTCAGGGCTTTGAGGAATTTGTGTGGATTTGTTGGCAATCTGGTTTTTGCCTGTGCGCCATCTGATAAGCACTTTGACACTGATTCATCCGTTTGTCACGGCAGATGTGAGGTCTGCTGTCGGCAGGCACACTGTGTGTGACATTTTGTCTCATGTTGCCCAGATTAGTAAATTATTGTATTGATTTTCAGGCCAGCAGTGAAGGAAATTATCCCAGGCATCGCACATGTTATCTCCTTACAGAGTCTATTCAATATACACTGTCAAAAAGGGAACGTTATGGTTCTCTGTGAGGGGCTTTCTTTTTAAATTATTTGTCTGTGCAAGTCTATAGAATGAAGCCTAAATTCAACAATAGAACAAGTACAACATTTCTATCAACATAATTCTGACTATTGCTGCAGAAATGTGCCTTGTTGTCAAGCAGTGATCCATTGTTTTTAATAATTTAGTCTGTAAAGTATCCCCACAACACAAAATGCACATCACAAGTCAAAATGCTGTCTTGTGTTTTGTGTCTCATCAGAAGCCCAGATCACAAAACTTCTCCAAAATAAGAGCAGCCAAGAGTTATTTTTAAAGAGGCTTCACTCAAGTCATGCCAGTGATTGATTAGCCATGAAAATAATTGTCTTTCTGTCAATTAGAAGACTAATCTCCTGATCAAGTCTGAGGGAGTTATTGCAGACCAGATGTGTGGCTGTATGTTAACGCGGCTGTTCATGTGTACGTGTGCACAGGTCTGGTTCCAGAACCGCCGCGCGAAATGGAGAAAGAAGGAGAACACAAAGAAAGGGCCGGGCCGGCCGGCGCACAACTCCCACCCCACCACGTGCAGCGGCGAGCCCATGGACCCCGAGGAGATCGCGCGCCGGGAGCACGAGCGGGCCGAGAAGAAGAAGCGGAAGCAGGAGAGGAAGCTGCTCAAGTCGCAGAACAAGCTGCTGTCGGGCGACAGCTTCCACACGCCGGGCGGCTCGGAGAGCGACAGCGGCGTGTCCCAGTTCACCGACAGCGAGCAGCAGCCCCCCAACGCCAACGGGACTATCCACATCGAGCTGCCGGCCAGCAGGGGCGCCGGGGGACTCCAGACCGAATCCAGCTGTGACCAAACGCGACACGACTACAGCCAACTGCAAAACCATCCAAACCAAAGAAGCGGGGCGGGGGAGCCGGAGCAGGTCTCTCCGGGCAGCACGCACAGCTCCAGCCCCGGGGGAGGGGGGGCCGGCCCGCGCTCCTCCGCCCTGCAGAAGAGGAACCCTTTCAGCGTGGAGAGCCTGCTCTCCGACACCATGCCTCGGCGCAAGGCGCCGCTGGACTTCCCCTCGCTGCCCAATCAGAGGACACTGGTGGGTAAAGGCCACTTCTTGCTTTACCCGATTACCCATCAGCCTCTGGGCTTCCTGGTGCCCCAGACGGCGCTGAAAGCCGCGCCGTGTCCGGACGGCATCGGCCGGCTGGGCCCGGGACAGCGGTGCGCGCCGAGCGAGGGCAGCCCCGCGCCCTCTGACCTCTCCAACTTTAAGCCTGTAAGCGGGGATCGTACGGAGCGTAACGCACAGCATCACCACAATCACACCGGCGCCGGCGAGGAGGACGAGGGGAGACTCCCCGCCTCTCCCCCGGCGGACGGCGCGGCTCTGGCCAGGCTGGGCTCCTCGCAGTCCGGCGGCGGCGGCGAGGAGGCCAGTCCGAAAGTTGAAACGGAGGCGGAGACGGACGGCCGCCGGTCTGCCGAGAAGGCTGCGGGAGAGGAGCGGGCGTCGTCTCCAGACCTCTCCGAGCGTCTCCAGGCAAACACAGACTGTCAAGAAACACCCGGAACAGATGGAGAGGATGTCGATATGGACTAACACTTTGAAGGAGCAAACACAAACAGAGGACCAGGAACACCGCTCAGACTAGTCAAACATTCCCAAAGCTCTGCTGAGACACTCGGAAACATATCAGGAATCAGGAGACTTAATTCTCATCTATTTTTTATTCATAAGGTGTGATCAATCCAGATGGCCGTGCTCACGTTTCAGGCTTTAGGCCCAGACACCTTCTAGAAGCAGGTTCTTTCTCTTCCTTTCTTTCTTTTTTTTTTTTTTTTTCTTTGGTGACCAACTTGTAAGAAAAACTAAGACACAATAAACATCTTACACAACAGAAATCCTCAGATATTGTAAAAAAAAAAAAAAAACAAACGAGAAAAATGATATTTATATGTAAACATTTTGATAAATAAAGTTATTGTTTAAATTGAATCACTGTCTTTGCAGGGCCTGTTGAGGAGGGCTGATGGGGGTGGAGGGGGGGGGGAGGGGGGGGGTGTCTGCTGTGTGTCAGAACCTTGGATCGAGGCTGGCTGGAGTTTTGTCATGTTACAGCAGATAAATCCTGCCTTTTTTCCCTCTGTGTAGTGAGCTGGAGCCGGGGCTCGAGTCCGTCTGGCTGTTTGTATTTATTGCTTTAACAAATTTATTCATTTGAAAGGCCGAGCTGGAATGAGGTTAGTGGCCGCGGGCTATAGGACCCTGCGCCTCCTGCTGAGTTTTGATATGAAAGTAATTATTTTCCCACTGGCTGCCGCGGGTCTCCAGGCAGTGTGTTTTTTTTCCCCCTCCCTCCCCTTCCTTTCAGCCCAAAGGGTTATTAGACATTACCGATTTCTAGTGATATGGAATCACATAAACTTCCTACAATAATAGAATTAGCATGAAAGGCAGGGGTGTCAAATTGAAATGGGAAAATAATAGCCGCGCCAGCTGCAGCGTCAATGTGTGCGTGCGTGCGTGAGTGCGCATAGTCTATTGAGGAGGAGGAGGAGATGGTGGGAGATTCGTGGGGCGGAATTTTCATGAGCTGCCGCGGTTGTCAGACGGCCCTTGTAGTCGGCTATATTAAGATAGATGTTCAATGATATCCCTCATTGTTCTGTCGCTTATATTGATGTTGCTGCGTTATCGCCCTATTGATCATGTGTCGCACATAATAGGACAGGCGCGCGCCCGCCTGGCCGCCTGCGTGCGCCTCGCCACAAAAGCGCCCGGGCCCCCCCGTCATTTGTTCTAATAGGACCGGCGGTCCCTCCGGGAGGGAGGCGGGGAGTGGGTGGGGGGGGGGACACAGATAAAGACATAGAGCAGGGACAGGATCACAGCCGTGCGTCTTCTCTTCTCGCATCCATGATTCTTCCTCTCGGTTCCGGAATAAGAGAAGAAGAAAAAAAAGTGGACCCGGGTGTTTCGGGGGGCTGCCTCTGCAGGTGCGCGCGCTCTCCGGACCCCGCTTAGAAAAAGAGTGTGTTTGGCTTATGAAGTGTAAACGCCACCAATTCCCTGGAAACTGAAATCCCAATTATTAAAACCATTAATTCTGGCGAGCGGCTGCACAGAGGAGCCGTGTTGACAGCCCGGCTAAATATCCCTGATCCCTCCCGGTCACCTCGCCTTTATTTGCAAATAAATTGAGGGGGATCCGAGGGACGGAGCTTTACTTTGCTGCGCCGACCCAAAATGAATTTCCGTGCCTGAGTCCCTTTAATAATATTTACATAATTTTCGCTCAGTGACTCTGCTATTTGCGCTGTAGGAAGCAGGGGGCTTACAGGAAAATAATTAGACAGGAGGAAGAGGAGAGGAGGAGGAGGATGGGTTAAGACCGAAGCTCAACACTAAATTCCCAGACAGCTAAAATCAATGAAAGTAATAACCCTATTATTTAATTCATAAGGACATTATTTTCCCATAAGGCCTCGGGAAACGTCCCCTTCGACCGAAACAATCACATTAAATCGCTCATTCCGCGTGCGCCGCGTGAAATTCACACTTTTATTCCCTCTTTTTTGGCGCTTTATTATAATCGGTTAGTTTCAAGAGCGCGATTAATTAGGAAGTATAGGTTTGATCTCCCTTCAGCGAGGCCTTTATGGCGGGCTGCGTGTGCTGTGAGACATCGCCATCCTGAAATGAGTCTTTAAAATTGGGCACTTTTCTCCCCAAAATAATTAAGGGGATAAACTGAAAATAGCAGGAAACGCGCGAAACGGGCGTCCAGAGAGCGTCTGGTCCTCCAGCAGCTCCAGCTCTAACTTACAAATAAAGAGACAGCATGTGAGTGGACCTCTCTCTGCCTGCCAGCTGTTTACACGGCAATATTAAAGGTAATCAACAAAGGGCTGCCTATGTCTGCAGCTTTAATTAATTTGGAAATAATTACCCCTAACTGCTTTTTAAAAGTGGAAAAGCTGCAGATTGTAAAGTAAAAGAGCTCAGGAGATGGATTTCCTGCGGTTTTTCCAACGCTGTAGCCGATTTTGTTTGGATGTATCTGGGTTTTGGGGGGTTGAAAAATAATAAAAAAAAAAAATGGAAAGGAGAAAGTTTCAGAAAAAAAAGGTGCATTTTTAAGCTTTTAATCAATCCATCTGACAGAGATATCTTTTTAAATGCACTGCTGTCGAAATTTTCCAGTAATTTAGTGTTTTTCTTCTCTTTTCTTAACATTTGACTTACTTTGGCTGGCCAATAATCCAAACTGTGGTGAATGTTGGCGCAGGGGTGGATCTATAGAATATCTAACAGGAGGGGCCCAGTAAAAGTTAAAGGACACCCAAGAGTGATGACGTAATTATTTTCACATTAAAGTATTTAAATGTTTTTAAGTGAAGTTCTTAAAGGAAAAACTATTGAGAAAAAGCTGCATGTATGTGTGTATATTTTACAATATTTTATATTTTTAGGTTCAGATACTCTTACTTTAGCCCAGGGGTGTCAAACACATTTTAGCTGAGGTACCACAATACAACCCAATTTCACCTTGAGCCGGTAAAACAGTTCCATAATAACCCTCCAATTTAAACTTTACTGTTCTCCTTGGCTGTAGCACTGAGTGTACGCGATGAAAATGTCTACATTTTCACAAAACTAAACGAATATCAGCAAAAGTTACTACAATCTCAACACAAAGTCAATTTTAATTACACTTTCTGGTGCAAAATACAGTGAAATGTGTAAAAAAAAAACACATCCTATAGCTGCTGATTATGCATGTTTTTACAAACTCACCCTGACAGTATGGCTTTGAGGCTAGTTTAGTAGGCTAAGGATTGAGTTAGCCTTTATGGAAGCATCACCGGTATTTTGACTCAGGTCTTTGTGTTGCTTCCGCTTTTTTAAATCAGTGTTTTCTTAGAATTGTTTACAGTTTCCTTGGTGGTTTGGCGGGCCACATTGGAGCCTCTTGCAGGCTGAAATTTGGCCCACAGGCCTTATGTTTGACACCCCTGATTTAGCTCAACCATAACTACGCTGAGAAAGCCTGCAGTCAGTGTTTACATAAGGAGGTTTTTAATAAAATCACACCAGATAGGCTCATTTTAATGCGATTTGTTACTGTTTAACAGGCATCTGTCATCTATCTGTTTTATAGAATGATTTCAGGAGTAGCCCTTCATTTACCAGCTAAAAGTATGCAAAACATGATGTGATCATCCAAAAAAACCAACTCAACCAGAGAAATATGCTGCATCAGGAACAGATCCATGAAGAGCTCAGTGTCAAAAGTGATACGAAACCAAGCATGGGTCGCCATCGCACCGAGTGACTGATATTTTGGCGCTTCAACATGCAGAGATAGAAGCACAATCCTTTTAATTTACCGTCCGTCTTTCTTTTTCCAGCATAACATTTGCATATGTGTTCTGAAGCACATGGAACAGACTGCAGAGCCCATTTTTTTTACAGTGTGTGTTAATCCTCCAAGTTATCTATCAGTGTAATGTAGGGCTGAGTCAGAGGGTGAAGGATGGATGGATGGATGGCTGGATGGATGGAAAGATGGCTGGATGGATGGATGCAGGGGGGAGAGCTGTGCTCTGGCGGCACAGACACAAACGGCCAATCGATCAGCGGGTCCGGACCGGGCAGGCCCTCCCGCTGCGTCCGTGCCTCTCATGCATCACACTTTATGAATTCAATTTCAAGCGGGAGAAATTTTCAATTTGAGCGCGCGATCATTACGGCGTGGGGGGATAGCGTAAATTGTTTTTGCTCTATTATGCATTCGGACGCCATCATTTTTCTTTCTAATTACCGAGGTGTCAGCGCGGCCTGTCACCCGGGCGCTGATTTTCAATTTAACTGATCATCATACATTCATTTTCCCATTTGATAAATCTGCTATCTAGACGCGCCCGCCATGCCCGGAATATTAAGCGGCGCCGGGGCGCGGTAATAGGGGGATGTGTATGCGGCAATGAGCGCGGATCAGCCAGCTAATTTAGCACCTTCCACATTCCCCGTCTCCATCCCCCCATTTCCAATTCTCAAGAGGAGGCCGCAGGGAGGGAGGGGGGGGGAGGGGGGGGAAGGAGTCCAATGTCTGCCTCACCTCCACCGAGGAAGAGGAGAAGAGGAAGAGGAGGGAGCCCGGAGGTGAGAGGAGGAGGAGAAGGAGCAGCGTCCTCCAAACCCCGGATTTCTCAGCCTTAATTAACGCTGACGGACTTCTTCAATACCCGTTATTTTTATTTAATAGAAACAAATTCGTGCAATTAATTACCTGCGTAATTTCAAGAAGCCATTAAGACCTTCTCCGCCTTCCCCCTCCGCTGCTCCTCAGCACCAGCTTCCACTCAGGTGGTTCGTGCGCTCACCTCAGAGACGAGAGGTTGCTGGTTCGAGTCCTGCGCGGCCTCTCTGTGTGGATATTGCATGTTCTCCCTGTGCCTGGATGGGTTCTGCCAACAGGCCTGAAACGTGATGGTGCAGTGGTTTGCTGTCTCACCTCGCAGCCTGAAAGTCCCTGGTTCAATTACCAGCCAGTGGGCCTTCTGTCCTCTGCTGGTCTCTGGTGAACCTCTTCAGCTCCAATGACCTTTGACCCTGCGCTGGATAAAGAGGTTTGGATGATGGATGTTATGGTGACAGAAACCCTGGGTCTCCACATGGTTCAGAAAACACAGGAAGGATCTGGATCATTTATTCAGCAGACTATATAATTCCAACTATACTCTAACAAAAACACAACATATGGTCCGCGGGCCAAAAGTGTCTCGGGGGTGGATCTAGTTCAGCCTGCGAGCACGTCTGAGTTGGAAGATGCTCTAAATTTCACAGAAATAAGATCTGCTATAAAATCTGAATTCTCTTGTGTACGGCCTTTAAAATAAATCAATTGATTTTTTATTTAATCTGAATCTTAATAAAGCTGTGAGAAACAGTGAAAGGCCTCAGCCACGGACCGAGGCCTTTTTATCGGGGAAATGAGCAAATCAGGGAACTTGTTCTTCATTTTCACTAAACTGAAGGTGAATCTAGAAAACAGCAGGAAATAGTTGTAGAAATTTTCTGTTTTGGCTCCTTTTCGCATCTCCTATTTCCATTAAGTGTAAGTTCAGTTTACTTTTGGAAAAAAACAAAGAAAAAAATGACACAATGCATTTCAAGCTCTATACTGCATTAATCAATAACTTCCATCCTCACCATACGTATGATTTCACTTCCTGTTTTCCACACCAGATTTAATCGTGTAATGTTTTATCTTTATCATTTTGAAATGCAGAAATACCTTTCAGAATCACCTGAGGGTATAAAGTTGAACATTCTTTAAACATATTTCAAGGATTGAGGATAGAAACATGAAATAAATGATTTGTGGACCTTTTTTTTAATATATATTTTGGACAAGAATACATTATAAAAGCGTCAAAATGTTGAAATGACATTTGTTTCTCTTTAGAAATATGAACTTGTTTGGGTATTGTGCATATTGTTCTTTATATTAAGAACCTAAATAGGATCAAACTTTACTGTGAGCTGCAAACTAAAGTTAGTTTGATAATACACAAAATAATTCAAACGTAGAAAGACATGGATCCAATGTCCAGAGGGCTAATGGTGGACCAGAAACTGTTTCTACATGAAATTCTCACTGTAAAGATATTTAAACGACACCTCAGTGGGGGAAACGTCCCTGAGATCAGTCATCATAAAACATGTATCAGTGGACTCTGTCACCTTTTACCTACAAGCTATAAACAACTCAGTCAAGATCAGGAGTGAAAAAAATGCCAATCTAATTTATTTATTCTAATCACTGACATTTAGCAGCCGTAACAAAGAACAGGTTACAAAATCAGCCCCCCCCCCCAAAAAAAAGTCAAAAGTTATTAAGTCTTTTATCACATTTCTCAAATCGGTTTTCCAACCTGCATATTAATGAAAACTCTTAATTCTGTCAAAACTAATTACGCAGCAGGCAAATCTGAAATATTACACATTCCATTTTTAATCCCGATGCTCGGTGTGCTCCTGGAGGGATTCTCTTATTTATCACTTTCACTCATCAAAACTTCTTTTTACAGTTTTCACCACACTTGACCAGAAAAAAAAGAAGAAGAAGAAAAAAAACCCAACAACAACAGAAAGCTTTGACCAGAAGTATGAGGATCCGGGTCGGGGGGAAGCCTTTTCCCGGCTCGGCTTCTTTTCCTGTTCATGTGTAGGAATGAATGATGATGGACAGAAGTGTGAAATATTATTAAACGCGGATGAACTTAATGACAGATGAGCAGATTTTTTTGCTTTGCTTTGCCTTTAGATCCAGTAGTTAACAATCAAATGTGAGAAACATTAGCAAGTCGTTTAGGAAACTAAAAACTCCTGTTTCCTGTCCCGAGCACAGTGTGATGAAGAGGAGGGTCGTCCCGTTTAGACGATACAGAAAATGTCACTTTACTGTGTTTTTCTGTCCTTTCAAACACTCTGAGTTCCTTCACTGATCCTAAAATAAAAGTGGGCCAACACGTTCTCATTTTTAGTGCATATTGGAGTAAAAATAAATCCAGCCACACTGTCCCGATCCGCCGCAGGAATAATGTATTCCCCTCCGTCTACAGCACCAACACAATGTTTGATCTTGCACTTATTGTTGTGATTTGTAACACATGCAGGAGTGAGATGTGCGAGCGGCGCGCAGACGAGGACCCGCCGCCAACGTCAACAAACACGGGGGTTAATTTTCACTTAATACTTTCCTCAGAAGCCCTCTCTCAGGGTCTTTCAGGGCTTCTGGACGAGGCGGCGCGTCTCAATGAGCCCAACTTGTTCAGGTGCCAGTAAGTACAGTGAGGCCCGGTGTGTGTGTGTGTGTGTGTGTGTGTGTGTAATGAACCTTTATGGGCACAAAGCAGCTTTGGTTTTGTCGTGTTCTTTGTTTCATTAGCCCAGTGGTTGTAATAAATGCCAGCGTGCCAACGGGATAGATTTTAATTAAGTCGGTGAGAGATGAGTGGAGTGACACAGGAAGCGGGGCCGGGCGGGGGCGGGGGCGGGGAGGGGGGGGGGGGGGGGGCGGAGGAGGAGCTGGGACAGCTTTTCAATAAATCGGTTCGCTCAGGGGTTAGTCGGTGATTTCCTCGGCAAAGTGTTGGGGCCTGAGCAGGACTCGCAGTAATTTGGTTGATAAATCAGCGGCGTTAGGGGGCGAGAGGCGAGGAGCGCCGCGCCGCGCCGCGCCGCTCGGCCGCTTGCTTCTGCGCCTGATTTATGTGTTACCCGGGGGTCGTACACAAGCCCGTGACAGTCCGGGATGAATTAACCAGGAGCCGGCGCGCGCTCCTAATGAGCCGGTATTATTACGCACGACACGCGCACACACACTCACACGCACACACACACTCCTGGCATACGACCCTCCCTCCTCCATCCCCGAGGTGTCGCATTGATTCAGCATCACACAGTTAAACACACACATACACACATACGCACACACACACACGCACGCAGAAAAGATGTTATTTATCTGCAGGATCTGAGAGACAAAGTGTTCAATAAAGGCCTGATTGAGGTTAACTGAAGCAGAGAGAAGTGAGGGAGGGAGAAACAAAAGATTCAAACACACAAAAAACTATTTCAGATCAGATCGATCACCAATCGGACTGTTTTTAAGCCTTGATTTTCTGGGCGGAGACCAGGTTTCTCTGTCTGTTTCATGTTTTCGATACTCAATTTCCAGTGGAAAACATGCATGAAAATACTGAGAAAGGGGTTAATTACGTGGAAAAGCTCAAAACTGCTTTAAGTTTGGCTCATTTTCATGAGAACAGCGGCTTCTATTCTACCGCCTGACTGATGGACTCATCTTTAAAATATGAAAAAAATATATTATGCTTTATAAAAAAGTGTATATCTAACTTTTAATGACAATTTAAAGATATTTTCAAGCTAGCAAAGTTGAAATAAGTGTGATTTCAGTCAGTTTTACACCACTTCATGAGGGACGACGGTGGGTTATTTTTACAAATACTTCAATTACACTGACTTTTAAGTCTTGAAGGAAATATCTGTTGTCCATTTAGGTGAAAACTTTCAATATATGTCAGTTACAGAGGGTCAATGTGACAGTTTCCTGGCTTGAAATGCCTCACAGTAAAAGAAAACATCACAAAAAGTGAAAAACTGTCTCTAATCAGACCAACTATACCAGCAGAATCTTGTTAATTCATGAATAATGTACAAAAATACATGTTTGTCTGAGTAATGAGCAGCTAATTTATGAATTTCAATTTTTTGTACTGGTTTTATGTTATAATTTCTGCATGTGAATAAATGACAATGAACTTATTAACACTTTATGTTTTACTTTTTACTTTACCTTTTGTTACAGAAACATCTCAAAGCACAGAAGAGCACATTTAACCCTTCACAGGGCAAATATGTGTGTAAATTGAAATTTAAACCGTTTAAAGGACAATATAAATAATGTCAGTATAAAGACCCTGCATCACATCACAATTACAGAAACAAAACTCTTATAGAATTGAGTAAAACTGACATAAGTCAAACTTTTTCTTTAAAAAAAACGCTATCTATATCTATATAAGTGCACATTTAATATGACTTATATTTATTCAGCGTATGTTTTAAATTAGATCCAGTTATTTCCAATAGTTTAGTAGTCAAGTTCAAGCTGCTTTTCCACGTTTTCAAGACAAATCAGGGGTGAGAGGAAATGACCAGGTGATTAAAAAAGAAGTCAAACACTATTGTCGAAGCAACTAAAACAAATAATGCAAAAGTAACACATCCGTCAAACTTTTTTTCTATATTGAAGCAAATTCCTCAATTTCCTTTTTCATTTTTTAAATGTTTTAGTAATGTAGCTTCCAAAGGTGAAAGATGATACCAATCAATTTATGTAATTGTTCTAAAAATGTGATCAATCAGATTTTGTTTTGTATGTTTTGTGTCCTAAATCAAAATTTGCCCTAAAACAATCAGATAAATTAAGTTTAAGTTCATATAAATAGACTCAGGGTGAAGTAGCTGCACTTTATTTGCTCTTTCTGGTGTCATGTTTTTAAAATATTACATTTCTATTCATTCTTATGGCGACTATAAATTATCTTCACAGAGGCGGTGATGTTCAGTTTTGGCCGCCTCAGTCAGAAAGGTATTAAATCATCTTTCTTTATGATTATTGTTAAGGTCTTAGAGAGCGCTGCTGCTCTGAAAGGTGTTTCTGTGTCTACTGTCTCCATCCAGCCAGAAAAAACAACTTCTCGCTTCATGTTTTTCACTGTGAGATTTCGGGTTTTGAAGGGATTCTGTGTAGAGTTTGCATGTTCTACCTGTGCAGGCATGTGTCTTCACAGTCAATAAAAAAGCATAACTGTACCAAAATATTGACCAAGACTTTTGAAGACTAATAAGACGGATGTCGTGATTGAGTTTTTAAAATGTATCAGTAAATTGAGTGGATCGGCTCGACGCTCTGTCGAAACGGCCATGTGACGAACGCCCTCCGAGCAGAATGAGCAGCTGGAATGTCAGCAGTGTGGATATATTTCACAACAGGAAGTGAAAACAGCTCCAATGAAGCATCAGAGCTCAGTTAACACATTACCACATTAACCTGTTGCTCAATGGAACTTATCGTCTAATCTGATATGAAATAAGTTATTTGTGATTAAAAATCGTTTCATTAATTAATATTGGATTAATGCAAATATCAACTATCTGTATCCACACTGATTTAGAATATTGCAGATGACGTTGTGGTACGACGCATTTTTACTGTCCTCACAGGGAAATTCTTAAATTCAGCATTTAATTAACAACTCAAACAAGAAGTTAGAAGACAGAAATACTTTCCAAACACGCAGCTCAAGATCAAACCATTTTAATTATTAAAATAATCTAATAAAATAAGAGTTTTTTTTGTTGTTGTTGAGCACGTTCATATCAATGTGTATAAACTCTTCCACTGGATGTTAACTACCAGAATAAAACATACATTAATTAAAAGTTATGGGATTTCTCTGGAATGTAATTGACATTTACAAAAGGGAACTTACGCGACTTTGTGACTGGAGTCCTGCGGTAAAAATGAAAACTGAACTACAAGAAGTTGAACTAAAAAACCTTTTTGAAAGAATTTCAAGAAAAGCAGCAACATTATGGTCATTTGAAGCAGGTATCAATTTACAAAAACTCCAAATTAACATATAAGGTTGAATGAGTTGCCATAGTTCTCATATATGCTGGACGACAATTTGGCCCTAAAGTAGTGAATTCTTTTCATCCCTCATAATGATCCAAGTCTTTCCACCACTGATCTATTACTCCTATTGATGCATAATGTCTGTCTGATGAGAAAACAAAACCCCGACAAATCAGTATCTGCAGTGGCAAAACAGACTGGCACATATTTCCTGGCTGTAAAAAGTCTCCCCTTCTCAAAATATACATTTCCAGCAGCTGACGGGGGGAGAGTCCCTCCTGCGGAGCGTGACATTTCCTCCGGAATTACAAAACACCTCCAGAAAATCTGAGAGGATTTGAATTTGAGGGGTCCGTGTTGTTTGTCGGGTCACGGCTCGCCGTCCTGCGAGCACATTACACAATGCAGCCGAGTGTGTGCATATGTGTGTGTGTGTGTGTGTGTGTGTGTGTGTTTTCCAATATTACATGAAAAAAAGTTAATGGCTTTGTTTTTCATCTGCATCTGCGGAACCTGATAAACTACTGATGAAATTTTAGACACTTCATTACATGTTTTTGATCCATTAACTCTGTACCAGGATGTGACAGACTTGATGTGCTTCGCTTTTCCGTCTATAAGTCTATTATAATTTATGTAATGTGCATGTTTGTAACTTTAAACAAGGATTTTGTAGGTAATGCCGTCATGTTTGATCTACGCTGATAAATCGTTGAATCGAAAATTGAACCCACTGATCTGCTAGAGGTGGAATAGCTGATGGACAGGCAAAATAACACAAGATCCATTCAGCACCTTCAGGTTAACATTTGCTGTGTTTGCTGTTTCTAACATGTTATTTTCTATTATTTAAAAAAATGTGGTGAGAAGCATTTTGTCATCTGGCTCCAGAAGACTTTTACTTTCAGACTTTATAATGACATATTTTCTGCTGCACCCCAAACTTTGACTTTGTGTTTGTCATTCTCTACTTTTTTGACAAATTGACAAACTTTTCTATGATGTTCCAATACGTTCATCAAAAATCATTTTCTGCTTGTGAATAAGCAAATAAACAAGATAGTTTTCATGTACACTAATTCAAAACTCATTTAAATTCTACTACTTGCTCATGGCTTTGTTCTTTCTTGATCATCGTTAGAAAAATGCAAGTGTACAATCTAAGTGTAAATTAACACACTTCATGTAGGATCTCAGTTTCAGCTCTTTAGGAACAAGTCTGAAAAAGTTGGAGTACCACTGTCATGTTAAATGACCTGCAAGAAAACTTCGTTATATGACATTTAAGATTAGAGTCTTTACTATTTAAAATATTTTCCTTTTTCTTAATTTCTCCTGTAAATGACAACTCTCCTCTCTTATCACTGTTTTAACCCTCCAACGGTTCAGTTTACTGTCTGTGCTGCTTTGTTTTAATGAATTTTGGTTTTACATCAGACTGGGGGATTCTACGTCCTGCGGGACACATGCTCCCCCTGGGTAACATAATCCAAAGGTTCAAGGATGTCTCCTACCACTTATATGCCGACGACATCCAGCTCTACTGTTCTTTTAAGCCGGATGGGATACAGAAGCTCGATTCCTTTTTCCACTGCTTAGCAGAAATAAAACAATGGCTTAGCGAAAATTCTCTTCAACTCAATGCAGACAAAACTTCTCTTCAGCGAGAATATTGACCCGCACAAACAGATGGACCCGCATATCTCCCATTTTAAAGGAGCTTCATTGGCTCCCAGTTTCTTATAGAGTTAATTTTAAGATTTTGGTTTTAACCTTTCGGGCCTTGCATGAACAAGCTCCTTCTTATATTTGTGACCTGTTCCAGCCTAACTCCCCTGTGAGGGTTTTAAAGCTCGTGTCCGGAGTTTTGAGAGAGAGAGGTTTTTTATAATCCAACGTCTCAGGTTCCGCCCTCCCTCTGCTTTCATGAGCGACCAAGCCACGCCCCTTTAATTGCGCACGCTATTATCTGTCGGGTGAAAATGAGAGCCTCTGAGTCCTGCAGCATCCTACATGTTTAGCTGTTTACGGTGGATGTTCAGCAGACAGTGGATATATCCGAGGTAAGCGGGCCGGCTGCTGCGTTACTCACCTCTGCCTGGGCGAGTGGCCGTGCTCTCTGGCTGCGCGCACATTTTGATTGACAACACGAGAATGCGGACGCTTGAACTCCATTGGCTGACGCTGACCGGCGCTTTTTCGGATAACATGGGGGTCTATGAGACGAAGGCGGGGCTCATAAATAAATTTTTATATTGCTTTATGCTAATATTATATTGTAGTATCGAACCAGACTGACACATTTAAGCTCTGTTGAAAAATGATACATACGTTGGAAACGAACGGAAAGTCCGGACACCAGCTTTAAGGTCTGTGGACCAGAATCTCCTAAAGGTGCCACGTCTGTAGCGGAGCCAGAGTGGGGGCAAGGGGGCGGTCGCCCCAGGGCCCACAAGGTCATAGGGCCCCATTTCATGTGATGTGTTCACATTTACTCGTAAATAAATTATTATAATAAAATGTGCAGTGTGTGAGAGAAGGTATACACATATGATTGTGGGCTCCAATTTGCCAATTCTTACATTACGACTGTCCATGAATGCATCAGAGCTGTAAGCCAGCGCTGATTGGCTGTGCGGAATGAACAACTTTTTTCTTTGCACTTGATCTGAACTCTTTGGAGGGAAGTTAAACAGTCTGCAAAACACTATGCTAGCCGCTAGCGGTACTACCCAAAACCTAACATCGGAGCCACTGGTGAGTCAGTGAAACCTTCAGAAATATTATCTTTATCAGAATGCTGTGGTCTTAAACCTCTGGCTATTGGAATGTGCCTTGTGTTGCTCTCAACTATAAGAGACCGCCGAGTCTATTTTTTTTTAATATACGTGAATTCCAAAAGATATAGATAGCTGTGTCTATATCTATCTGAATAGATTGTGTAATTTTAGACCAGCTGTGTTCATTTTATATTCAAGCTGTATCAAAGATGGTCCAGATTTAGCCTGTGAGTTTTTATCTGAGTTTTCAGCACCATGGACAGCAGATTGACGCCTGTCAGGCTGCATTTGTCTGTGTGTGTGTGTGTGTGTGTGTGTGTGTGTGTGTGTGTGTGTGTGCGTATGTGTATTTGTTCTTCAGAACAAGTTTGTGAACTGGTTTGTGACTTTATTCTACTTTCTGAGGCATATAGGTTTGCTTGGCTCAATAAAAGTGAGCATTAGTGTGTTGTTTGATGGTAGCATGAGGTTTTGTTTGAATGGTAAAATTACTATCATAAGGGCCCGTCGAGAATGCTCCGCCCCCTCTGTACTGAGACCCACGCTCCGCCTCTGTGCCACGTACTCGGTTTCAGACCAGAGGAGCCCGATCCTTCCAGGCCGTTGCTCCCAGGCCCTGGAATGATCTCCCGTTCTCTCTCCGCTCAGTTGTGTCTGTTGACACTTTTAAGACACAACTTAAAACCTTATTGTTCTCCCAAGCATTTGCTTAGTTTTTTGGGCCTGTTTTGATCTCATTTTTAGTGTGGTTTATTTATCTATGTGTATTTAATTGTTGTCTTTTTTATATATGCTGTGAAGCACTTTGTGGCTTTTTGTCTGTGAAAGGTGCTATATAAATAAACTTTACTTACTTACTTACATATGGATCTTTGACTGTCTCTGACCACGAGTTGCAACAAACTGTAAGATGCTGCTTTTTAATAGGAGACACATTAATATGTCAAATTTCAGCTTGACCTCCATAGATGACCAACATTATTGCGTGTGTTAATAGAGGAAAATTACTTTTTCTGTCGTTTCAGTATGAATTTGTTGGTAATTTGTCAAAGTTAGCAAAGGTCTTTACAGAAAACATTACAATATTATGAATCCCAGACAGTACATAAATAAAAAGATATTCCTGAAGAACAATGTTTTCAATCCACTTCTTCTTCAGTTGAGATAATTACCAATAAGAACATCTGAGACATCGAGCTGCTTGTTAAAAGAGGGAGTTCTGTTTACCAGATCCATAAAAGACAGAGAACACTGTCATTATAGCTCATTTCCAACACGCAAGGCAAATGGATCTGAGGCAGTCTTTATGGATTTATTTGGAGTAGAATGTGATGATTTGTCATGAGATCTGATTATGAACTCGTCTTGTCTTTAAAACCAATATTAGAGCTACAAAACAGTGGAATCATTTGATTAAAAAACATTTAGATGCTGACATTAGGAGTCAATAAATTGTAGAGGAAACAAACGATGGGGGTGTGGGTGTGTATGGGTCCAGCCCCCTGCTTCAGATCCATCTAAAACTGAAGAATCAATTCATTCCTGAGGTTCAGGAGCAGATTTAACAGGAAGCAGGATGAACTTCGGTGTGGAGGAAGATTTTACCAAGAGTTCAAATTCATTCCCGGAGTGGTGAAAACAAATCGATGAATCTGTGTCAGCGATGAAAACCTTCGGCTGACGGATCGGATGTCAGCGCGGTGAAGCGAGAGCTGAGAAAACTACATCTCCTGTTTTCTGAAGGCTTTAAGACATAAAGGTAAAGTCGCAGGTGAAAAACCTTCCAGTCCTGAAACAGAGGATCAGTGAGCGGCAGAGGGAGGAGCGGCTGACAGGATGAAGGGTCATCATCACACTGAGTTCTGTTCAACAGGTAACACCATCCATCCATCCATCCATCCATTCATCCATCTGTCCATCCGTCTGTCAAAACATTCGTCTGTTCATCCATCTGTCAATCCATCCATCCCTCCATCCTTCTATCTATCATCTGTCCACCCATGCATCCACACATCTGTCTATCCGTACATCCATGCGTCTGTCCATCCATACATTCGTTCATCCGTCCATCCTTACAGCCATTTAATCCATCCATCCATCATTCATCCATCAGTCTGTCCATCTATCCGTCCATCTCTGTCCATCCATCCATCCGTTCATCCATACATCGATCCTTCTATCCATCATCCGTCCATCCATACATCCACACATCTGTCTGTCCATATATCCATACATTCGTCCATCCATATATCCTTCAACCCCACATCCATTTAATCCATCCATCCAACCATCATCTATCCATCAGTCAGTCATCCATCCATCATCCAGTCTGTCCATCCATCCATTCAGCAGTCCGTCTGTCCATCCCTCCATTACCTATTCATCCGTCCATCTGTCCAGCCTGTAGATGATTTCAGCCCTTCTAATATAGTATGTCTAAAAAATTTGTAATAAAAAAAAAGCTGATTTTGCAACGTTTGGGTCCATAACCTCAATTCATCTTCAGTCTTATGAGATATTTGGTTTCAAGGAATCTGTTTGAACAGAGTAGTTAGGATAGGATATATTTATAAATAAACCTCACATGCTGGAACATTCTGATGGAACCAGTGAAGTTGTTATTTAACATTTTCTGTTCAAGTCCAGTTCGTCTTTGACATGGTAAATCTCAGAGAAACTATATTAAAGACTTAAAAACCTGAAACCGATCAGGAATATATGTGAACAAAGTTCTAATTCACTGATTAAAAAAAGTTAAATGTTCAAGAAGTATGAGCATTAAGTGACAAATGACGGACTGACAGCTCATTCATTTAGCAGTTTAATATAAAACTTTCCAACCTGCAGCTCAAATCTGCAGAGGTTTTTTTTCAGCTTCTGTGACATGAGGACATGAATTTGTTCGGTTGTGGCTGAGGAACGGTTAAGACTAAGAAGCTTTCTCCTTCTCAGTGTCGTCATTCACAAGGAGATATGAACAGTTTCAATAGAAGAGAAAATATTTCTGAGAAAATCAGGAAGTAAACACTATAGTGTAATATTAATTTCAGGGGGATATATCTCATATCCTTTAAGTAATCAGGCTTTTGGTGCTGTGATAAACATTTGTGGATTATAAAGGTCAGAGTTTTTCTAAAGTTCCGGTTGCAGCTGGTGGAATATCTTGTGTTTTTCAATTGTCAATGCTTCGTCTGCTTTTCTCCACGTTACGTTACTCAATTCAGACAACAAAACGGTATTTTTCCTCTTGAACTTTTATAGTGGTGTTGCTTTAAAGCGACACTAAGGAACTTTTCAACCTTAATAAAACATTTTAATATCTTTTGTGATGATACATCGACTTACAACGGGTTGAATGACCCCTCTGTCACGGGCTGAGGGCGTCAGTATTGCTTTCACTTGGACTAAGAAACTGTGAGGAGGGTGGTAGGAACCCAGCACACGGCATGCGTCACATTATGATATAATATTGTTTAGCCACCATTAGATTCATGACCTCGTCGCTATCCGTCCTTCACACAGCCACTGGAAACAAATGTAGGCGAGTTCAGTCTGACAGCACGCCACCGGGAGCAGCATTTTACGACGTCACGCACTAGTCCTCATGGGAACTGTAGTATTCCTTTAGGCAAAACACTACCGCTTTTGTCCACTGGCGCCGCCAAAATCAACGGAAACTGAAAGTTCCTTAGTGTTACTTTAATATAACACCGTTATAAAGTACAAGATTTCACAAAGTATTCCTCAGTTCCAAGTAAAGGTGTGAGAAAAATTTGAGACCATTTGAGAAAAACTAGTGTCCCAACATGAAAACTACGTCATTTACAGCATTTCTACAGTTTCCATGTAAACGAACATTGTTTCCAAAACGTTGCTGTGTGAATACAAAAACTTTCTAAAACAAAAATGCATAAATGATGCATTTTCACCTGTCGTGATTTATCACATCCATCTTTTGGTAAAACCATTTACTAAAAACAAAACAATATTAAGATGTGATCAATATTTCCGATTTGTTTTGTGTTTAGAATCAAGCTGTGGCTCAAATGGAGGAGTGGGTCGTTTTCTGGCCCGAATAATAGTTTTCCATCAGTAAAACAAAGATCTGAAGTTATTTCCGAAGGTGCCAGAGTGCCTGCATTACAGCCATCAACACCGCAGTAAAGGTGTCTGGTGGTTGTGACCGATCACCTGGAGCATGTCCGCAAGTTCTGGAGCGCGCTGCACGAGCAAAGTTCACAGATCAAGTACTTCGTTGGAAAAAATGGATCCATATATCAAACTGTAGAGCACTGTCTGAATCGTACAACAAATGTAGTTAAGTTTCAATGTGATGAGGAAAATCTTTTTCATCTCTTTCTCCGTTTAGCGTTACAGAAAGCTCTGAAGAGGAGTCCTGTTACTCTTTCATTACATTCCTGTTTACAGCAGGAGAATTGCCTCATTAATTCAGTGCTAACGCTTTATTTAAAGCAAAGTGGAGGAAAATCTAATGATTGATATCAAACTATTTAGAACTACTGTTATCAGCCTATGGTCCTCAGTTAAGTCCTATTTATATCAGGTAATGATGTAAAATAAGGCGATGAGAATCTGTGAGGTGTTTTGTTGGTGTGGGATTCGTTTGGAGAGGAGCAGGAGACTCGTCGTCCTGCATGTCTCTCCATCTCATGGCTGAATCCGTCTCACCTTCACTCCCCAGCAGTGGACGAGCTCATTCCGCTCCAAAGCCATCAGGTGGATAATTGACGGGATAATGAGTGGCCTTTCATCTGCCCTGTCTGTGGACTGAAGTGAACAACACCCCCTCCCCCCTCCCCCCTCCCGGAGCTGTTAGAAAAACTACAACACTCCATCAGATATACTGTAATACGACAGTAAAACTACATTTAATTTAGTCAACAGCTACTTAATGACAGTATGAACAGAGCAAAATTCCTCCTACGCTTCAGAAATTCACTGAATGTGTGTTTTAAAGTTATTGATTCCTCTGCAGACACTGTGAACATTTTCATCCTGCATCTGATTTACACTCATCTCTCCTCACATGTGCTCCCAAGCATTTCTCTGGGTTTTATTCTGATATGATCTAGTCATTCCAGAAGATTTCCACTAAAATATACCCAAATAAAGGAACAGACAGTACCTCAACTGCTGAGAGTCAACCCTCGACGAAGCTGTGCAGCAGCCAACAGAGCTACAGCCCTCATACATCTATGAACAAAATAGAAATAAATGACAGATAAAATAAACTTAGTGGGCTAAAAAGCAAAAATTCCTGTCATAATAATAAAAAAGAAAGTATACCCTAAATACGACTCATCTATGTGATGACTATGGAACAGTTCACACAATTTTAGGCTCATTTAACTCACATGTATGATCTCTGGAGGTCTGCTGGGGGAGGAAACATGCAAACTCCACACAGGATGGCCTGGCCGCTTCTTTACATACGAGTTAAGGTCAGGCATGCATGCATGGCAGTCTATACTTGTATAATATGGTGTGTAGTGTGTTCTGAATTACACAGAAAACAAATCAAACATCATTCCTATAATTGGAAACTGGCCATCTCTTACTCTGAAATATAAAATAAACTAAATAAGCAGAATATCTTCCTTTTAACTGTTGACTTGTTAAACGTTTCTGAAAGGAAAAAAAAATCTAAAAACGATGAGTTGTCACTTGAAACGTCGTGCAAACGGGGCCACGGGCTGAAGAATCTAAAGGCAACGAGGCCAGTTTGAACCTTCTGTCTTGTACCTGAGGCTTCATTACAGTCTGACAGTCTGGCAAACCAGGGTGTGTGTGTCTGTGTGTGTGTCTGTGACAAATAAAATCATTTGTTAATAGGACTGACTTCTCGCAGGGCAGTAAATCTGGCGTTTGAGAGGAGCTTTGAGCAGACAGTGGTCTCCAGATGCTCCTGTTTGTAAATCTGTCACTTGCAAAGCATTACAGACGTCGACACAAATTACACACACTCCGAATCTCATCAGCGGAGGAGAGCAGGACAAACAAAGAGATTTGCTCGTACTATGAGGGGAAAGTCTCCGTGTGCTGAAGGAGCGGCGGCATTTCCATATTTCCAAAAGGCCGGAAAAATCTATTAAAGCAAAGAATTAAGCACTTCATCTGCCAGATCCCAGCGCGCACATGCCAGGAGTTTTGTATTATAAACGCACCGGTAGTCCAAACTTTTGTTTTACTCGCGTGCACTAATCTCCACCCCATCCCGTCCCCACTATAAATTTGCTCGACTTTTTTTTTTTTTTCTCTTCATATTTATTTAATAAACGCCCCGAATTCGAATTGTGACTTTGTGTGTCGAGAATTAATGGGAAAAAGCCCCAACTGTTAAATCGTAAAATTCGAATTAGAAACTTCCCATGTAATGCATATCAAACATTTATTAAAGCCACGCAGAATAATTGAATTGTTCTGCTGGTCTAGGTCTGATTTGTTTAACTAAATTCTTTGGCTGCTGGAGTGTGTGATACAAGATTTCCTGCAAAATCCATTAAAGACAGGTATCTTTTTTTGTGTGTATTTATGCATCTCCAATACATATCAGACCCCCCCTTCCTCTCTCTCTCTCTCTCTCTTTTTTTTATCTTTCTTTTCCTCTCCTCTCTCCGTCTAAGCCCCGGCTCTGTCACTGCTTATCCAAATCTTCACTGCTTATCTGCATCGAGCCCCTCAGTGAGATTTCATCCAGTGTGACACGCAGTGAAAGCAGAGGCTGTCAGTCAGCCGGGCCACAGAGATGGAAATCGGAGAGGGAGAAAGAGGACAAACTGAAAGGGAGAGGGGAGGACAGGGGAAGGCGGGCGGGGGGGGGTTAGGAAAGTTAATATAATTTCATTTTTGACCCTCCGTGGCGGAAAAAAGAGCGGCGCTACACAGGAAGCTTATAGAAAGTGAAGGCATTAAATCAGCTTCCTCAGCTCATGTAAATGTCAGCTGCTGTATCCCTGCAAGAGGAAAATACAAACACATCTGGGAGAAGGTCTGCTCTCACTTATTGGGATGATTATTAGGCAAAGCTTATAATGTCAGCCTCCTATATACACACGGTGAGTCCACACACACCCACACACACACACACACACACACACACACACACACACACACACAGGCAGTAGCCAGGGAGAAACTTTGTGTTTTTAGTAAGCTAAGTTTCACACATCGACTGGAGGTGTCCTTGCTTTCTACTGGTGTAATTATCACTCCGGGAAAAGTGTTTCATTAGGAAAGCTCCTCTCTCAGACACATTACTCACAGAGGGCTGGACACAGACACCCTGGACATCACACACACACACACACACTCACACACTCACACACAATCCAGCCTTTAATTCATCACATCTCATTCTTGTCCTCGGTTCGATCTGTTTCTCTGGATCTTTTCACGCCTCCCTCCATATCCTTTCAGACAATGTTCTCTAACTCAATAATCCCTTTCTGAAACTGTCAGCAATTAAAATAACCCTCCTTTAAACTGCACCAATTAAACTGAACAATGATTTCCTTCTGGAGCCGCTGAATTCTGCATATTTATATGATCAAAACCTTCGCTTTGATCGAGTTCTTTTTTTCTGGTTTTGTTTTGTTCTTTATCCCTCCGTCAATATCTCTCTTTCCTGTATCCAACCCGTCACACCCCCCCCCCCCCCCCCCCCCCCATCTCTCCCCCTCCCCCCACTCCCCCCTCTTGCTCGGGGGGCCCACAGGTCTGCAGGTTAATGAGTCGTGAAGTGTGAAAACTTCCTGAGAGTAAACCGGAGCTCAATGCCGTTTCCAGATGTGAGCCTACAAACGTCTGGATGTCTACTTGAAGTGAGCCGGGGCGGGGGTGAACAGGAGGACAGGGTGGCACGGGGTGTGTGTGTGTGGAAGGGAGCGCCGTGGAAAGAGAGAAATACGTGGAGTCAGGATGGAAAGAGAACAGTAGGACAATCACCGCTCGGTGGCTGCTCTGCCGTTTGACTCAATAAAAGAAATAACCTGGAAACTCCCTCTGGAACCAGTCGGTCAGGTGTCTGGGGACCTCTAGTGGCCAGAGAAGGTTCAACAGGGGCAATGTAGAGAGGCAGGAGAGTTTAGACTCAATGGCATTAAAGACTTTGTCTCACTCACCAAAAATATATGGCAAAAAAGCAAAAAATTCACATCCCTTTTCACCTGGAGTTGAATCAAATCCACAAGAATTTTGAATGAACTCTTTGTGGAATTGAGTCCAAATTTGTCTGTGACTGTTGTGAAACTAAAGCAAGAAAAATGATGGCACTAAAGCAATGCAAAACCAAGGGGTAAACATTTAAGAAGACTTCAGGAGGAGCTTAAGACCAAGACTTTCTTCAAACTGGCCTCAGCCCAACTTTTCACAGATGCCTTCGTTGCCGAATCAAATCTATAACATTTTCCAAAATGTTGCCACGACTGTCGGTTTCACAGCAGGTGACGTCCGTCCAAAACCCGAGCAGATATCCTCCTCTGGACTCCCAACCTGCCAGCAGTACATAAAACAAGCCGGAGGGAGCACAACTGTCTGCACGAAGATTTACGGTGATCCATCAAATAGATAAAACTGCGAACAGAGGTCGGGTTGAGAAGAAGCGCGAGGAACAAATATAAAACTACGGAGTGGAACGAGGCCGCTCCGCAGCATGAATCCAAATCTGACGCATCTGAAGTTAACTGCTGGATAAAAAGCTGTAAGTGTGTGTGTGTGTGTGTTTATACATAAGCCTGTGTGAGCTGGTGTGTGTCTGTGTGTATGTGCCCATAATCTGGCGTAAATAATGACATCTCTGTCCCCCCGTCCTCTCCGGTGCCAACTCCACTAATTATTTATTCTTGGACGCTGCGAGGGTGTCAAAGCTCACACTCCTGCCTGCATCTCAAAAACACCGCTCCCCTCCCGGCTCGGTCCTTGCTGCCTCACACTGCCAACCAGGACCTGCTATTGTTAGCTTCCCTCGCTTCTTTGATCGCGGAATCTTTCTTGAGCTTTGAGTAAGTCGATAGATTTAAGTTATGTGGGTTAAATGTCGAAAAGGGAAAAGTTGGTCACTTAACTGCATGGACACAGCTCAAAATGTTTGATATGGGTCTTAAAGAATCGAATCCAGAGATAAAAATATGAAGTGGCTGCGTAAGACAAGGCCTGCTCCATATGAGAACACAGAAAAGAAGGACTCTGTTAAAATCCAAGGACCCCATCAAGCCAGCGGTGTGATGGATAAAATGTTACTGTGGTAAAAGTGTTTCATGCCACAAGCTGTCAAAAGTGAAGAAACTTTATTAAACGAAATAAAGGTTGTTCTCTCGACGTGTGTGGTTTAGGGACTACAAACACTTCAGAGGATGACGTTTATGTCTCAGGGCTTGACTCTTCACTTCCATGTACCAGTGCTCTTTCTCTTGGCTCTCATTTGCACCTCGCTCGTCTCATTCAGACACTCAAACGTACCGGGTGACTGGGACTTTACCGCTCCATCTCATTGGCCAGATGTGCTGACTCTAATACACTTTGCATGGAAAGATAAATCAATATGTTGATATCTTGACATTGATGAATTTGCAACATATTGATCGTAACATGTCAGCCTTACAGACATTCACTCAGGCTGTAAACATCTCTGCGATCAGTTCCAGCATGTCTTATCTCCTCATTGACACAACAGCGTTTTCATAATAGATGCATGTCGTTTAATTGAAAAGGAATCCGATCTTATATCAAACCACTGCCTGGGTTTTTTAGGTGACTGCCTTGAGCGCCGCAGCAGCAGCAGCAGCACAAATCAGCCTCGACTGATGCAAACATCACTGGAGTGGGTGGTGTTGAAGCAGCTCGAATGCAAACCAATTAAATCCGGTCGACACCAGCACTGATCGACTGGAATCAAAAGACAATAACAGGCGGACCCGGGGAGAGTGGCTTTAAAAGTAATTCAAGTCGTCAGTGGAAATTTTCCATCATCTATTTTTCATTTGGGTCAACAAATGGCATTTACCGGAGTGCTTTGTCTTTGTGTAGCCGCGTCGGCACTTCTGAATAAATGTTTGTGTTTGCATGTGGGTGTGATTTAAGAGACTCTCCACGCTCCTCGGTGAGTGAGTGTGATTGAGCTCTGAGGGGTTATGAGGGAAAATAAGTTGAAAGCAGGACAGAATCAATACCGTTTACCCAATAGCCTGGTAGCATGTGTGCGCGCGGCGTGTGTGTGTATGTGGGAGCGCCGGTGTGTGTGTGTTCACCTGAAGTGTGACTGCATTTAACGTGTCAAGTTGAGGAAAAACAACCAATTGCCTCTTAGCACACGCTTTATTGACCAGTGGAACAAACACACACACACACACAGAGGAGCGCACACACACACTTTTACACACAGACTGCAGGCGTATTGACTGGTTGGAGGGAGAAACAGGTTTAAGGCAATTAGAGTAGTGTACTTTCCGCCAGAAACCCACTATGATCCTTTTCAGCGGAGTTCGCCAAGTACCTTTAAAGTGTGACTAATATTCCATCAATGGGACAAAGTAAAACACGACACTTGGCTGAACACAGCAGCTGTTTCGCCGTCATCATTACAAGTGCAACGCATGTACGTGTGACGGCATTTAAAGCCGATCACCTCCTCATCAGCACACGGCAGAGTAAAATAAGCGCGAGAGCATCGACAGTCTGCGTTTACAGAGCTTTTCCTGTACGCGCCCCGAGCCTGGAGGGGTTCGTAAAGACGAGGCAGCGACTCGGCGACAATCGGCTCCAAACAAAGCAGCTCCTAATAAATTTCGTGTGAGTTCAGGCCGTCTGCTTTAAACACTGTCAGGCCAGCTCGCTGACCTGGATGGGTTTGTGTTTTTTTTTCTCACAGATTTACGGTGAAAGGGTTCAAGCCCATCTCCGCTGGCTCGGAAGGACAGAACTGAAAACACACACACCTCTGCAAGACACCACTGCTGGGCAGATCACCCGTACCTTTGTGTAAAATAATACAGTTATTACATTCTTAATAATGATTCATGAATTTCTGTGATTACACACAAAAATGAAGAATACATTCTACAGTAGTGTATTGTGCTTTCTGGATTGAGCAGTGAAGAGTGTTCACAGACAGCGGTTTTCTGAAAGCGAACCGGAGCCCACACACTGCAGTTCAGGATCAGGCCGGTCTCGGGGCCGCCCCCAGGGCCCCAAGACGATTTGATGATATCGTTAGCTATAGATCAGGGGTGTCAAACATGAGGCCCGTGGGCCAAAATCGGTCGGGAAGAGCTTCCAGCATCCAGAATCAAAGCTAACATGCTAAATGCTGCTGTGTGTGTTACTACAGGAGTCGATTTTAGGGCATTTCACTGTATTTTATACCTGGAGATATTCAAATTTCACAGAACGATAAACTGTTTTTTGAGGATGCTCATCGCCACGTACTGATTTTAATCAATTTTACTCAAAGTGTGAATGGACAGACGATGCTCGCGGCGCAGCGCTGCTCTTGGCTGCTGAGGCTCTCGGCTCCTTCTGCCGGGTGTAACGACACGACTCCGTGTCAAGTGAACAATAAAACCTCTCCCTCCGATCGGCTCCCCGCCGCATGTTAACACTGTAAACAACATGATCAACAAGTCACTGCAAGTCTGCTCATTTCCGACGGAGCCGGGCGGCTGAAGCGTGGAAGGTCGGCGGGGTTAACAAGCTTGTCGGCTGAGAAAAGTTTCGCAGTCAACGAGCATCAACGGCCGGGCGGGTTTTCACGCTTTCTCCCGTCTGTGATCTCATTTTTATGATTTTATAATTCAGCCAATTCACTTATAAGACTTCTTTATTTCTCTCTTTTGGAAAAACTAAAGGCTCCCGCTGGGTTTTTGTTATTTTTTTTTTTTAAATAACATTTTGTCTTTCTGGGCTGGCTGCTGTGAAAACACGAGAGCGACGCTCTTTAAAAGCGCAGCCTCTCACATCCGCCGCCGCCGCTGGTCAGAAGAGAGCAGCCCATCAATCAGGCTGCTGACATTCTGAACGCGGGGTGAGGACACAAACTTATCAGAAGGGGGTCTGTGATCAAATGCAGAACTATTCCGAGTGCTTGACACAGAATGGTCCGGGAGCTCTTCATTTGGAGTGCAGCGAGCGGTACACAATCGTTTCTCTTTCCCTTTCATATTCATCTCTCCATCTGTCAGCGCGTTCAAGTAGCTTTATATTACAAAAAAAAAAAAAAACGCCGTCCGCCGCTCGGGTAGAAACACTTTCCAAAGAGAGGCGGGGAGGGGAGAGGAGGGCAGGAAGCCAGTGGGACGCAGCCACGTCCAAATACATGCGTTTACCGCTGTAATCCTGTCAGGCCCGGCTCGCCGGCTTCCTGCAGCATTTCAATGGAAACGTTACAGGAAACAAGCTTACAGCTGCTCCTCTGATTCTGAAGCAGGTTTATTTCCATTTTAAATCAAAAATCATTTAAAACAACAGTCATTCAGCTTGATTTATGCCAATTGTTTTCCAATAGTGGTGCACGCTTCACACCGGAGGACACAAGAGTTATTCAGGGGAAAAGTCAAAGTCAATACTGTCATAGTCTTATTAATATTAAGTTCAGGTCAGACTTCAGGCCAGTACCGACCAGGGGTCACGACACTCTGGAGGCCGCCGCTGTCGTTATGGTCCATCTACTCGTGCACGTGCAGAAGAAGCGCTCCAGCCGTGGTGTGCATGAAGCAGCGTTTCGGATTGTTTTCAAAAAGCTTGGGAGCCGTTTTCCTTAGAGTTTCCATTGTAGTGTCTCTGAGCACCACGGTCTAAACTAACATCCACAACGCAACAGAACTTTCCTGTTTTCACTGAAAAATGGCGCCTAAATAAATTGTGCGTGTGTGCACGTGTGTGTGTGTGTGTGTGTGTGTGTGTGTGTGTGTGTGTGTGTGTGTGTGTGTGTGAGGGAAGCATCCCGCCCTTCACACACTGCCTGCAGCAGAGGCCTCGGCTCTGCGACCCTGGGACAGATAAAGCCCGTTTAGGAAGACGGCGACGTGGATGAAATGGTTTACTACATAATTACGTTTTAAAAGAAGCGCGATAGCGTCAGCCTGACTGATGGTTTCTTTCCTCTCGTCGTCTCCGTGCCGCCGAGCGCGCGTTCTGGCGGGAGCACTTGGGTTCGGTTTGTGTTTTCTAAACACTGGAGAACGCCCACGAGCTCCCGTGTGGCGGCGGATCGCCGTGCCCTCACCGTGACTCTGCAGACGACTCTATATCAACACGGCGCCAACAACGCCGCGGCACGTGCGCGCCACCCATACACACCTGCGCGCTCGCGCACACACACCGAGCTGTCAGTCGTCGGGAGGAAAGCACAGCCGTCTGAGTGCAGGAAAACATTTCATCCTTATTACCCTGTTATTCTCTGCCTCACTCACACACACCTTCTGTATTTAGGCATTATGATTCTCACCTTCTCTCATATTTCTCTCTGGCGAGGGGCTTCGCTCTCCCTCCCACCCTCGCTCCTCAACTTAATCTCTCTCTCGGTCTCTCTCTCTCCCTTTTCTCTTCCTCAGTCTTTTTCCCCCCTCAAGGTGTCTAAGCTGTGAGACATTTAATCGCAGCGGTAACGGTTTCATATCTGGAACAGAAATCAAATAATGCCAGATGATTTACTCCCCCTAGCAACCAGGGAGCACAGCCCTAGCAACCGACCCAGCCAGCAGGCCAGACCTAATCAGGTTGAAAATATTTCAATTATTGTGTTGATTCTTGGAGGCGTGTGCGTGCTCGCGTCTGTGTGTGTGTGTGTGTGAGTCTGTGTGTGGCAGCGTGTGGATACGAGTGTAACTGTGCACAGGGGTCTGTGTGCATGCATATGTGTGTACATTTTCTGTGTAAAGGCGAGCGTGCATGTCAATGTGTTTATGTGTGTGTGTGTGTGTGCAAATGCAAACATCTATATCTGTGTGAGTGAAGACGGTCCTGCTGTATTGTAATGATGTCGGCCTGTATTGACCGGAGAGCGGTGGAGGAGAGCGGTGGAGGAGAGCGGTGGAGGAGAGCGGTGGAGGAGAGCGGTGGAGTGCGTGAGCAGGAGGACGAGTCAGGGAAGTGATCGAGTGCGATCAGGAGCGCCGCTGTGGCGGCGGAGACGATCCACGGATACAACAACACATGGTCATCCTGGCTTCGGTAGTGTAACAGTTGGCATGCTCTGTGTGTGTGTGTGTGTGTGTGTGTGTGTGTGTGTGTGTGTGTGTGTGTGTGTGTGTGTGTGTGTGCGTGTAAGAAAGAGAACACCAGAGTTGGCAAGGCAGGACTGACTGAGGACAGCCAAAGAGCGGGACGGGATCCAGACTGCAGGGAGCCAAAGGACCGAATCACGGCTTTTTTACTCCTCACTCCTTCAAACACAGTTGCACAACACTTGTTTGTGGCTGTGCTGAAGCTCTGCGGAATGTGTGTGTGTGTGTGTGTGTGTGTGTGTGTGTGTGTGTGTGTGTGTGTGTATGTGTGTGTGTATTTGATGGAGGTGGGTAATCAGCTGCACAGAGAGGGCAGCTTTATTGAAGGTTTGCACCGGTAAGTCAATAAGCGAGCGAGTTTTCGTGTGTGTGTGTGTGTTTGTGAGTGTGTGTGTGTGTGTGTGTGTGTGTGTGTGTGTGTGTGTGTGTGTGTGTGTGTGTGCGCACCTGAACCACAAAACGACCTGCTGGCTCTTCATCTGACTATAATCCAAAGCAGAGCTTGAATGATTGGACTCAGACATTTTTAGTTGACGCCCTGAAGATTGATATACAAATAATTGACAGTTTGAGTCATTTTCTCTTTCAGGCAGGATTTAGTTTGTTCCTCAGAAAAGTGTTGTGAAAATCAGCGATCATTTGAATGTTGCACAATGATATAAAGATGCATCGTACAAGTTATTGCCAAATTTTTCAATCGTTCATGCCAGTAATGTTGCAAAGTGGGCTGGATCAAAACACACCACGACCTGATGAAACCATAATTTGAGTAAACTTAAGTAATGACTTTATGTACTGGGGTTATTTTAAGCCAAAAATGCTTTTTTCACAATAGAAAATGTGACCATTTCATCCCAAATCTGAATGAATATAAACCCAGGTGACTTGTTTTCCCCTCCTGGAGGCAGAAACCTCGGAGCATCATGATATTCAATCGGGACTTTCTTCAATTTTGTCCTATAAAATAAACTGAAAAGAATCTTTAATCTAAAATTCAGCACTTTTGATGATGGTGAGTGTAAATAGAGGAGTGTGTAATGAGAGAAAATGTTTATGGAGGGACTCTATTTGAAGACCGTCATGTGTCGTCACTTTATCGTTACAAGGATGGACGGACGGGTGCTTTATTAACTGTTCCCCACATTTCAGCACATTTGTGCTGAAACCTGAGGAAGGACTGTTTGCAAAGGAGGCGGTGAGCTCTTTTCATGGTCATGGTCATTTTTGAGAAGAAATACGACCAAGTCTGAATAAGTTGGGTTTAAAACTGGTATTTAACATAAGTCTAGAAGTGAATGTCATGAGGAAGTAAAAGAATATATAAAATAAAAAAAAAACTTGAGTGAATTCTGAAAGAAATAAAACACAAACTGCAATTAAAATCCAGACAAATCTAATATATAGTGTGACTATGACGATAGAATCTGTTATCATTCTTATATCTGCTGTTCTTCTTATTATTCTTAAATAATTTGTGAGAAACTGAAACTATCTGTCTGTTCGTCTTTCAAATCAATCCTTGGGCCGTTCTGAAACCTCCGGTGAGCAGGTCCTGGTCCGCGGGCCTTATGTTTGACACCCCTGCTATACATAGACACTGGTGTCACAACATAAATGTCACATAGTTTGATTCCACGCTTATTATTAATCATTTGGTTTGACTTGTGAAACAGTAAATATTTCTGAAGACGTGAGGAAAAGCTATTTTCTCGATCTCCAGACAAACGTTAACGGTTACTTCTGGACGTCAAATCAATCAGTAATTGCCATAATTGTCATGTTTGAATTATTTTCAGCTTCTCTCTTTGTTATTTCTCTAAGTTCTCGATAACGACGGAAGTGCTAAATAGAAAAGACGAGGAAGACAAACGCTAATCTAATCTAAACTCTTCCCAACCTCTAATTCTCTGACGGTAATTACGCCTGACAATTGGCCTTTAGGGACGAGACGCGTCTCCTTCAGTGGCATTTGCTGTTTGGATGGAGGCAGAGGGCGACGGCGCGGGGGGGGGGGGGGGGGGGGGGGGGGGGGGGGGGGGGGGCGGGGTGGACACACACACACACACACACACACACACACACACAAACGGCCGGGCGGAGGCAAACACTCGGCAGGGAAAGACGGCCGTCTGAATGACAGACAGAAAATGGATGTAAAAATGGGCTTTTGAGAGATTAAGAATTTACATATCTTAATAGAGCAATGCATGCTGTGGCTGCAAACCCAAAAAAAAAAAAAAAAAAAAGTTGAACAGCTCGTCTTCAGAGTGTCCTGTGTGTGTGTGTGTGTGTGTGTGTGTGTGTGTGTGTGTGGGGGGGGGGGGGGGGGGGCAGATTTAGACCACAACAGCCCCGCGCTTTAAGGGTTACTCTCCACCGAGTTGTTATCCATGATCAAAACTGTTTGAGTGATTTCAGAATAAATGCCTTTTTTTTTCTGCCCCCCCTCCAAAAAAAAAAAAAGTAGTGTGAAGAGCTTTTCACTCGGAGCCAGTGGCAGGAGGAGCGGGTGGGAGGGGAGGTGGCAGTTCAGATTGTTTTCACCAAACTGAAGGGTTTCGCACTGAAATATTCACAATTAATATCTGAAAGGTGACGCGGACCGCGGGTTTGAAAATGTTCACAATACTTGTGGAGAGAGTTGCAGGTGCCTGCTGCTGCTGGCGGGCCTCTCCACCCTCCATCGCCGCCTCCACGTTTCAAATATTACCAGGGACTCAAAAAAAAATAAAAAAAAAAGGTTTGCTGCTGCTCACGTGTTTGTTTCAGCAGAAGTTCATGAGGCGACCTGACCACGCCGTCAAAAAGAGGAGAAATCCGGAGAAATCCGACTGCTTACCACCGTATTTCCCAGACGATAAATTCCACCTGTGTAGTAGACGTTGAAGGTATCACAAAAAACACACCTAGGTTTATTTTTCCACGCTCAGACATCACAGCACCACCAGTGTTGTAGAACCGTGTGTGAATTTTGTTCCTCCACCTCTGGCTGTTATGATCACATGAACTCAAACACTTCCAAC
Organism: Salarias fasciatus; assembly: GCF_902148845.1. NCBI lineage: Eukaryota > Metazoa > Chordata > Actinopteri > Blenniiformes > Blenniidae > Salarias > Salarias fasciatus. Next base: position 3,859,896 of record NC_043750.1, on the reverse strand, counting down.
TCTTTCTGACGCTCACACTCTGTTTCTCTTTTCTGCTGTGCATTTATTCATGTTCTATTCATGTTCTGGCTTCAACTTGCTGGAGACGTTTTGCATTCAGTCAAACACAGGAGTAATAATGGAGGATTTTATTTTTATTGTATTGTAGCAACATTGTTTCTACGCAGTGCCATCTAGTGGTCACAGATAGTATGCAACAGAATACATCGATATACGTTTTAAAGGGATACTTCAACATTTTGGCAAATTGGCCCATTCAGCGCAATTCCTTGGTCATTAGGAACAGCATACTTACTTTTTTTATGAGGGCGAGCTGTTGTTTATTCAGAGGCGAATCGGGGAAGGTTTTCGGGACGGACACAATGGAAGTGGATGGTATTTTTGCTTCCCCTCGTCAAACTCATCAAATACACAATCCAACAACCCCAAAACACTTTGGTGGACACGTTATAATCTGCACATTCACTACGCTGTGAAATATTAACGCAAAATTACGAGATTGAGTTGTTTATGCGAAGATTGCTGAGACGGAACTACTTACTAAACATGGCGTCTGGGCGTAGTGATTTCAAAAGAAAAGTAGTTCCCAGTATTTGCTTCAGTGTCGTAACGCTACAATATTATTTGTTGGTGTTCCACAGTGTAGTGAATGTGCGGATTATAACGTGTCCACCAAAGTGTTTTGGGGTTGTTGGATTGTGCATTTGATGAGTTTAACGAGGGGAAACAAACATACCATCCACTTCCATTGTGTCCGTCCCGAAAACCTTCCCTGACTCACCTCTGGATAAACAACAGCTCGCCCTCATAAAAAAAGTAAGTATGCTGTTCGAAATGACTCAGGAATTGCGCTAAATGGGCCAATTTGCCAAAATGTTGAAGAATCCCTTTAAAAAAATATGCTTTATTCATCCTTTTTGTGGAAATGAGTTAAATGATTTCTCTGCATTGAAGCCATCTTAGTTAACGTGGTGTGGTGAACACGGAGCTGTGGGAGGGGTCAAAGGTCATGCTTCAGGACAGGACTGAAACAGCTAACTGATTTAATTCATCAAATGGCTAAAAACTAATTTCATCAACAATTAGTTGGTTGATAATATTTTTAACCATAAGTAACGGAAGTCGTGTAATGAGCCGCCAGTGGCTGCGATCCACCAGCGCAGCAGAGCGGCAGTGAACAGCCTCACTCTGCGCCACAGCGCGGTCCATACTTCCAGCAAGATGGCGGAGGCGATTTGCAAATGGTCCAGGAAGCAGGAGAAAAGAGCTGCATCAGTGGATGAAACGTCACAGTAAAGTCGTCTAAACTTCACAGTAAATCCCAGACCCGGCCGCCGGCAGCAAGCTTTGAGACGCAGTTCAAACAGTAGGCTACTTTATATCTGTGTCCAACTATTACTGAGTATGACGCTCATTGTGTTCCTTTTGGGTTGTGTTTTACTGAAATTATTAAAATATACACAACATAAAAAATGTGATTTATAAGTTATCAAGGTAAATAAAGGCCAAAACACAAATGTTTGTTTTAAAAAAAGAAACAACAATAGACAATAATCGGTTAGTGAAATAATCATTAGCTGCAGCGTCAGCTTGCCGTCGCGCAGACTGGCTAAGCTAAAACTGAAAATCCCATTAAAAAAAGTTAAATACGAGGATGGCAGCAGTTTTTTTAATTTCATAAAAGGGACAAACAGTTTTTGTAAATATGGAACCGTCATAGTGGAATTATTTATTTGTGTATGATGATATTAAAAAAGGGTTCATTTGGTTATAGATGCTAAAGAATCCTGCTCTCAGAGGGAAACGATACCTGTTTGGATTCATTAACAGGATTTTTTTCCCCTCTATGCTAAATGCTACACGTTAAAGCCCAGCTAACTGAATCCTGCGTCGGGTAAATATGATCACGATCAAGATCCTCAGAGTTTTATCCACCTTCAACGACTTGGGAAATTTCCCTGCATGCCTCCGCCGCACTCCACTCCATTAATTTGAAAACGAGGACGACGGGCGAAGAAGAACTGTGGGAGTGAGAGCTGTAAAGAGATAAAAGGGCTGTGAGTTGTATGTCAGGAGGGTTTGGGTGGATAATGGAGAAGTCAAAAGGGGAATAAAGTGTTGATGAGAAGAACAGAAAAGACTGAGAAAAGAGTCTTCTGCCAATCAGTGCAATAATCACACTTTTCCAATTTCCTCTTTGCGTTCCGGAGACTACCACCCAGCTATAGGTGGGACTGCCTCAGTATTTAAGAGTGTGTGTGTCAGACGGGGAGCGAGAGAGTGTGTGTGTGTCAGTGTGAAGGGCAGCTAGGCGTAAAATTGAGTCCAGATTCATTAGGTTCTGTGAGCTGAGCTGCAGTTGGTTTAAGTGATACATTTCCTCTGGAAGTGGAGGTGTGGAGGTGTGTGGGCGGACGGGTGTGTGAGGGGGGTCAGTCGTACGATACGGGTCTTTCTCTCTGTCTCACACACACACGCACACACGCACACACACACACACACACACACAGACGATTTAGAGGCCTTTATTCTATTTTCTCCCTCCTCTGTCTCAGTGGTGAGTGACACTGTAAATCTGAGCCAATTTCCTCCTCTAATCATCATTAAAAAGCGCAAATGACTCCACTCTCCATTAAACACTCCCACATGCCTGCTGCTATTACTAGCTGTGGAGCCTTCTCCATACGCGCCAGACTGAGGCCAGCCTTGTGCGGCGCGCCGCTCTAACCTCGCTCCGCTCATGAGATAAGCACAGACAGCAGCGTTTGTCAACAAACGGGAAAAACAACACGCCGCGAACAGCGGGACCCGACGGTTCAATCTCACGTCCGGACGCAGACTCTCCCGGCTCTCCTCGTGCAAAGCAGCCGCTCTCCGGTCCGCCTGAGAGAGCAATTTCAAAGAGGACGGTGGAAAAAGTTGGTCCTAACGACCGGAGGCGCAGGCAGGCGAGGCGCCGCCGCGGAGAAGCTAATCCGCGGACGCAACCTAGCGTACGACGGCGACGGATTCGAGTTAAAGAACCGCAGAGGCGGGTTTCACGACTCGCAGCTCTCCAACGGCGGTGCAACGCAGAATCTCCAAAACAAATAGCGACGTTGCCTAATGCTAAAGTGAAATTTAAACAATCCTGCTGAATAATGTGAGTCTTTGATTACAAATCAATGTTATCTGGTCCGGTTCTAACTGACGCCAAGTCAGGAAGCTCTCCATCAGTTTTCTTTGCTCACCCTCTTAAAGTCATGGTCTGAATAGTCTGAGACTGAAGCCTGACATCATGTGAGGAGGCAGACACATCCTGGACATTAGTCCACCACAGTTCAAACACAGGGAGAACATGCAAACTTCACTCAGGCAGGCTTCACAGCAGCCAGCTGAGAGAGAACTGATCAGATGCAGCGGTGAGAGTAATCTAAACAAGACCTGAATGAAGCAATTGGATTAACGTGCACAGTTTCATTCATCAGTCAATCCCATAATGCTTTGCACTGTGGAGGTGCCTGTTTGTCCCATGTTTTGTGTTTTCTGCACTGACCAGTTGTCATTATTCTCCAAACACTGTTCCTAAAGTGTCAAACAACAACGTTACTTAACAAGCAGACACACAAAACGCCGACGACAGGAAGCAATCCCATGTTCCCATGGACTGATCGGATCGTAAACAGTTTAATTTCAGATACAAGTGCTTTACAAATGGAGGGAATCAACCACTTCCAACGGCTCCGTCCTTTTTAAACAATCTGCAGAAGGCTATAATCCCTCTGACAGAGTATTAAGAACTATTTCAATGTCTGAATCAGCTCAAATATGATCCATAAATTGCACATAATAATAAAACTTCACATAAAGACACCATCCCTACAGGTGAGTTGTACATATTCTTATGAAGGTAGATATACACCAGTTGACGTGTTACAATATCTAACAGAAACTAAAATCATCAGAGATCATTTTTCGTAGAAAAACCTCTAATAGTGTGACCTCTCTCTCCATCAGTCTGCAGAAACCGTCAGAGCTCAATCAAATTGAAGTTTTTCAACTGACATAAGTTTCTAATTTCACCCTATAAATTAATATTCATCCTGGTTGAAGTCGTCATTTACTTTAACGAGAAAGAGTTTAATGAGTGAGGAATTAGTAACGCATGCGGACGTCTGTCTCAGCCACTGAATGAAAAAAGCCTTGGCTTCGTGTTTTCCATCGTCACACCGATGACGGGTGCCAGTTAAAGTGACCTCTCACGGTTATGATGATCATGATTAAAGCAACATAACGAAGCAACAGGTGCAGCATAAAGGGGTGTGGCTGAGTTGGATGATGGTAGTAAAATATCAACTCACTGTGAGCTAAAGGGATTCATGTTCAAGTCCTGTGTGAAAGCAAGACTACACTTTGACAATAATGTGATGAATATGATATATATTATCATTAACACAGTTTTTTGTCAGTGTTACAGCAAAACCAACACACACACAACCGATTTAGCACGTTTTCCTTCATGAGTATGGAGGAAGAGGTGTGGGTGCCAGATCATACAACATACAGGATACCGCCTATGCTAACAATCAGCAGTCAGAACAATCAGCGTGTTCGAGAAGATGGAGCAAATCGAGATTCTGCCGTTACTGTGAGAGACGTTTCTTCAGCTGGCTCCACACGACTTTTATTTACAGCCGTTATAATGACATGTTTTCTGTTTCACCCCTTCTTTGTTGCAATTTTTCTTAATGTTTTGCAAGCATTTCTTGCAGATCGTTCGTTGTGGACGTCACTCCTGATGGTTTTACTGAACGCTCGCAGAAAAAAAAAGCATTGATTAAGTATGTGCAAGCTTTTTGGACTGTAGGAGGAATTAAGGTACCAGGAGAAAAACCACAGAGGTGCAGAAAGAATATCCGAACTGGAACCAGGGAGAGTCTGTCTTCGAGACAGGAATCAGCATCGCTCCACCAGACGGAGGCCTCCGGTTCCCTGTGGCCACATGTGGCTCTCGGCCACTTGTGTCTTTCTTTAAATCAGTAGTACCTTTCTTTAAATTAGCCGATTTCTAAAAAACCTTGCTTTAAACGTGCTCGGTCACTGTTTGCCCGTCTGCTAGCGACGGGGAAGAGTTTGTTGGGTTCACGACAATCGAAGTTGCCCATCGCTGCACTCCAGCTCCATCCAGCATCTCATCCTGTGATAAGACGACACCAACATAAAAAAAACACGGCGCATCATAAACACAGAATAAACTGTCTGAGCCCAACGCGGAAGAATTGAAAGACTCTACGTCTCTGCAAATAATTTCCTCAACTGCAGGAAGTGTCAGTGGCGGACTGGCATAGTTTTAGGGTTGGCCTGCAGTTGAGGATGATGGGATTTCGTTATTGAATATTGTACGTGTGACAGTCTCATTTCTAGCCTGTGGCCCGAGTACAGCGCTGCAATATTCTTGCCCACGAAATTCATTTCGGCCTGACGTCCTAGGCCCAAATATAGCCCCAGTATTTTATTGGTGATCCCAGACTGAAATATTAGCGTCCTAAAGGGTGCGGTGTTTTCTAGCGTTAATGGAGGGAAAGTGAGCCGGCGCATCAGGTCTGTGTTCCAGCCTCATATAAACCACGGCTGTGCTGTAATCAAGTCCTTTCTCTTGATTCCGAACAGAGCTGTGGGCTCAGTGTGTCGCTGCAAACTGGTTTCTTTGGTCGTGCTCCTGTGCCGCCGGGCCTCTGAATATTTAGTTTTCAGCTGGCTGCTGGCTGCAGAGCGGCGCAGGAATGACTTGCACACCTCTCTCTCTTTGCCGTTCAGCTACAAACCTTATTAATCATTTTGTTTTTCGATTGTGACGAATTTTTCAAAGCGGGAAACATTTGTTGAAAAGTCCATTTAAAAATTAATTTCATGAAAAATTTGAATTCCTCTCGCAAGAGTTTTAAAATGCACACTTAGCATTCTGCAAGTGGGTGATAAGTGTGTGTGTTTTAAGTGCAGGGTTTAAATCTGCGGCCCTCCTGCAAACAGATGGAGAAACGACTGGGACTTGAGCCATATTGAATGCTGGAGTGTTAAAGACACACCTCCACTCTCGCCCCCGACACATTAACTCCTTAAGGGAAAGCCATAAAGGAGCGTTTAACTCTTAATGGAGAGAACCCCGGTGTGCCGAGTGCAGCTGTCCCTTCATTAGCCCGTGTTTGTTCTCACACTTTGTTTGTTTATTGCCGTGTTTTTGCACCTGCGGGGGCGGACACGGAGGGTCGTGAGAAAGGCTCCGGGTGTCAGGAGACTCGACGCTCCGGATCGGTAACGGGAGACTCTGGAGGAGCCGCGAACCTGCCGCTTCTGATGTGGACTGCACGGCTGACCGGGTGAAGGCTGTGATCACAGCCAATAGCTTCACTAGAAATTAAAATCAATTTGAGTTCAGAGTTTAAAGCCAAAAAGTGGGTTATGCAGGAACTACATCACTGTCAGAGTTTGTACAGTTTTCATGTGCACAAACAACATCACTCAGTAACCGTATAATGATGCACATTTAGCCAAATGCTAACATCAGCGTGCTGCACGGCCACTGTTAGCATGTTCCAACAATGCTAATGCTACTGAAAGAGGCTAGCTAACCAGCATGTTTATGTGTTTTCATTACGATGAGCGCATAATGCTGGAGGATACAGCATAATAAGACTTCAGTATGGGCATATTGGACTTTTGTCCTCAAGTTAATAATGATAAATCAAGAATTTGCTTATACTCATAATTATGGGTGTCATTCGAGCTAATTATGTTTCAAAAGTATCTCAGTTTTCATAAGTGATCACATAAACAGTATTATTACAGCTGGCTGGGCTGTTGGTGACGCACCCTTTACCGATACCACGACTGGTTCTGCTGTCTCATTCATCCATTTGTAAACACACACATGCAAGCATGCTCACACACATACACACACATACATGCAACTGGGACAAACTTGTTTTGGTGTCTTGCCCAAGGAAACTTGGACACATGGATGAAGTGATGTAAAGGATTGAGAAGCTCCTCTGGAACTGGACAACAACCTCTGCACTGCCACTTTATTTTCTTCTGGAAGGTGTCGGCTACGTTGCACATACTTTATTCCCCCTCACTGTCAATCAGTAGACATGTGGTCACGGCACAACTTCTTTGATGGTGTGAAATAACTTCTTCCAGGTTTATATCTAATCAGTCCAGGAGAACAGAACGCCGGCTCTGTGTTAATGTACGACACCCCTCTGCCATTTCTGCACAACTGTCCGGCATCAATCAGTAATCAGGCCTTGGTGCACTCGCCCACTCACCCACTGACTCACAGGAGGTAGTAAACCTTTACTGTGACAGGTTGAAATTTAATTACATTACCGTTACATACAAAATGTAATGTGTGTGTGTATTCATTATTATAAAGTCTTTTCATCCATGTGGCCATGAAGTGAAAATACAGATCGAAATGTTGATTTAAAGTGAAAAGACTCGCCAGACTCTGTGGAAATCAGCTTGGAGGGTAAACTTTTGTGTTTTAAATTTAATTTCAGTTTGCTCAATGAATGTAAAGACGACTGAAAACAACATGAGTGCTTTTGAGCGTTGAGCCGACACCAGAGAAACAGCCAGAGGAACAGCCAGAGGAACAGCCAGAGGAACAGCCAGAGGAACAGCCAGAGGAACAGCCAGAGAAACAGCCAGAGGAACAGCCAGAGGAACAGCCAGAGGAACAGCCAGAGGAACAGCCAGAGGAACAGCCGCCCTACTGGGAGCATGAGTGTCGGTTCAAACTCTTGAGGCAATTCATCCAACCGCGAATACATTTCAGTGGAAAGCGGTTGACCGAAAGGCCAAAAAGCACCCTGACCAGTGTTACAATCGGACATTAACCTGTCATGTAATCCTGACACCCGTGGAGGGTCTCCCATTAGGAGACGGCCGAGTGTGTTTGTGCATGTTTGTGCAGCAAGAGGAGGTTAGAGAGAAGATTAAGAAGTTCTAATCTCCTTCAGCTGGGGTGGCAAAGCCCAGTGTGTGTGTGTGTGTGTGTGTGTGTGTGTGTGTGTGTGTGTATACAGTCCAATGATAACAGCTACCACTAGATAAGCAGTAGTTGGTCCCTCTGGTGTGTCAAGATGGGCTACGTTACAACACTGTTGTGGTTTACGTGTGTGTGTGTGTGTGTGTGTGTGTGTGTGTGTGTGTGTGTGTGTGTGTGTGTGTGTGTGTGTGTGTGTGTGTGTGTGTGTGTGTGTGTGTGGTGGGAACGGCAGTCAGAGTTCAGCATCTACAGGCTCAGTCCCGCAGGCTGATGATTTTACAGGGGAGCAACACACACACACTCACACACAGATACAGACACACACGATAGAAACAATAAGTGATGAGCAACCCCGAGCTGCCCCCCCCCTGTCCCCCCCGTCCCCCCGCCGCTGTCACAGTCTCACTCTTTATGTCCCCTCCCGCTCCGTCCTCTAATCACTCCCCTCTGAATCCTCCGTATATAATTCAGTAGCAATTCTCTCCTCCTCGTACCCCGAACCCCCCCACCCCCCTCCACCCGCTCCTCACAGCGGGGGGGGGGGGGCGGGGGGGGGGGGGGGAGGAGGCGGAGACACAATGAGATATGACATTTCATTTGAGTTTCTCACCACCTCGGCACCTTTACTCCGAGAAATAAATAAATATTTCATTTGTGGCTTTGGAGACGGCGACGAAATAAAGACGCGCATGCATGCGTGTGCACGACACAGGAGCAACACAAACATGCATGCTCAGAGGCTGGGGGGGGGGGGGGGGGGGGCAGATAATGCATTTACACATCCGTGCTCACATACAGGCCTCAGTCATTACACACACACACACACACACACACACACACACACATATACACATGGGTTTTGGTACATGTTAGAACCAGGGGAAACATCCTTATGTAGGCTGTGATAATGCAATCACTGCCTTGAAACAGACAAGATAGATAAGTAATGGAGATAATGTATCTCCCTCTGTACCTCCTATCATCCCGCCTCTCTCGTTTAGACTTCTTTATCATCTCCCCTCCCCTCGCCGGCTTCCTCTCTCCATCTCTCCCAGGTCTTACCTAGAGACTCCCGGCTTTATTGTCTTAATTAAAACAGAGCCTGTTTAATTATTTTAATCCACACTACTGCACAACAGGGACTCCTGAGGAGAGCGAGTGCGGCGGGGACGAGAGAACGGAGGTGGGAGGAGGGGGGAGGGAGGAGGGGGGAGGGGGTAGCCCTGACATTTCAAATTAAGCTCTTCAAGTTCAAAAGCAAGAGTTCTTATCGCTTTTCCTCTCATTCATTTTCCCATTTCAGCCCTCCTCTCCCTCCATCTCTCCACCAGTCGGGCCGGTTCTCACTGATCTCCCCGTCCGCCGCCGCTCTCCGTCCGCCGCCTGCTTTCCCTCGCTCTTCATTTCCTTCGTCGCCTCTACTCATTTCTTTCTTCCTCCTCCTCCTCCTCCTCTTCACTACCTTTGAGAGATTAGCAGTTTGAAGAACAGCCTTGTTGAGAGCCTTTCTTCCGAGCCCGGAACATCAAAAGAATCTGTGATTATTACAATACCACATCGAGTCCATGTGTGCATCAGGAAAAAAAAAAAAAAAAAAAAAAAACTTCTTATCTTAATACACACCCACATGCATGCAGATACCCCCACATACTAACCCATAATTCACACTTGAGGGGGGCAACTCACACCAAAGCATGATTCAAGTGGTTCATTGGAGCTCTCAAGTGCCTGGTTTAATTGTTTCGGCAGACGAGAACAAAACAGCCCGAGCGAGTCAACAAGTGACTACGCAGAGGGCGAGCAACACTTCCGTCCAAAACATCCGTCCACGCCTCGAGCGCGCTCGCCATCAGCAAGGCCGAGAGGCAAGCGGCAGGTTAAGGACCTCTGATGGTCCAGAACTGCGAAACAAGACAAGGCTGTCCCAGTTCAAGCTCTCCTTCAGGAGAAACCCACGACTTTGTCCTCAGATTTTCTCCATGACAGCAAAAAACCCAACAGGTACCTTCTTTTCCAACCTCGCATGTCCTGAACTTTACAGTGATCAGTCAACGTAGCAGTTAGATTTATCTCCCGTGTGTTCCCATGTAAATCGGTACGTGGGTTTGAAACATCGTCACGCATCCTTCATGTTAGCACTGTTCAGTCCACGCTGTTGGATGTTGGGGGATTACTCATTACTCATACTTTACGGTTTCATCTTTTCCACTGAAGACATGTTCAAACTCGTCATCTGAAGCTTCTTTGTCCTGATCTCCAGGCGAGGTAATGCCGTACATTTTCTTGTATCCTTGAAGGGATCATGAATTCTACTGTCTTCTTCGTTCTTTTCACTAGTCGGAGTGATACGCTGCTCAACGCTGCCCCCACTCAGCACTCTGCTCTGGACGACACAGCTGAATAAATCCCAGAGACATGATAAAAGTGTCGGGACTGAATATCTGAAGTTATCTGCAGAAAAAACTCAATAACAAGAGCAAGACAGCAACGCTTGTGACTCCTCTTAATTCTTCTCAGAAATGGTTTGTATAAATGAAACAAACCAATATGAATGATGAAGACTAATGGCAGCAACATCGTGAGACTTTCATCATAACAGTTTAAACGGTTGTGGTTTGTTTCAGTTCAGGCAGCCAAATTATGCAGTTTGAATTAAAAGTCATAGAGATTCAGCTTAGAAGAGCTCCACTCCTGGAATCCCTGCGTCTAATCTACTTCTGTCATCTCCTTCTGTATTCTCTGAACTGTCGTGTGTTATCACCAAGCTTCTATTACTGTAATACAATACAATAATACAATAATAATGTATCTGTTGTTTCTACCTTCTTCATGTAAATTAGGTTTACAGGATATACCTGGAAGGGTTGCTGGTTCTTCACTGGCCAAACATGGTGGCAGATAAATGAAACTCACACCTGATGTGAGCCTAAAGGTTGAAGAATCTAAGACATCAGCTAACTCCACACGGAAAAGAAAACCTGTAGCCACCAGGTTCAAACCTGCGTCTTCCAGCTTTGAGAACGTCCACATTTCAGACTCTGCACTCTCTTCATGTTGGACTGAGGACATTTCAAGGGTGTTTGCTTTTCACATTGTAAACCGCACTGTCTGCCAGTAAACACACGGGTTTCAGACTAATTCGGAGCATTGATGTGTTTGCTTGGAGATGTCACCGACAGTAAGATGAATACAAACCACCCACCCGAAGCGTCGTCCTCCCGACCAAATGAGAGTGCAGTTTTACTGGAGGCCGGCTAATGCGGCAGACCGAGGCGGTGCGAGGAGAACACAGGCGCACAAACAAGTGTCATCCTCCAAAACAGACTTTGTCAGTCTCCATCAGATACTGCCGCAGACAGTCTGAAGAGTTCTGCTCCCTGTGGACCACCGGGGAGAGCGAGGCAGAGGGGGACGAGGGGGGGGGGGAGGCCCAGCAGACAGATCGGAAATGGCAAGTATGGAGGGCCGAGTGCAGCGGAGAGGATACATTACATAATTTGCGCTCCCTTCCTCTGTCTTTCTTCCTATTCGCTGTCTGATTAGTCTGACCTTGATGCAGCCGCCGCTCAGCCTGCTCCTGTTGAACTCTGGGTAATGAAGCCAGCGTTTACAAATTGAGAAATAAACACCTGGCTCCCTGGGAATGGTAATAAGCTCTCTCCCTCTCTCCCTCTCTCTCTCTCTCTCGTCTCCCAGCCCATTCACGTTTCCTCCATCCTCCTGCCTTTGTCATCCTCTATCTCACTCACTCACTTACATTTCATCCCCCTTTCCTCTTCCTCCTCCTCCTCCTCCTCTCTATCTGTTTCAGCAGGGAGTCTAAACTCCACAGATTTCCAGTTTACCTTCTGATTAAGGAGTGAGTTGAGCGTTTCTATTCCCTCTGTCTCCCTCCTCCGTTCCATCCCTCATTCATGTGCTGCCACGGTAACTAGCCTATTATCTGACAGTTCCACTCCACTGACCTGCCCAATAACAGCTTTCACATCCCTATAAATGCCCCAGAGAGAGCGAGGGAGAGAGAGAGAGAGAGAGAGAGAGAGAGAGAGAGCGAGAGAGAGAGAGAGAGAGACACACACTAAGGCAGGAAAAAAAAGGTGTGTGTCTGTGTGTGTGTGTGTGTGTGTGTGTGTGTGCATCAACGTATAAACCCTGGAGATTGGTCCGTGTTATAAACATTTACGCCGGGCTAACAGATCATCTCCAAGATCCGGGATTGGTCCGACTCCCCTCCGGTCCCCCCGGCGAAGTGAAAGCCCGAGATTAGCGAGATGATAGCTTTTCAGATTGGCGAGGAAACACAGAAATGAGTTTCACCGGGCGAGTTTACGGGGGTTAGATTGGGACAGTTAAACGGCGGATAAATTGATGGGCCTCTCATTGTCTATCTCCAGCACTACAGTGGCTAAATCTATTAGCCATCAGCGAGCTATTCTGGGTGCAACCGAGAGGAGAGAGGATGAGGAGAAAAGTTTGAATACAGTGAACCGAGGAAGGTGAGAATAGACGGTCTGGATCTCTGTTTTCTGTTGTTCCTCATGCATTTTCAAAAGCGCTTCATGTCCAGGACTTCTTGTACACAATGCAAAGTGACATCCAGCACAACAGGTGTCTGTATTGGTCTCAAAAGGAGCAAACTGTCACCTAATAGCTCGTACCGTTTGCGTTTTCACTTAAAAACATTGTGTGAACGGAGCCTTAGGTCTCAGTTTTGTCTCTAACTTCAATTAATTAACAACATCACAAAATATACACAATACAAAATCTTCAGAAACCGTGCTCTGTGTTATTTTCAATTGAATCCCGGTTCCCTAAAATCACAGTTCAAACTGCAGTTCACCACATACCCAGACTAACAGGACTAATCCCTGCTCGGAGAATTAACTGCATCGGAAGTTGTTTCGGCATTAGAAAGTCGATAAATTACATTTGATAAGTCGTCTTTTCATGAGCTCGGGTCACTGCAGTGTGTGTTCGTCTCCACAGCGCATCAAAGCCACGGCGACTGGACGGGAAACACATTTGAGGAGGAATTTAATGAGTCCATTTAGTGGTGATTAAACGGAATGACAGTCAAATCACGAGGACTCGGTTTTATTAGGAGATATCTCTTCCTAATCCCTCAATCTGTAAATATCTGCTCCGGCAGCCTCGCGGTCCACACAGGCCGGGATTTAAAGTTTTACAATGAATCTGCAGCGACATGAAAGAAGGGGAAGGCCCTCTCATTACCGCTCACACTCCAGTTCGTTAAGGCAGCGGCACTGAAACACCGGGTGATGGCGGCTGTGAACATGCTGCTCTCTGAACAGCTTTTAGATTCACTCCAGTCTAACCCGTGTTTTCTGAGTTATGTTATAAAGCTTAAAGGAAATCCACAGCACGTGCATGTGTTCAGACAACTGGAATCAAACTGAGCCCCATATGTCTATATTTACTCATTACATGCCTAAACACAGCATTTATTTAATGTTTAAATGCCTTTAGCCTTCCTGCAGCTGCCCCATCATAGGATGACCAATAAACTGATCACTTTTCAAAATGTCCCCAAACATGGAGGTTTATTGTTAAATCCTCTCTTCCAAAAGACAACTCCACAGTGAACGTGTACATAAATCAAATTTAATGAAAAATAGTGACTGATCTTCATGTCGACAACAAGTTTTTCCCTCTTAAACAAACCGTTTTACAGAAATTGTAAAACCCTGCTTTTAAAGGTGCGCAGTGCCGCTGAAAACAACTTCATGGAACAGATCCCAAGGTGGAACTTTTTGAAAATGCTCCGATTCAGTGTCTGTGGAAACAGTTGAAAACGCATCTTCACAGAAGCGCTGCTACTGCGCACCTCGACCGCAGTAACGAGTTCCTAAATGGACTCTGTCAACCCAGTACGAACGTCCCACCTGAACTAATCCAGTAAACCGAACTCTGAGCTACTCAAACAAACCAATTACTACAGCTTGCTACTTAAATTCACATTAAACCAGCTGTTACAGTATTTCAAGCAGAATTTCTGAATTTCAAACTAACGGGCGGCCTTTGGTGTCTGCAGCTACGCAGAGGTGGAAAAGTCAAAAGCAAGTGCGATAAATTCAAATTAAAGGAAGACATGATGTCTTATCTGCTGACGTGAAGGTTGTGCAAGATGTTTTTACTTGGCGTGGAGCTCTGCACGGCTCACTCAAACACCCGCCGCCGTGTTACGAAGGGCTTGTTTTAATTAGCTGTAATGAGTTTCACATGTGAGCGTCATTCAGCGGCTGCCAAACACCGGACCCCCGCGGTGTCTGCTCTTTGTCTCCGTCCTCACTTCTGCTGCTATTTCAGGCTCATTCACTTCTCATTGTAAATCAGGAGAAATTGAATCTGCGAGACAAAACAAATTGTAATTGATTATCTTCTTCATGTCAATCAAGAAATAAAAAAAAGAAATATGTTGATACTTTTGTGTTTATGTCCGGTTTAGACGTGGATGAAATGCGAGATCAAATCTACTGTGATGCTGTAAATCGGGAAATTTCCTCCAGTACCGTCACAGTGTGTGTGTGTGTGTGTGTGTGTGTGTGTGTGTGTGTGTGTGCGGGGAAGACAAAGAGAGCAGAGATCACGCTGTCTGGGATGTTTTTGAGACGCTCTGAGATGAAAAGGTGAGAAGGGCCACAGGAACGGTTTCCCATGATCCCTCTTGACCTGACCTGGGCCGGGCTACACTCGGGTGGTAGCGACAGTGCATGTGTGTGTGTTGGGGGCTGTTATGTTTTTTGGTGTATCTGACTGCTTTGAGGGTCAAACCCCCCCCCCCCAGCTGAAGAGCAGCCTGTCTTGTCTGCGCGGGTTTTATCGACTGTACCGCCCGTAATGCGTGTGTCATGACTTGAACCGTGAAGCGGCTCCGTGGTCCTCGCCGACACAACATTAGAGGCATCGGAAATTCAACAACACTACATCTAATCCGCCCGTGTACGCGTATGCTGGTGAATGTGTGTGCATCTGAGTGTGCTAAAGAGGCAGCGATCGCTCGGCGAGCATAATAAACCCCGAACCAATCACGGATCACTTTCATCGGGGGAGTTCCCAACATCCCTCACTCTAATTGGCTATCATGTAATCCCGAGTCCCTGAAGGCCTCTCCGTCTTTCCAGCCATCCGTTTCTCCCTCTTTCTCACCCTCTCCACCTCGGTATTGGTGCTTTGCTCTTCAACCCCTCCCTCTGCCTTTGATTTGAACTTGTATTATTCTTCTATCTTAATCTCTTTATCATTCATTCGTCCTCGCTCCTCTCTCTCTCACACACACGCGCACACACACCTTTTTTCCTGACATGCTCCACGTTTTTTTCCTCTGGAAATGAAACAACTTGACACTTTCCACTTTTTCCTCTTTTCCTCCTTAGATGTCCCACACTCCGTCCTGCATTGATCTTTCTCCCCCATCTCTTGCTTTTATCTCTTTTTCCCCCTCTCTCTCCCTCTCTCTCCCTCTCTCTCTCCCTCTCTTCTGGGGGAGTCATTGAGTGTGTAATCGCTTGGTTACGGTGTGTCAGGTCTGCGTCTGAACCCACCATCTGTCCTCTGGCTTCCGTCTGGGACCGCAGACACACTCGCACACTCACACACACACGGCCGAGCCAAGCTCATTCACACCACGATATGATGACAGCTGTATCACCCACCTATTGACATGAGCTGTCAGAGGGGCACTGACTAACATAACACATTATGACATGTCCCACACACCCAGGTGGCCGCCGCCGTCCACGTACATGTCACGGGTTTACAATTGTCTTCCATTAAGGCCTAACCTCACTTCGGTACATTCGATTAAAAGATTTAGGACGTGTGGAGATGAGTCTCTGTGGCCCGTGGGGTAATAGGTGGAGCCGGGAGTTTGGTGACATGACGGCTAATCGCAGGTCAGGGCACGGACGTGCTGGAAATAAGACGCCGGCTTCTCCGGCGGCACAAGTTTCACAATAACACCAGTGGGAGTAACGTCGCAACATTTTGTCAGAGAAACTATGAATTGATTATGAAACAATGAATCCTTTGACACTGCGCTCCACATAATGCGTCCGTTCACAGTGGAAGTCATGTTCATGGAAAACAACGTGCTGGTCCTCTGAACACATGAATCCATTTGCTATTTGATGATGCAACAGGAAACACAAGAACAGTGACGACTTCACTAAACTCTAGTTTACAGGCCCTTAATGCTTTGGTAAGTATTTATCACATGCGCAGCAATGTTTTGAAAATGATGTCCGTTTACACAGAAACAGCAAAAATGCAGAAATGTTGGTAAGACAGGTTAGAACTGTATAGCCAGAGAGTTACGACAATAATGTAATAGCAACAAGAGTTAAGTCTTCATTAAATGTGTTTGAAGCCTGATATTACAAGTTCGGAATATTAGTTGAGACTAGTATATTTCTATAAAAGCTTATTTTATGTCTAATAATAAGTTAAAGATGGCTATATTGCAGGATAGGATAAATTTTGTGCCATAAGAGCATCATACAAACACCCATTTTTTTTTCAGCCTGCAACAAAATACACTTATCAATAGCTCTTGCCGAATAACACCCCGATATGTTGGCTGTTGACATTTTGATGGCACTGATGTGTTAACAGTAACCAACAAAAATAAACAATACAGAGACGACTGCCGGACAAAAAATGGCGGAACTGAACGGTCATTGCAGCAGCTCTCTCACCATGCGGCTCTGAGGCAGGTAACAAGTTGCTGTTGGTTGTTTTTCTCATGAAGTCACGCACACGTGTGCAGAGAACACGCAATAAAGTAACAACATGGACACTGGAATGGGTGACTGGGAACTGTAAAACGACCAAGACCCAGGAGAACATGGACTGGGAGTCATGACACTCTGGAGGCTGCTGTTCTTTCTACTTATGCATGTGCAGAAGAATTATGTTCTATGGCCGTGGCGCACATGCACAGCCGTGGGGTTTTGGAGAAGCGTGTTCCCAGGTTAAATCCAACTTCATATTACTTCAAAGGAAGTCATTTTTATGTTTCTGTCAGTAGCCCAGATTCAATTAAGCATTCTTTAAGCACTCCTCCTCCAGTAAACAGGAGTTTAGTGAAATAGTAATCTTCAAGTACTTAGCTAAAGATCAAATTCAGCTAAGTGATGCTGAAGCTGTGTTGTGAAGTTTACACAAGTGACAAATGTGTTTGTGCCTGCAGTCCTGGCATTAGCATAACATCTTACTTCATTATACCTTACTCCAAACACTGGAGAAGTGTTTTATTTTTTTAAACTTTGTGAAATTTTTCATGAGCAAAGACAATGTTTCGATGCATTAGATTTTTCCACGCAGCCTCTGCACCTTTTACCCCGCAGAGCAATTACCAGCTGGCAGATTCATCAACAGAAAACCCGGAGCCGTCATCTCCGCCGCCGGTGTGCATGTGCTGACTTTGTGTTTAAGATTAGAAGAGACAGCGGTCGCGCTTCAGCGGACAATCGCCAGCCATCGTCGCTGCAGCAACAACTATTAACCTTCGCCGCGCGCGTCGGCCGCGTACGGGAGAAGATACGCCGCGGAAGAAGTAGGTCGACGCCGCAGTCGTTTCAACAAAAAGAAAAAAAAGTGGAAGCACAAAAGAGAAGAAAAGGCAACAGGAAGAAAACACAATAAAATTCTGTCCGCTGCACGGATAGCAGACTGAGAATATGTGCATAACAAACCAATTATACCTCATCACAGCTGCATGGGAGGAAAAAGGCATCCGTGCATGAAATAGTCTATTATGATAAGAATTAAAATAGTCTATCACCATCGGATCTGGAATAGTGCGGCTGTGATAAGAACTGAACAGGCAGAATCATGAACGCGCTACACAATTGCACCCTTTGATATACCCGCAGGTTTCACATCGCCGGAAACGCCTGCCAGCGAGGCCCGTTTCAAACTGTTCAAACGCTGCTTTGATCACATTAGTGGAGGAGAAAAGCATAAACTTTCGCTGTTTAGTTTCCAAAGTAATATCGCAGCAGAGTTTTGTTGTGTGTTTTGGGCTCCTTGATCTCAGAAAATGGAAGAAAAACTCAAACCCATGCAGGAAAACTCTCTTTCTGAGCAGCGATCATCAAACGGTGGAGATGTGACGAGTGTGTGGCGGACAGGAGGACGGCAGCTGGACACGCGAAAACCTCCCACACCACTGCTACGACGTCCCAGACAAGCATTCATTCACCTCCGCGGCCCCGGCTAAGTGTCCTACTCGACACGTTCCGGCGTGTTGTGGGGATACTTTCCAACACGGTGAAGAGGATTGTTTTGTGGAACTTATTTGAGGAGCTCCTGTGGACAGTTTAATATGTTTTTTGAAGTAACTTCGGCTCACATTTGGAGCCTGTTGTAACTGTTGAGAATCCAATCTGACCACAGCTGCCGCTCGCTTCGAGAGGCGGCGCTCCGAGCGAGGGACCGTTTCTCGTAACCGACTCAAAGTTTACTCACGATAAGATACTCTTTCACTCTGATCGGTTTGAGGGCCACAAAAACGTGACTTTTTCTACAGGAAGGAGAATTGAATGGGAAAAACAGGAATTGGGATCTTTCCCACCTTAAAATATTGTATTTACTTTAATTATTATCGGAAAATAACTACTGTTGATACTGGATTTAAATGCAAGCTCACTGACCTTTTCTCGGATCACCACTGCTGGAAATGATCTCTTGGGGTCCTAACACCTGGCAGCTGGGGGCCACATGTGGCCCCCAGACCACCGGTTGTCCATTTAAGGGGAATCTGTGATGCAAAATAAGACACTACAATGCTGGGATTGTTATACAGTGAATAAGATTCTTTTGTACTTAAATGTTAATGCGAGTATAAAGAAGTGACATTTGAGCGATATTTCAAGATATTTCGTTATCCTGTTTTGAAGTTGTCAAAATTCAATTTGCACCTAAGAAAATAACTACAGTAAGACACTTCTTAACAGAATTTGAAGCAGGTTCTTTCTTTTGTCTGTTGGGTGTAGTTGTGTGTGTGTGTGTGGTGTGTGGCCACGTGTTCGGATGCCTTGGCGAGTCAGAGAGCGTAGAGAGGATCAACTGGAAGGAAAATACAGAAAACCTCCCAGCAGTAACAGGAAGTGTTAACCTCATGTCCTACATTAAATACAGATGAACACATTAATCCAAAACTACAACCTGACGCCGACTGACTTTCAACATAACTACATTTGCTCCAGTGCAACCGTTCAGAGGTTTTCCCAATCGCCAAAGTCAAGCTGGAAACAAATCTGTGAAACTATGTGGATGATCCAGTAACATTATGGCTTCGAGACCGGCCCTGAAGACGACAGCCTCTCTGACAGCACGGAAAGACAGAAGCAACGTGCCTCCGTCCTTCAGACCTGCTCCTTCCAACGCCGGGGGCCGGGGGGCCTGGAGCCTGGAGCCCATCCCGGATGACATTAGGCAAAAAGCAGGGCGCAACCCGGACGAGCTGCCAGCTCATCACCGGGGCCAACCTCCCACACACACACACACATTCACACCTCGCAAACCCGTCCCGCACAGCCACACACACCACGTACCAAGTCCACACACAAAGGCCCCCGCTGACCTTTAGGTTCCAACCCAGAACCCTCCCGCTGCGGGGTAACTGTGCTAAACACTGCACCACCTGTGCCGCTGATATGTCCAACACGAACTGCGACCGAGGAGATTAAGTCCGGATTTTCACACAAAGAAGTCGAAGCAAAAATCGGTGAAGTGATCTGTGTTACTTTCAGTCTCACAAGCCGAAAAATTCCTTTTTGATTCCGAGCTATCATCTCGGAATAATAGTGGAATGAACAACATCTGAGTTTACACCGTTCTCTTTATTAGTAGAAGCATTTTAACCAATATTTAACTCAGAGATCTGGAACCTTTTTGACCCACAGAGATCATTTTGTTGACTTTCGAACAAATAAATGTGCAGCCATAAAAAATGTCCATATACAGTATGGTGAAAAAACAAGCTATGAACTTAGACACTATAAGATTTTGCTTTATTTACCAAAACTATAGTTTGTTACATTTGAAAAAGACATCGCATTATCATATTCATATTTGAGCAGTTTTAGTTGGTTTAGATATTTAGCACTTATATAATACATAATAATGGTTCATGAGCACATAGCAGGTTTAGCATTCATAGCTATTTTAACCTTTATAGCCTTTTTAGTTTTTCTGTTTTAATTCTTGTAAGCAACTGAGAGGTGTCTGTTCTTTTGGCAGCATTAGCCATTTAATGCCATTTGGGATCTTTTAGGCTCCGTTTATACACAAACGTTCCAAGCAAGAAGGCATCGTTTTTAAGGCTGCATTTCAGAAAAGTTTGCCGTTTAAACAGCAATGCTTTGAAAACGATGTTCATTTACATGGAAACGGCAGAAACGCTGAAAACGAGCACAACATACCACCTTTGTCTTCATCCACCCATCCTGCATCGGATTTCTTTAAAATCTGAATTTATGTGGAAACATCCTGCGCAAGACTTCAGCCCAATCATGTGTTTTAAACGGATTTTGACCAAAAATGCATTTCTTTAGTGCCCAGAGAAAGATTTAAATCCGGTTAACGCCTCATGCTCGTGGGATGAATTCATTTGTTGCTTTGGTTTTTCTTGCATCAAATGAAAAAAAAAAAAAAAAAAAAAAACTGGTTATCACCGTTTCACATTAATCACTCAACATTTCTGGATCTATCGAGCAAAAACCGATTATTCGAAGAAGTGTGGAGGAAAGATTTGCGTTTTTCTTGACGGAGGTGAGAGGGAGACGGTCTGGCGGACTGGGTGCGGGGTAATTTACGCCGCCGCTGAATCCTCGTTACACACACAGTCTGCGCGAGAGGACACATTAGATGTGTGTGTTTGTGTGGGATTGTGCGTTGATAGATGGCCCCTCTCGCTCTGACAGATGCTGTAGAATCACTCAGCCACGCCGGCCCGGCTGGTTACCGGGGGCAACCCTGTAAATCTGACATTATGGGCTGTTGACAGGAGAAACGGTTGTTATCATAACCCACAGTGAGTTACAGGAAACACACACATCCCTCAAGTTTTCAGTGCGGCAGGAATATAGCGTTACACACACACACACACACACACACACGGGGAGACGCGCTGAAAGTGAGAGGATGAATGAGGCATTTGGAGATAATTTGAATTTACAGCTCAGCGGCATATGAAGGTATGGGGAAGTGTGTAGTGTGTGTGTGTGTGTGTGCGTGCGTGTGCGTGTGTGTTGAACAATGTCTGTATGCTTTATATCTCAGCAAGACGGTAGTGATGGAGCGAGGTGACGAGTGTGGGAAACCCCGAGACGAGCAGGTCACAGGAAACTAGATATCTTACCTGGTTCACGCTAATCCTCACCATGAAATGATCTATACGCTCGCTCACACACACACACACACACACACACACACATGCTGTGACGCTTCAAGTTTAATTTCATGATTGAACTCTTTTCTTTCTAAACCAAAATATTCTGCCTTCCCTTCCCTTCCCTCCCCGCCTCCCGTCTCTTCTGGGTGTTCCAGTAGTAATGGTCTGTGCTGTGGGAGCAGCAGGAATGGCCATTACCGTCCACGGATCACTGGCAGAGGCCGGCGCACGGCGGAGTCAGAGTGAGAGAGGGGGAGAGAGCCAGAGAGGCGAAGGTGGTGTGTGAGGGGGGGGGGGGTCAAAAAGGTACCCGCGAGGGGAGGGAGGGGGGGGGGAGTGGAGGGAAGGGAAGAAAGATGGCAGCATGAGCGGGATATAATTTCATGCAGTTATTATAATGAAGTCATTCCACAGCAGCTGCCATGATGGAGGATTTCTAAGTAGTAGCTACGTTAAACCGCCTGATGCGTTCCCTGCAAATATAATCACACACACACACACACGCACACACACATGCATACACACAGCTTCTTCCCCCCCCCCCCCCCCCCCCCCCCCCCCGTAGTGACAGAATTTAGATGAAACATGTCCAAACGTGCCTCAAACCCACAGAATTATGGGTACTAAAATAAGCGATGATTCACGGACGTTTGGAGGTTTTCTGCATGTTTCAGGTTTCAGGCTCCGTGTGTGTGTTTTATCGGGGAAAAGCGTGATTGTTTATATTCTGTTCTGTGATGAACCGGCTTGACCACAAAGAATAATCAGAAACTGGCTGAAAAACAAAGCTCCCCCCCCCCATCTAATACTGGAAATACATCGTCCCAAAACCAGCAGATCGGAGATGGATGGATGAACTTTCTGGTTCACTCTTCCAAAAAGGAGACAGAAATTCTGCATTAACAAATCTATATCTAGCAAAAACACATCCAGACTGAAGGTTTTTAATTCGATTATTAGTGAAAATTGCAGATGAAATGTATAAAATCACGTGTGATGTCAAGATTATGTGAAAAATTACCATTAAACCTGAGGGTTAGGGTTAACACTCTGACTTTACAATTAGAACCTTTCTATGTGGAGTTTGCATGTTCTACCTGTGCATGCATGGGTCTAAAAACACGCGTTTAAAATGAATTTCTGTCTTTTTTTTTTTTTGACGACAGCCAGATGGATTCTTGGCGCGATTCAGCACACATCTGATCCCCACTCTCAGACAAATTACGATATCTAGACGGTTCAAAAACCACCAGAAAGCAGACAAATCCAGCTTTGCTCCCACAGACTAGAAGTTCATGCAGGTTTCTCAAGTACAGCTGTCCAAGTATAATCACATATTTGTCGGATGAGCTTCTCGGTACAGCTAAAAACCCTGAAAAACAGACAGATGTCAGCAGCTGGAGCCGCGTTGGCCCACGTTTGGTGACCAGCGCTCTCAATCATGGCAGAAATAAAATGTGAACAGATCCAAAACAGAAGAGAGTCAACAGGAATCTTTTCAAAAAAACTCAGATTTATCTTCTTATTCGATATTATAACTTGACTTTCTGTGGAAATGGTAATTCTGCTGAAAGATGAGGACATATTGTTGAACATATTTCACTTCCAGGACCTGGAGGCCACTCTGGGATTACCAGAGTGGATTTTAAAGCGATCATTTTAAATTAATATATAAAAATAAAGGAAAAAAAAAACCTTTTTGAGTCAATTGTTGGCATCAACAATGTTAGAAAGTCAGAGAGGGGAAAAAAAGATTATTTTTAAGCTGCTGCTTTGTGAAAATGACTCATATAACGGACGGGTGTGAAAAAAAGATACACAACAGAGACTTCAGGACAATCTGTGGAAGTCCTCTCATTGTAGTCTCCCCTCCACCTTTGTGCGAAGTATCCAGGGTGGTTTATGCTATTTATATGATCAGATTAGAACGTCTTCAGATGATATTACTGTCATGTATAAACTGTTAATGCTTCAAATAAAGCAGCATTACAAGAAATCCGGGAGATTTTTTTTTTATTATTATTTATCAAAAGCAGATTGGTGTTTGTTGGTGAAGGTCCAGCAAATTATTTGCTTGCCTCATTAATTGCTGATATAAAATATATTTTTGGGGAAGAAATGCAAAAATCTTTTTCTCTTTCTTAAATGCCAACAATAGAGCGATTCAAACAAACAGCTGCTCTGCTCTGAGTTTCTGCTTTTAAAAAAAATAATGAATGTGATGGTTGATCAACCGGAAAACATCTGTTCTTGGGACAATACCACCATCAGTCCTTTAAAAAGCTGCGCTTCACCTGGTCGGACACCAGGTGAGGCAGCATGAGGCCAACTGACTCAGGTCTCGTGCACACACAAAGTGAAAATGGAAAACGTCCGTTGCATTTTGGGTGTCTGTTTACATGACAACAGACCAGTTTTTTTTTTTTTTTTTTTAATAGCCTTGTTGATAATGTATCAGTGAAAAAAAGTCATTGTCATGAGTGTGTGAGGGTAATTTGGCCCTCCAACGACATTCAGGAATATTCGTGTCATTTAAAGTGAGCATTCCCATCAATCCTCGTCACCTGCAGGGGCGAACTCCTCCAGATGTTCATGATAAAAACATATTTTACATCAGCTCGGAGGCGGATAATTGTGTGGGCGAAGAAAACAAACAAGAAAAAGAAACTGAAAATTCAGAAGGAGGAGGGTTCTCTCTCTGGGGATTATTCTTTGCATCTTTTACCAAAATAAAAGTGAAATGATCGACTGTTATAACTGGTCTCACATAAAACTGGCGAATATTTCCCACAGCAATCAATCCGGAGTTCCCGTGAGGAGCCGGAATTGAAATTAAATTTGGTGAACCGGTGACTCCGCCTCCATGTGTTTCACTGCTGACCCGTCCACCATGTGCTCTTCCTCTCAGCCCCTCTCAGCAGGGGGCCGCCCCACGTGACCCTCAGCCGGCTGAGGCGGTCACAGAAGATGGATGGTGTAATTAATTAAAGCAAAGGTGTAGAGTTTCAGCTGGCTCTATGGCATCGGAGGACACATTCCCTCTGCAGGAAACCTCTCAATGCTTATATAATAAAAATACAATTTGATTTGATGACATTAGAGAAACAACGTGATGAAAGGAATAAATGAACCGGTGTCGGTCGAAGCAGGTGAAGCAAAGTCTGACCGACCCTCCTGAAAACTACTAAACCAACAAAAATACACATTAATAATAGTGTACAGGCAGCGGGCTGTAATTCTATATCACTCCTGTCGTTTTCTTTTAAATAATCAAGTTCTGAATGAGAGTCTCCAAAATGTTTCGTCTTGCTGAACTGCAGATCTTTGTTTTTGAATTTAAAATTCAAAGAAATAAGCAGGTAAAGGCTGTTTCGTAATGACTTTTTCCGTAAAATAACAAAAAAATAAGTCAAACAAAAATTATAAGGAGTGATGATTGTGTATTTTTAGATGAAAACTCCTCATTTAACATTTTTTCTTACTTCCAGAGTTATTTTTAGAGATTGGTTAAAGAAAATGGGTCAACTGGATATGAAATGAGGGAAACACGGAGCAGAAGGCCACACAGTCGAGGCAAATTGAACTTCCTTCGTTGGAAGATGTTTTTTGTTTCATCAAGATTAATTCAGATTTTGAGGCATGAAACCCTCTGAATGGCAAATGGGAGCTCTTTGACTGGGTTCATATATGTGTATATCTTAACTTGTGAAGGGTCAAAAGCATCCCTGCAGTAAACTGAGCACATCAAGTCCCCGGGTTGAGTCTGGAGGCCTTTCTGTGAGGAGTCTGCATGTTCTCCCTGAGTAGATTGCGTACATGTACTCCAGTTTCCTCTGGTAAAATTTCCCAGTAGATAACATTAAGGCTCAGTTTTTGGGTTTTTTTTGTATTGTCACAAAAAAAAAAAAAATCACATAATCGACTCCTGAAGACGAGCTGAGGAACAGGTAAAAGTATGGCACAGAGAAGAAAAGCCCACCCCGTGGCTGTAATGAGAGGACAATGCAGCGGTTGTCACGGCGGGGCTTTGTGTTAGCCGCCGCGGCCGCGTGGCAGGTTGTACCGCCGCTGACCTTTCTGTTGTAACACCCCCAGCATAAAGGGAAGTGCCACACAAAGAGCTCTATTAACAGAGAAACCAGATATAATGGGGAAACAAGATGGGCCTTTAATGGGGACAGGCAGGGCTGTCAGCATGCATAATGTAACAGTCGTGTTAAAACAACACTGGGCTCCGTGGGCTCCCCCTTCAAACACACACACTCAGACACACACACACACACACACACACACACAAAGACGTCGTAACAACCTTATATGAGAAACCCAAGTTATTAATTCACACACTGGTCTTCATCTATGAAATATTCTCCATGCACGGCGCACATTTCTTGTGCAGGATGGAAATCATTGTTGTGTGTAATTATGAAGACAATGTTCGGAGGGATTATCAAAGAAGTAAGGGGGGAAGATAAGAAAGCGGCAGATGAAGAGGGTGTGGGGACGAGAAGAAAGGGAAGTAGAGGGGGATAGAGAGAGAGAGACCGGAGAAGGAGGAGGAGGAGGAGGAGGAGGAGGAGGAGGAGGAGGAGGAGGAGGAGGTGGTGAGAACGGAGAGACAAGGATGGAGAGAGGAGGGGAAAGATTACCCCGTGTCTGTTTGTGGAGCTATCGTTCCCTTTCCCTCCTCTCTCTCTCTCTCTCTCTCTCTCTCTCTCTCTCTCTCTCTCTCTCTCTCTCTCTCTCTCTCTCCTCCCTGCTCCCTCCTCCCTCGTTCCTTCTTTCTCTGTATTAGCATGATAAAGACGTGGTGAAATAGGGCAGCCGGCAGGTCTTTGGACATGGAGACAATGCTATCGCCAGAACAGGCGTCTGTACAGCAGGGGGAACAGCCACCGAGGGACTCCAACACACACACACAACACACACACCGCCCGCGGCGATACGAACCCGTACAGGCAGACAAACATGTAAACACACGCACGAGGGTGGATTATAGCGCCCGGAGGATTTAAACAATGCAAGGTAACATAGAACCAGAGACAGCGGAGTCGTCCCCCCCCCCTCCGAGATAAACAAGACGCCTCCGCTCCGTCCTAACTCCACTGACCGCAGGGCGAAGGCGAGGACCAACCCACACCCTCTCAGAGGAACCATCTCTGCTGTCAACTAGGAAAACTAGAAGTGTAAAAAAATTAAAAACATGCAGCGAGTGAAGAAGAATCTTCGTTTTGCTATATTTATCAATTCAAATATTGTTTTTCCAGAAAAGGTCTTCAACCTGACATGGTTTGAATTGATCAAACTTGAGCCTTTAAATGAAGCAATGACTAAAATAAGCATTTTTTAAATATTTTTGTTGAGTTTTTTGCCTTAATAATATCTGTTGTTAGTTTAGAAGATATGAATTTTTGTTTAAATGTATAGAAACTGTGTTAGAGTATAAAAAAAGACACTTCTTTCTTCCTTTAATGCTCAGTCACAAAGTTTACAACTTGTTTTTACTTTAACTGAGTTGTTTTTAATTTTGCATTAGCTTATCTTGCACTTCTAAAGAATATTTTTGCTGTAGTTCATTAAATT